>NC_077242.1:38050721-38372596 GCF_947179165.1 Solanum dulcamara | reverse complement strand
AAGAAGAGAAAAAATAGGCTTTACATACATCTTATGGGTTACTCTTTATCCCGTTCGCCTCGTCGTCCTGTGAACCTAGGTAACATGAAAGCAATATGAGTATCAAAATACTTAGAATTTTCAGCATCTTACATTACCTACGAGTATTCATAGAACTCATTTCCTCGCTTGCCTTCTCGACTAGTTCCTTAATTAGTTAGGGAGTAAACAGAAATCGGGCAGCACCTCCCCTATAATATGCCCTATCTGAATTTCTAATTATGTCCCTAACCCCTACAGACAACCAAAAAAAACTAAATTCAGCTATACAAAATGTAAATATCACAATACAATGAAATATAAGTTCCAAACAACTCGCCCAAAACTACGACACCAAAAGAGGGTTTTTAATCTTTATTTCATAAAACCTTTAACTATACGAAGCGGGGGGTTGTGTGGCTGAAACCAGAAGAACCCATGCCCCATTTAAACCATGATCCATCCCTTTAACACTCCACCACACACCTGAAGTAGCACCCCACACGCACAACACCTCATTTCGACAACAATTCAACTATAGCGACTCCAATTTAGTTTGTTTCTATCGTCGAGCATTTCTACGAAGTTCTTATGCTTACAGCAGAATAAAAGATGTGTAGTACACCCTATAACAACACCATAAACTTCAAATTGAAAGGAAGGACCTTACCTTATCCGAAATTGGCCAAAACTAGCCAAAACCTAGCCTCGGAAGTTCCTTAGCGTGCTGAAAATTAGTGGACTATTTGTATCACTTCTCTGCTACCCCAAATCAAAATTTCCCATTATTAAACACCATCATATCACCATAGGATACCTTAAATAATTAATTCACAGAACAAAATCGTGTCTTACCTTTTCTTTCTCCTCAACCCGTAGCTTCCCTCTCTCTTTCTCTACGTTTTTCTAGTTTTTTGGCTAAGTATAGATGCTGAAAATGAGCAATTAGTCATCAATACATACTTATATACCCCTCCTTAGAAGGTTCCACATGGCATTCCCTAAGGGTGATATGTGGCAGCCCCCTAGGGTTCTACCCCAATCATGCACCCAATCCAAAACCACCACGTGGCAGCGTGGGCCCCACCTCAAGTAGGTGTGTCACCTACTTGGTCCAAGTAGGTGCATCACTTGCTTTCAAGTAGGTGATATGCCTTCTTTCGCCTCTTCCGTGGGTTCGTAATCTCATCTCACTTTAAAAACCTATGTAATTTTTGCTACGTAAGCTCAATACACACTCAAGTAGCTTAAATACGTAAGACATCCAAGTTGGTGGCTTACGCAACTCATTATTCGGCCTCCAACTCCTTCCAAATCCTTATAACCCTATTTCCAACCGTTAGTACTTAGGTAGAACTTCATAACCAACATGGATCCCGTGGCAATCTTTTAGAAAACAAAACATGTTCCAATGTACAAAAGTACAGGGTATAACATCCTTCCCTCTTTAGAACATCCATCCTCGAATGTTAACCCTTATAAGGTCTAAAAAGAATTTCAAGAGATTTATGTACCAAGTGCGTTCAATTCTATTCACAGTCTTTCCTTTTCTTGACTTATTCTGCTCTACGTATTTTATTGTATGGACACACACTCATATTCTATGTTGTCATACTTGCTTCGTTTCCTTTACTTACTCTTAAGTTCTCTTATATTCTACCATAGGAAGGATCTCTTATCCTTTCTCTTGTGCTACTTGTAAGTTACAACATCAGTAGCCAATAACCCTGTTGCCAACACTTAACCCTTTAGTCAAATATAGCCTTGCTATCCTTCACACTATCCTTAATATCTCACGGGTTGTTTTATTCATACTTCCTATCCATCCCAATTTTCTTTCTTTTGTACCCTTTTCTCAATCACACCATTGCTCCTTTAACTATGACTCATCACAATTCCTCCCTGTTTATCAATTAGGTCATTGCCTTCATATATTCATCTATCAGGATCTACTAGTCTTCTCTAAAGCACCTTTTAGTATCACAAGTCTTTTTAAGGTCCTTTCTACCACACCAATATCGATCTCCTAGTTACTATTGTCATCAAGTCAGCAATTAACTCGCTCCTTGAGGTCAGCCATACTCGTAGTTTAGTCAAATCTTATCATTATGGTGGATACGACCTTTCAAGGCACATTACGAACCCACCTCTTATTCTCTGTTCATTTTTAGGAAAATTTTGGCAGAGTTTCCTCTATATTTCTTACCATCACAAAAACCTACACGTAGAAAATACCAATGGTGCCTCATAGGGCCGACATGTATATATATATATATATGTACCATATCATATTACAGCCACATAGGAATCCCAATATCAATGCATATATATTCCGGAAGAAAATTGATAATATACCTGTAACCACATCTGGTGACGCCTCCTGATCCTGTCTTCTCACTAAGGCGTAGATGCGAATCGAAGGACCACTAGAACTAGAAGTTCCACCGCGGACTCTACCACAGCCTGCTGATGTCTAAATACCCTGCCCCATAGGGCGCATAGCCATCGAAGATGAAAAACCAGCAACTGACCCAGTAGGCTAGGCTGCACTACCTCGTTTACCCTTAAGTAGGTAATCTCTCATGAAATGGCCTTGACGGACACAAGTAAAACAAGCACCCAGAACAGAACCATATTCCCCAAAGTGAGACCTACCACAACGAGGGCCCCGATGCAAAGGTGGCATCGACTGATGCAAATCCCCATTTATCTGCGAGCTCTGACCGGCCTTTGAATACCCTGTGCTATTGAACCCCCTACCCATAAACTGTCGGGGTGTACTCTGAGCTGGCTGGGAAGGATACCTACTGTACTGGTGAGGCTGCTCGCCTCAAAACTTCCCTAAATAACGACCCAACCTAGATTTCTTATGTTGGCCACTATCATAATCTCTATCAGGGTGTCGCCCTCCATGCCGATCCTCCACCCCTTGTGCATATGCTTGTACTCGAGCAATATCCATGCCTGGCTGAGAAGCCATGGCCATACAGCTATCAATCAAGTGGCGATATATCCCCATCACATAGCGATGCACCCTATCAGCCATATCAACAATAATAGTAGGCGCATGCCTCGCCAACGAGACAAACTCAAGGCTATAATCTATAATACTCCTACCATTCTGCCTCAACTATAGAAATCTATCAACTCTGGCTCGCTTCATTTCTGGAGGTAGAAAGTGGTTAAGGAAGGATTTCACATGCTCATCCCAGACTTCTAAAGGAGCACCCTCGCCTTTTAATAATTCCTAGGACTCATACCAATTAACGGCTATGTCACGCAGCCGATATAAAGCCAATCTAATAGACTTAGTTTCAGAATCCCTAATTATTGTTAACATATGCTGTATCTATCAAATAAACTCTTGTGGGTCATCCATGGGTCTAGACCCATAAAACTCTAGAGGGTTACAAGTCAGGAAGTCACAAACCCTTAAGCTGTCATGTCTATATACATCATCGGATCTTAGCCCATGCCTTTGAGACTGCCCTGCCATTATCCTAGTCAGCAATTGAACCACATCTCTCATGGCCCTGTATTCCGGCCCTGGTTATGGGGATGGAGGTTCAGGCACTAGAGTCTCAGGTCCTGCAACTACTTTTTCCCTATGTTTCTTCGAAAGTGGTAGTGTAGTAGAGCTTGTTGTTGCTCTATGCTCCTCTAAAAGTAGCAGTATAGTAGAGCTTGCCGACTGGAGTGCAACCCCTGCCATAGACTGGGCACGCGCCCTTTTAATTCTCAGGGTTTGACTAGTTTCCCCTGCTACTAATTTGTCCTTCTGGGCAGTTGCTGCTTTCCTTGAAGGCATTATTGTAAACAGAATAAATCATTAAGGAGGAATCATCTTAATATTACAGCTCTATTTATAGATGTGGTGCACAACACACCGATAAATAAGACTCTACTAGACACGGTCTGTAGACACTCCAAGGACCAAACTGCTCTGATACCACTTCTGTCACCTACTTGGTCCAAGTAGGTGCATCACCTACTTGCTTCTAAGTAGGTGCTATGCCTTCTTTCGCCTCTTTCGTGGTTTCATAACCTCTTCTCAATTTAAGAACCTATGTAATCTTTGCTAGGTAAGCTCAACGCGCACTCAAGTAGCTTAAGTACGTAAGACATCCAAGTTGGTGGCTTATATAAGTAAGCTGAGTACCACGACTCATTATTCAACCTCCAACTCCTTTCAAATCCTTATAACCCTATTTTCAACCATTACTACTTGGGTAGAACTTTATAACCAACATGGATCCTATGGCAAACTTTTTGAAAAACAAACATCCTCCAATGTTCAAAAGTACAAGGTATAACAAAGCAGCAGGATGAGGAGGAGCGGGAAGAGGAAGAGGAGAGAAGAAGAAGGAGGAGGAGAAGGAGAAGAAGGAGAAGGAGAAGAAGAAGGAGAAGAAAAAGTAAAAGGAGAAGACAAAAGAGAAGGAGGAGAAGGAAAAGGAGGAGAAGGAGAAGGAGAAAAAGGATAAGGAGAAGAAGAAGGAGAATGAGAAAGAGAAGGAGAAGGAGAAGAAGAAGGAGAAGAAAGAGAAGGAGAAGCAAAAGGAGAAGAAGGAGAAGGAGGAGCAGGAGGAGGAGAATAAGGAGAAAGAGATGTAGGAGGAGGAGGATGTGGAGAAGGAGAAGGAGGAGGAAGAGGAGAAGGAGTAGAAGAAAGAGAAGGAGAAGATGAAGAAGATGGAGTAAGAGAAGGATGAGAAGAAGAAAAAGGAGAACAATAAGTAGAAGGAGGAGGAAGAGGAGAAGAAGGAGGAGGAAGACAAGGAAGAGAAGAAGGAGGAGGAAGACAAGGAAGAGAAGAAGGAGGAGTAGCAGGAGGAGGAGTAGGAAGAGGAGGAAGAGCAGGAGGAGGAGAAAGAGGAGAGAAGGAGGAGGAGAGGGGAGGAGGAGGAGGAGTAGAAGGAGAAGACGAAGGGACAGAAGGAAGAGCAGAAGGAGGAAGATAAGGAGAAAAAGAAGGAGCAGGAGAAGGAGAAGGAGAAGAAGAAGGAAAACAAGAAGGAGAAAAAGAAGAAGAAAAAGAAGAAGAAAAAAAGAAGAAGGAGAAGGAGAACAAGAAGAAGGAGAAGGAGGAGAATGAGAAGAAGGAAAAGAAGAAGAAGAAGGACAATGAGAAGGACAAGAAGGAGAATGAGACAGAGAAGGAGAAGAAGAAAAAAAGGATAAAGAGGAGGAGAAGAAGAAGAAGGAGGAGCAGGTGGGGGAGGAGGAGGAGGAGGAGGAGGTAAAGGAGGAGAATGAGGAGAAGTAGGAGAAGAAGCAGGAGGAGGTGGAGAGAAGGAGCAAGAGGAGGAGGAGAAGAAGAAGCAAGAGAAGGAGGAGGAGTTGGAGGAGGAGAAGGAGTTGGAGAAGAAGAAGGAGCAGAAGGACAAGGAAAAGGAGGAGAAGAATGAGAAGAATGAGAAGGAGAAGAAGAGGGAGAAGGAGAAGGAGAAGGAGAAGAACGAGAAGGAGAAAGAGAAGGTGAAGAAGGAGAAGAAGAAGGAGAAAAAAATAAGAAGAAGAAGAAGGAGAAGAAAAAGGAGGAGGAGGAGCAGGAGAAGGAGAAGAAGGAGAAGCAGAAGGAGAAGGAGAAATAGCAGAACAAGAAGGAGGAGAAGAAGAAGATGAGGTGGTGGTAGAGGAGGAGGAGGAGGAGAAGGAAAAGGAGGATAAAGAGGAGGAGAAGAAGAAAAAGGAGGAAAAGGAAAAAGAGGAGAAGGATGAGGAGAAGAAGAAGAACAAGGATAAAGAGAAGGAGAGGGAGGACGAGGAGAAGGAGGAGCAGGACAAGGAGAAGAAGGAGAAGGAGGAGAAGAATTAGAAGAAGAAGTAGAAGGAGAAGAAGGAGAAGGAGAATGAGAAGAAGTAGGAGAGGGAGAAGGAGAAGATGAAGAAGGAGAAGGAGAAGGAGAAAGAAAAGGTGAAGAAGGAGAAAAAAGAGGAGGAGAAGAAGAAGAAGAAGAAAAAGAAGGAGAAGGAGAAGAAAAAGGAAGAGAAGGAGGAGAAGAAGGAGGAGGAGGAGGAGGAGGAGAATAAGGAGACGAAGAAGGAGGAGAATGATAAGGAGAAGAAGGAGGAGCAGAAGGAAGAGGAGGAGGAGGAGGAGGAGGAGAAGGAGGAGGAAAAGGAGAAGGAGAAGTAGCAGGAGAAGAAGAAAAAGAGGAGAAGGAGGAGGAGGAGGAGAAGCAAAAGGAGAAGGAGGAGGAGAAGGAGAAGAAGGAGAAGAAGAAGAAGGATAACAAGTAGAAGGAGCAGTAGAAGGAGAATAAGAAGTACCAAATGGAGGAGAAGAAGGAAGAGGAGAAGGAGGAGGGAGGAGAAGGAGAAGGAAAAGAAGAAGGAGAAGGAAAAGAGGAAGGAGGAGAAGGGTAAAAAAAAGAAAAGAAGGAGAAGGAGGAAAAGAAAGAGAAGGAGAAAAAAAGAAGAAGGAGAAGGAGAAAGAGAAGAGAAGAAGGAGAAGTAGAAGGAGAAGGAGAAAAAGGAGGAGTAGGAGAAAGAGGAGAAGTAGAAGGAGAATGAGGAGAAGTAGAAGGAGGAAGAAAAGGAGAAGGAGAAGGAGAAAGAGAAAGAGGAGAAGGAGAAGGAGGAGTAGGAGGAGAAGAAGGAGAAGAAGAAGAAAGAGAAGAACGAGTAGGATAAGAAGAAGAAGGAGAAGGAGGAGAAGGAGAAGGAGAAGGAGAGGGAGAAGGAGAAGAAAAAGAAGGAGGAGGAGAAGAGGAAGAAGAAGGAGAAGAAGAAAAAGGACAATGAGAAGAAAAAGGAGGAGAAGAAGAAGAGGAGAAGGAGGAGAAGGAGGAGGAGTAGAAGGAGCAGGAGGAGGAGGAAGAGGAGAAAGAGGAGGAGAAGGAGAAGGAGAAGGAGAAGGAGAAATAGCAGGAGAAGAAGGAGGAGAAGAAGAAGAAGAGGAGGATGAGGAGAAGGAGGAGAAGCAGAAGGAGAAGAAGAAGGAGAAGGAGAAGGAGGAGAATGAGGAGAAGGAGAAGAAGAAGAAGAAGTAGAAAAAGCATGAGAAGGAGCAGCAGGAGGAGGAGTAGGAGAAGGAGTACAAGGAGTAGGAGAAGGAGCAGGAGGAGGAGGAGGAGGAGCAGGAAAATGAGGAGCAGGAGAAGGAGGAGGAGGAGAATATGAAGGAGAAGAAGAAGGACCAGAAGGAGGAGGGAGGAGAAGAATAAGGAGGAGAAGAAGAAGGAGAATAAGAAGGAGGAGGAGAAGGAGAAGAAGAAGGAGGAGAAGGATGAGAAGGAAAAGAAGGAGAAGGAGAAGGAGAAGGAGAAGAAGATGGAGAAAGAGAAGGAGGTGGAGAAGGAGTAGGAGGAGGAGCAAGAGGAGGAGGAGCATGAGGAGGAGGAGGAGAAAGAGAAGGAGAAAGAAAAAGAGCAGAAGGAGAAGGAGAAGGAGGAGAAGAAGTAGAAGAAGAAGAAGAAAAAGGAGAAGGATACGAAAAAGAAGGAGAAGGAGGATAATGAGAAGGATAAGGAGAATAAAGAGAAGGAGGAGGAGGAGAAGTAGAAGGAGAAGGACAAGAAGAAGAAGGAAGAGGAGGATAAAAAGGAGAAAGAGAAGGAGGAGAAGAAGAAGGAGCAGAAAGAGAAGGAGAAGGAGAAGGTGCAGAAGGAGAAAGAGGAGAAGGGGGAGGAAGAGGAGAATGAGGAGGAGAAGAAGAACAAGAGGAGGAGGAGGAGGATTAGGAGGAGAAGAAGAACAAGAGGAGGAGGAGGAGGATTAGAAGGAGAAGAAAGAAAAGTAGAAGGAGAAGGAGAAGGAGAAGGAGAAGAAGAAGAAAGAGAAGGAAAAGAAAAAGAAAAAGAAGAAGAAGGACAAGGAAAATAAGAAGGAGAAGGACAAGAAGAAGGAGGAGAAGAAGAAGAAAAAGAAGGAGGAGAAGTAAAAGAAGGAGAAGAAAGAGGAGAAGGAGAAGAAGAAGGAGGAGGAGGAAGAGCAAACGGAGAAGGAGAAGAAGAAGGAGAAGGAGGAGAACAAGAGACGAAGAAGATAATAAGAAGAGAAGAACAGAATAAGAAGAAGAAGATAATAATGAGACCAACACAATAAGATAACCCTCAAGACCTGATATCAGTCGGTAGCCGAGCCACTAAACTAAATAAAGGAGTACAAGGTTTATACAGATAGAATAATAATATAACTATCTCCAAATGCAAAATAAAGACAAGATGAAATAGAGGGAGATAGGAAAATCCAATCGTCAAGAGCTTACCTAATTCTCCAAACTACAAGAGATGCTTCGCACGATATCTAAATCAGCAAAGAAAATCCGTAATATGATTTGTAGGGTTCAGAAGTGTAGTATGAATACCAACATATGACACTCAATAAACATAGGACGACTGAACTCCAAAGATAAATCAAGTATAAAGAATACGTAAGCATGGAGCATATATCACAAGTAACTAACAAGAATAATACGAAAGCCTGTAATAAGAAGCATCTGATACAAGGAAGGGAGAAGATAGGGAACAAGTAAGGACATAAAGGATGTACCTGGTGGCGCCTGCCCAGAACCTAAACACAACAATACACTATGAAGAAGGACGAATAAGTGATATCCTACTAATAGAAGTAAACATATATATGACATAAAGGCCCAGAGGACCGCATCAACTAAAACCCTGCACAAAAGGTTAGATAAATAAGAATAAGCGCAAGAACTATATTCAAACAAGAGACCACCCTGTATACCGCCACAAGTACATAAATAGTCAGACAATACCTTTCGAGCCCCTGTATGCCAAAGAGGTTCATTCATAAATAAGTAATCCTGTACGGCATTGTAAGACTTCGGAAGTCAGAAAGTTAGAACCAAGAAAAAATT
Source organism: Solanum dulcamara (assembly GCF_947179165.1). Taxonomy (NCBI): domain Eukaryota; kingdom Viridiplantae; phylum Streptophyta; class Magnoliopsida; order Solanales; family Solanaceae; genus Solanum; species Solanum dulcamara. The sequence continues at coordinate 38,363,751 of NC_077242.1, read as the reverse complement.
GCTCAAAATATTTACTGACCCCATGTTTATGAGTCCCTCTACGACTCGTAGAACTTTCTATGAATCATAAGAGTGAGTCCCAAGGGTCTATACAAGACTAACCTTAGGTGACAACCCTATGATTTAATAGAACGAGTCGTAGGACTGTTTATGATTTGTCAAATTGAGTCATTTCAGAAGGTCAGGGACACCAAAATTGCAAGTTTCAACACTTGTATGATGAATGCACATTACGACTCATAGTCATAAAGACAAATGAATCGTTTGCAAACTTAAGAGGCTTGATTTTTCAGAGTTTTCCCAAGCCTTTTCTACGACTCGTAGAGTCTAGGGCCAAAAATGAGTTTTAATGAAGGGTAATTGTGTCATTTCCCTCATTCGGTTCAATGAATCTAGACACTTTAATGGCCAAGTTCAAAGTCTATATAAGTTTAATTCTTCCAAATTACCTCTAGTCTAGTTCAATCACCAAAATTCTTCCAAGGCAAGACTAATCAAATCCTCTCAAGCTCTTCTTTTGATTTTAAGCTAGGGTTTCAATTTTCATAAAGGATCATCTTCAATCTCAAGTTCATTTAATCAAGGTATGTGGGGATTGATCCATGGGTCCCTTTCACCCATATAGTCCCAAAATTTTCTTCAAGATTTTGTAAGACCCCAAAAGTTGAAAGATCAAAATATAGAATGTAAGGATGAAATCTCAGAAACATTTCACCTATTGAGGTTCACGAAGCCCATCACTAGCCATATTCAACACTAGGACCCATGGAAGAGAGTCATGGTAGTACTAGGGAGTGAAAGTAAGATCAGGAGAAGATCATGAATGGGTTCACGACCCATAGTCATGGTCACGGACCATCAAGTAGTCCACAGAAGCTAACTCTAAAAACCATGAAGTGGGTCAGACTCATCGATCCCATCACAGTCGTGGTCCCCTTCCGTAAAGAGTTCCTGTCCAAGCTTGACCAAGGCAATCTTTACGAAAAACCCCACGACCCGTGGAGATTTTCATGAACCATGAATATGGTCCTTCCAGGGGTTTATTTTTATATTAGGGGTGTTAAGCTTAATTATTTAGTGTGGGAATAGATTTGGAGATCTTTTAAGGTCACAAGAATCATTTAACACAAGGTTATGTTGAAAGCTTCTTTACCAATTAAGTTTCAATGAAAGATTTTACATAGGTCATCTTCAAACAAGAATTTCTCCTAGAATATAAAGAAATAGGTGTCCCATGACATCAAATTAAAGGACTTTGTTTCCTCTTTCTAACTCCACCGAGTTTACCTCATTTGAAGTCCAGAGTAAAAACTTATGCCCAATTTAGTAAAGCCCTGTCAGGCAGTCGCATATTCACGACCACTCACCACGGACCTTGAAGACCTTCACGGGCCATGAAGGCTTACTGAAATATTTTTTCACCAACTTTCTGCATGCGTCCTAGGGTTAATTTGGTCCTTTCTAAAGCCTTTTAACATTATTCTTAGTTGTTTTGAGGTGTTTTAAAGGAATATATCATCCCACAAACAAGTTTTTACCCTCATAATCATCAATCCAAACATTCAAGTGTCTAGAAATCCTCTCTCTAGAAAATCCTCTCAAGACTCTCTTCTTCTCCTACAAGACTCAAATGGAGGATCAACAAGGGTTTTCAATTCTTCCATCAATTTTCAAGCTTCAATCAAAGAATCAATCCAAGGTATGTGGGTATTGATTCATGGATTCTTTGATCCATGAAGCTCAGTCAATTTCTCAAGTTTTCTATTAAATCCAATTATGAGATTTTATGGGTCCCATGATCTTTCTCCCAATTTCATGAATTAAATTTTATTACATGATTCTCTACTCAAATATGCATGAATTGTCAATTATTTCATGATTTCCATAAAGTATTACTTAGACCCATGGATTTAGCAAATTTTCAAGTATGAACTTATGAATGTTTTGATGGATCTTTCAATTATGATTTAAACTATGATTACAATACTAATTCAATAGGAATTAGTGATTATTGCATGGAATTGAAGTATTTACTATGAATTTCCTAATTATTTTCTCTAGGATTCATGGTATGATGGGTATTTCTAATTATACTCCTATTGATGTTATCTTTATGAATTATGTATGGATTGATACAAAGTATATTATCATGCACGTTTTCAATCAAATTTCACAATTTCCAATTCAATTGATCATGTATGCATGTCTTACCCTAATGTCAAGTATAAGCTATGATCATGAATTTTCAGGTTATATTCTATGAAAGTTTTATGAATGACTCATGACAAGTTATGAATGTTGATTCAAAGATGTTTTAAGCAAGTTCATGATAGAGTGAGTTAAGGCTTAAAAGATGATTATGAATAAATATATGTGATGATGAAAGGTCTACACTCACATTACATGAGATAAAGTTAAGGAGCTATTCTATAATTATATTCTTATGAAGCGTGGACGGGTAGTAGATATGGCCCCTCCCACATGATGTTGACTTTATGCCTTATGGTCAGTCTATTCCATTGAGAGTTTACCTAGAACCAAGTGGACCTTGGTATAGGCATTATCTACCATAGTAAAGGCAAGAGACCCTTAGAAATATCTCATTATCCTATAACTACGTCCCACCATAGGATAAAGGATCGCCCATAAAAGAAGCTTAATTCTTTTAAGGGTCACCCGTAGTGGAGGCTCGATCCTTCATGTAGCTTAGTGGATCCAGTTAGGAATTTAGGAGTCTACCATGACAAGTAGTCTTCCCATTTCTCTGATATAGGGGTAACATCGGGACTCCATGTTATAGCTCGCATGGTTATGTCGGTTAATTGTCACTCTCACAAAGGTACAAGGTTCCTCTTTCAATGATTAAGGTATTTCTTACTATAGCTAATATATCTCTTACAAAGTAAAGTATTTTCTCTCACCCATGGTTTTATGACTCTCAATATGATTTAAGATTTTTACTACTACTTATGAATTTTTTTTATTTATGACTTATGACTATCCATGCATTGTACAAGTTCTGTTTATAAGATTACATTATGGTTTTAAATGGCATTAGCCTTACTCTTGATTCACTATCACTTATAAATAGTTTACTTATTATGTATTCTAACCTTGATCATTACATCATTGCTTTTATGTCATACATTGCATTGCTCATATACTTAGCTAATTCAAAGTACTAATGCATACTTCTTTTGTTTGCCTATATTGTCTTATAATGTAGGGCTCGGCGATCACCCAATACACTCTCGTGGCTACATAAAACACTTGTTCACTTGATTTTTTAAGTCCTCATGCTTCGGGGTGACTATCTATCGAGCTTATTTCTTTTCCTGCTACCCTTATACTATATTGCTATTTTGAGGCATTTCTTTCTTGTTTGGAGAGCTAGTGTCTTTTTCTATGCCCCCACCTATGTTAGTATGATAGAGGCATATTTAGACATAGTGTTGATGTAGTCCATTTGGACATATTACTTGAGATTGCATTTTCATTTCTAGACCTCCATGTTCGAGATTATTCTTCCGCTCATATTTATAATGTCTTATCTTACCTAATGAATGCAATGTATGCTAAGAGGCTTGGTTGGGATAATTTCGGGTTTCGATCGCTGTATTATGACTAGGCCCTAGGTCGAGTTGTGATATTTTCCTAAATTTTGAATGGTTTATGAACTGTAGTTTTGATGAATTGTATTGGGTTGTTTTAATTTCATTTTGAATTATTATTAATGATTATTCTAAGCATGTTTCTACTTGAATTTCATGATTTTAAGTTGAATTATCAATTTCCATGCATAAAGCTATTTCCAAGTTATGATTATGAAAGTTAAAGATAATTTTCATGAGTTGATTATGAGTTTAATGATTTTCAAATAAAGTTCTATGATTTAAAGTTGATAATCAAATATAATTATCATGGTGTGATAAGTACAATTCTCACAAAATCATATTCAAAGGTGGCGATAAGGACAATTCTCACCGAAGATATAGATTCTTATGAATCACTAAAGTTAATGAGTTATTCCCAATATGTTTTATAAAGATGGATTGATAGGTAGTTACTATCTTTCCCTATAATGTTAATGATCATAATTTAAAGAATTCTGTTGGAATATTAACTAAGAACCGAGAGGACTTATAAGTGGGGTTTGGTCTGGTAACGTAGTTAGTTCCCCAAAAGGAATCCTAGTAGAAATCTAAAGTCCGAAACTGCATTATCCGCATAGGATTTCCTTTATGGACTACCTAGTGGATCTACATATAGAACACTTGAGTTGAGTTGAGTTGAGTACCATCATGGATTCTACCTTGGCAAGTAACCTCTCTCTTCTTAATGAGAGAGTTACATCAGATTCCATCTTATAGCTCGCATGGTCTTAAGATGTTGGTTAAATGTCTTATCTTACATATGATGAAGTTATATGATATGCATTGACCAAGAGTTTTCATATGTTTTCAAATGCTTTTAAGAATTATTCACGTTCATTATATTGGTAATACATCTTATGTCATATTGCTCACGTTACCATTACTTGTCCATACATATCTCACATACTTAGTACCTTCTATGTACTAACACATATTTTTCCTACATTGTCTCATAATATAGGGGCGGACATTGATCATTTGATTCGTGGCTAGAGTTCTTTAGATATCAAAGAGTTGGTGAGTCCTCATTCCATCGAGGACATGACTTTTTTTCCATATTATTTTATTGACTTTCTTCTTATGTTTTAGGTGAGCTAGGAGCTTTTCCTAAGCCCTTATCAAAGACTAAAAATAGAGGCATGTTTAGACGACGTTGTGATGTAGTATGGTAGGATATATATTGAGTTTCCTATCCTTTAGACCCATTCCCTCAAGTTGTTACTTCCACTTATTTTACTATGTTTCCTTATCTTATGAATGCCATGTATGCTAAGATAGATTAGTTGGGATCCCTCATATCTTGATTGTCATGTCACGGCTTGGCCTAGTTTGGATCATGACAAACTTGGTATTAGAGAAAAGTTTAAGTATCCTAGGGTGTCTAACATGCTGCGTTAAGTAGAGTCTTGTTCATCGATGTGAAGTGCGCCACATTTATGACTAGGAGTATATGAAACATCTTTAGAAAGACTCACTTCTTTCATGATCTATATCATGTGGTAGAGAGGTTAAGTCTTTCCCTCTAACGCTTGTTCTTTGCAATTTTTAGAAAATACCTCCACGAAGATACCCTACTAGAAGGAATGTGGTTAAAGGGGAGCAACAAGCTCTGAATGATTCCTTCATTGAAAAAGTCTCCAATTCTAAGTTTTGAGCATTTTTTTAAGTACTTACTCAAGCTGTTATAGCTCAAGCCAATCGTGAGGTGGTTTCTCCCATTAACCAAAATATGGGTACGACGGTGAAAAGAGTTTGTGATTTCATGCGGATGAATTCTCCAGATTTTTAGGGTCCTAAGGTGGAATAAAATCCACAAGAATTTATTGATAGCATTCACAAAATTATGGAGATTTAGGGGGTTAGTCCGGTGGAGAGGGCGGAGTTGGCTATGTACCAATTGAAGGGTGTTGTTCAGATTTGGTTTGATCAATGGAAAAGTGAGAGTCTTAGAGAGATGGATCCCGTGACTTGGGATGAGTTCCAAAAAGTATTTCTTGACCGCTTCTTCCTATTGGAGTTGAGGGAGGCCAAAGTACAAGAGTTCATCAATCTTAAGCAAGGTGGTATGGGTGTAAGGAAGTATTCTCTCAAGTTTACCCAATTTTCAAAATATGCTCTATCCATGGTTGCCGACCCAAGAGCTCATATGAGCAAGTTTGTGTCAGTGTATCAGATGTATTTTTTAAGAAGTGTAAGACGGCCATGTTGATTCTTAAAATTGACATCTCTAGACTTATGACTTATACAGAGTAAATAGAGAGTAACAAGCTAAAGGAGAAAACTAGGGAGTCTAAGAGGGCAAGGACCGATGGTGGTGATTCCTTTTATGTTAAGTCCAAAAGTGGTGGACATCCTCATTTTTTCCAAAGGTATTATTGATAGGGATCTTCAAATGCCACTACTCTAAGGTTTGAAAAGTATAGGGTACCTAACCCTAAGCCTCAAGGAGGTGCTTCCATTGGCCAAGTTACTCCCGCATGCAAGAAGTATGGAAAGAATCACAAGGAAAAGTGTCTAGTAGATTTGAATGTGTGCTATAGATGTGGTAACCTGAGTCATCATGTTAAGGAGTGAAAGGTAAAGGATGGTCATACTCAAGGAAAAGTTCCCTAAGGTGCTCAAGTTCAACCAAAGGATGGTAAACACAACAATCGGTTTTATGCTCTTCATGGTAGGCAAGAGGTAGAGGAGACTCCAAATGTTGTTAGTAGTATGTTATAGGTATTTAACTATGATGTCTATTTCTTACTTGATCTGGATGCAAATTTGTCATTTGTTACCCCTTATGTGACCATGAGCTTTAATGCTAGCCCTGAAATATTGTTAGAGCTATTTTCCATTTATATTCTCATAGGTGGGTCAGTTGTGGCTAAAAGAGTCTATAGAAGGTTTTGTCTTTCCATAAAGTTACTCTATGTGATCTTGTTGAGCTTGAGATGACCAATTTTGATGTTATCCTTAGTATGGATTGGCTATATGAATGTTATGCTTCTATTAATTGTAGAACCCTAGTGGTTAAGTTTCAATTTTCAAATGAGCTAGTCCTAGAATTGAAGGGTACTAATTCCTGTTCAAAGTTCAATTCATTTCGTGCCTTAAAGCTTGGAAAATGATTTCCAAGGGTTGCATCTACCATCTTATGAGGGTTAGGAATACTAATTCTGAAGCCCCTACTCTAGAGACGGTCCCTATTGTTAATGATTTTCTGGATGTGTTTACCCATGATCTACCTTGTGTTCCTCCTAAAAGGGAGATTGACTTTGGCATAAAACTTCTTCTTGGTACTCAACCTATTTCTATCCCTCCTTACCGACTGGCCCCGACAGAACTAAAAAAGGTAAGGCCTAGTTGAAAGACTTGTTAGAGAAAGTATTTATTCGACTAAGTATATCCCCATGGACTGCTCCCATTTTGTTTGTTAGAAAGAAGGATGGTTCGATATGTATATGTATTGATTATCAAAAATTGAAAAAAGTAGACATCATGAATAAATACCTAATTTCGAGGATAGATAATTTGTTTGAACAATTGCAAGGGGTAATTTACTTTCCAAAGATTGATCTCTGTTTCGGTTATCACCAACTAAGGGTGATGAAGTTTGATATTACCAAGATGACATTTCAAGCAAGGTATGGCAATTATGAGTTTCTAGTTATGTCATTTGGTTTGACCAATACCCCCGCGGAATTCATAGTCTTGATGAATAGAGTGTTCAAATAATATTTGGACATGTTTGTTATTGTATTCATTGATGACATTTTGGTTTACTTTCAGAGTGAGAAGGAGCATGCTAATCACTTGAGGATTGTATTGCATACCCTAAAGGATAAGCAACTATTTTCCAAGTTCAATAAGTGTGAGTTTTGGCTAAGAAAGGTTGATTTCCTTGGTCACATTGTATCCAACGAAGGGATTATTGTTGATCCTAAGAAAACTGAGGTGGTTAAGAATTGGCCTAGACCGCTGTCCCTTTCGGATATTAGGAGTTCCTTGGACCTAACTTGATATTATAGAAGATTTGTGGAAGGGTTCTCTTCCATTTTATCACATTTGACTAAGATGACTTACAAGAAAGTAAAGTTCTAATGGTCAAAAGCTTGTGAGAAGAGTTTCCAGGAGTTGAAAGATTGTCTCACTACCGCTCCTATTTTGACTTTGCCAGAAGTGTCCAATGGTTTTGTTGTGTATTATGTTGATTCAAGGGTAGGACTTGGTTGTGTCTTAATGCAACATAGTAAGGTGATAGCCTATGTTTCTAGGTACTTTAGGTGCATGAAAACAATTATCCAACTCATGATTTGGAGCTAGCGGCAGTTGTGTTTGCTTTGAAGGTTTGGAGATACTATCTTTATGGTATCCTTGTGGATGTGTTCAATGATCATAAGAGTATACAATATGTTTTTAAGCAAAAAAACTTGAACCTTCGGCAAAAGAGATGGCTTGAATTGTTGAAGGACTATGATATGAGTGTGTTGTACCATCCAAGCAATACTAATGTCGTTGTTGGTACACTGAGTAAATTGCCTATGAATAGTGTTGCACATGTTGAAGAAAGTAAGAAAGAATTGGTTAAGAATGTTCATAGATTGGCACGTTTAGGCGTACATTTGGTTGATTCTAATTATGGAAACATTCCTGTACATATTGATTCAGAATCGTCTCTTGTGGCGGATGTGAAGGCCAAACATGCCCATGATTCGATGTTGTTTGATTAAATAAGTCGGTTGCCAAAAAAGCCACTGAGGCTTTCTCCCAAGGGGGAGATGGGGTACTTCGCTACCAAGTTCTGTTGTGTGTTCCTAATGTTTATGGTTTAAAAGAGTTGATATTGAATTAGGCTTATACCTCTAGGCATTCGATTCATCCGAGTTCCACCAAGATGTATCATTATTTGAGAGAAGTATTTTGGTGGAATGGCATAAATAAGAACATAGCGGAGTTCGTGGCTAATTGTCCAAATTGCTAGCAAGTTATAATTGACCATCAAACAAAGGTAGGTTTAGCTCAAGATATTGAAATTCCAACTTGGAAGTGGGAAGAGGTAAATATAGACTTTGTAATGGGTTTGCCTCGTACCATGAAATAACATGACTCTATTTGGGTTGTCATGAATCAAATGACTAAATTGGATCATTTTCTACTAGTTAAAACTTTTTATAGTGCCGAAGATTATGCTAAGTTATATGTTCATGAATTGGTAAGACTACATGGTGTTCTCTTGTCCATTATATCAGATTGAGGTACTCAATTCACTTTGCACTTTTGGAAGTCGTTTCAAAAGGGTCTTCGCACAAAAGTTAAGTTAAGCACAACTTCCCATCCTCAAACCGATGGTTAAGCCAAAAGAACGATCTAAACTTTAGAGGATATGTTGAGGGCATGTGTCATTTTTAAAGAGAACTGAGATGAATATTTGCCATTGATTGAGTTTGCCTAAAGTAATAGTTATCACTCTAGTATCCAAATGGCTCATTTTGAAGCATTGTATTAGAGAAGATGTAGATCCCCGGTGGGATGGTTTGAAGTAGGTGAGGTAGACTTGATTGGTTCAGATTTTGTAATAAATGCAAAAACTCATAAGGAAGAGGTTGAAGATGGCTCAAAGTCGTCAAAAGTCCTATTCGAATGTTAGGAAAAGAGATCTTGAATTCGAGGTGGATTGGTGGGTCTATTTGAATATTTTATCCATGAAGTGTGTAATGCATTTTGGTAAGAAAGGGAAATTGAGTCCAAGATGTGGTGGACCTTATAAGATATTGAGACGTGTTGGAAAGGTGTCTTACGAGTTAGATTTGCCATTTGAATTATCTATGTTTCATTTGGTATTTCATGTGTTTATGTTGAGAAAATCCGTGGGTGATCCGAATTTCATTTTACCATTTAAAGATCTAAGTGTTGAAGAGAATTTGACTTATAAGAAGGTTCCAGTGGTAATCTTAGACCAGCAAGTTAAGAGGTTAAGAAACAAGGAAGTGGTGTCTGTCAAAGTATTATAGAAAAATCAACAAGTAGAAAGTGCTACTTGGGAAGCATAGACGGATATGATGAAATGATACCCGTACCACTTTTCGTCAACTCAAGCCTAAAGTAGTAAGTTGTTCTTATTAATTCTAATTGAACTCTTACTTATTTAGTTCTTCCTATTTCAGTCATATGCATATATATTCATGAAAGTTAATTTTTAAGTTATGTTTTATGTTAAAGTTTGAAATTTTCATATTCTATGCATTTAAGATGTCATGATATTCATGTTGGGTTGTTAAGTCCTCTTTCCATGTCCTTCATATGATAAGTAAACCTCAATCAAGGATGAATTTTTCTAAGATGGAGATATTGTAAGACCCCAGAAGTCGAAAAGTTGGAATCAAGAAGAAATTTCTCAAAATGTGGGTTGGCCGAATTTTTATGAGTCCCTCTACGACTCATAAGAGTGAATACCGAGGGTCTCTCCCGGACTATCCTCAAGTGACACCCGACTACTCAACAGGATGAGTTGTAGGAGTGTCTACGATTTGTCAAACTGACTCGTTCTAGAAGCTCAGAGACTCCAAAGTTGCAGGTTTCAACACATGTAGGAAAAATGCACATTATGACTATAGTCATGAAGATGATTTGATTTAATCAAGGTATGTGCGAATTGATCCATGGGTCCCTTTCACCCATGTATTCCCAAAGTTTTCTTCAAGTTTTCCTAAATTTTCAAAGGTTTATGAATCCTAGTTTTGATGAATTACATTAGGTTGTTTCAATTTTGTTTTGAATTATTATCAATGATTATTCTAAGCATGTTTCTACATGAATTTTATGTTTTCAAGTTGAATTATGAATGCCCATGCATAAATCTATTTCCAAGTTATGATTATGAAAGTTAAAGATGATTTTCATGAGTTGATTATGAGTTTAATGATTTTCAAGAAAAGTTCTATGATTTAAAGTTAAGATTATGATTTTAATGATGAAATTATGATGATGATCAAGATATGATCAAATATAGTTATTATGGTGTGATAAGTACAATTCTCACACAATCATGTTCACAGATGGTGATAAGGACAATTCTCACCAAAGTTATGGATTCTTATGAATCACTAAAGTTAATAAGAAATTCCTAATATATTTTATAAAGATGGATTGATAGGTAGTTATTATCTTTCCCTAAAATGTGTATGATCATGATTTAAATAATTCCAGTGGGATATTGACTAAGCATCGAAAGGACTTATAGGTGGGGTTCAGTCCGGTAATGCAGTTACTTACCCAAGGGAATCCTAGTAGTAATCTAAAGTCCCAAACTATATTGCCCGTGTAGGATTGCTTTCATGGCCTAGCTAGTGGATCCACATATACGACAATTGAGTTTATTTTAGTACCATCATGGTGTCTACCTTGGCAAGTAGCCTCTTTCTTATCGATGTGGGAGTTACAATAGATTCCATGTTATAGTTCGCATGGTCTTAAGATTTTGGTTAAAGTTCTTACCCTACACAAGTTGAAGGTTAAGTTATGAGTTTATGATGAAGTTTTATGATATGCATTGACCAAGATTTTTCCTATGTTTTCAAATTCTTTTAAGCCTTATTCATGTTCATTATGTTGGTCAGGCGTCTTATATCATATTGTTCATATTCCCATTACTTATTCATGCATATTTCACATACTTAGTACCTTCTATGTACGAACATATATTTTGCCTACATTATCTCATAATGTAGGGGAAAACATCGATCATCCAATTCGTGGCTAGAGTGGTTTAGATATCAAAGAGTTTGTGAGTCCTCATTCCATCAAGGACATGAATTTCTTTCCACATTGTTTCATTGAATTTCTTCTTATGTTCCGGGTGAGCTAGGAGCTTGGCTTAAGCCCCCATCAAAGATTAAAAATACAGGCCTATTTAGATGATATTGTGATGTAGGCTGGTTGGACATCTATTGAGTTTCTTATCCCTTATACCTATTCCCTCGAGTTGTTACTTCCAATTATTTTACAGTGTTTCCTTACCTTATGAATGCAATCTATGCTGAGATGGCTTGGTTGAGATCCCTTATATCTCGATCATTATGTCACAGTTTGGCCTTAGTCTGGGTCATGATAAGCATCCCATACTATTGATTGGTACAAAAAACAATGTTGGTGATAGGCAATGCATCTATGAATGAGAGTTATATAATAAAACTAGTTGTACCATTAATGACAAGTGCCTCATATCAAGATATAAACACCTACTTCCAATCCCATCCTGGAAGTAAGACCTATGTGTATAATTACCCTGAGTGTCATTTTTGAAACTTTTTGTAAAATGACCATTTTACTCCTCTCTTTAGTTGCCCCGTGTCATTTCTTATTGGTACAGAGTGTTGGTTTTTAGAAAATACTATGAAAAGTTGAGTATTTAGAAATTTTGAGTTTTCATAAGCTTTAAGTGTTCAAAAGTGGTATTCGGCGTCAACCAAATCTACTAGTCTCGGAATAGAATTTCATCCATTTAAGCAGCTCCAAAATGTGAAAATTGTCCTTGTAGAGTTTACGGAATCAGTTTTGAAGATGTTACGAAGATTTGAGGTCTTGAGTTGGGAATTTGAGGAATTTTAGGCCAAGGTTTAACTTTGGCCAACTTTGGAATTTTCGATGCTCGTAATTGAATTTCAACGACTTCATTGGATTTGGAGGGTGGTTTTTGGTCTAGAAGAAGTGTTGGTTGAATTTTTAGGGGTCCCAAGCCCATTTTTGTATTTTGAAGATCTAAGTCGATCTAGTTGCGAATTTTTTAAGTCGGTTTAGTTGCGAATTTTTGAGTTTCAGGTCAAGGAGACCTCTAATTCAAATTCTGATGGTTTCATCAACTCTAGAATGACCAAATTAGACAAGGCACATGGTCTTCAAGAGTATCAAGGCAATCGATACGAGTTTGGGGCTATTTGAATCGTTTGACTTTGAAATTTATCTTATGGTTGACATTGGTCAACTCTTAGAAAACTTGCTCAAATTAAAATTCTAACAGTGCGATTAGTTTTGGAATATCGAGTTGGTCTAGAGTGACCCTTGGTTTACTTTTCGAGGCTTTAGGTCTAATATCGAGGCCCATTGTAAAATTTGGCTTCAAATGGCATTTGGGTGTGGGATCCACTTTTTATTAAAATGACCTTGCATAATAATTTTGAATGCACCATTGAGTGAGAACGTCAAATTTTGTGGGTTAGCATATCTGGTTTATTTTTATCAAAATCCAAATGAATTTCAAGCACTCCGTCGGAGATTTTGGACTATGCCAAAAATAGAGTGCAGTAGTGCACTGTTGGCGCAAATTAAATACCCATTTTGTATATTTTCTCAAACTTTAAAACACCATAACTTGAGTTCTAGAGCTTCAGATTGGGTGATTCAAAAGTAAACTTTGTGAGAGTTTTCGAGGAGAACACATTGGGGAGCTCGAAAACTTATTTGTGGCATTTGATTGAAGTAAAATCTTGATTCTAGTTGTTGTAATATCCATTGAGAATTTATTTTTTGGTCTATATAAACCCTATTTTGGTGATTCAAGGGTTTAATATTAAGAGAATTTCGTTGGGAATCCGTTGGTGAGCTCGAAAACTTGAGTAGAGGCTTTGTGTGGGGTAAATTTACGAAACTAGTTGCTGCCTTTAGTCATTTTGATATTTAATTTATGTTGAATTTTGGAGGGTTGTATCTTGGTTAATTTAGCTCTGTTTTTAGTGATTTTAGAGGCTAAGTTGTGGGGGGTTTCACAAAGAACATTGTAGTATGTTTGGTTTGAGTCGTAGGGGTTTTATTTGTGAGAAATCACTGATTAAAGATACTGCCATATTAATCATTTTAGCTTAAAACTTGGGAATTTATTGCATGATCGATTCGTGTCATTTTCTAACCCCGGGTTGTGTTTAAATTCAATTGTTGACCTTGGGTGCTGTTTAGGACTAGTTTTGGGGATCAATTTTGGAATTCCAAATGTGGGTCCCATATTTCTCATTTTAGACCCCAAAATTGGTCTATTTTTGAAAAATGTAAAATTAGTTTCTAAATGACTGTAACGATATTGTGATTCTATTTTTGATAGTGTGATAACATTTCGAGGCCATTTGAAAGGAAAAAGTTTTGGTATTGTGATTTGGAGCGCACGTATTCAGCCTACAGATAAGCTACGACTTTTCTTTCTTTAGATTGAGCTGAAATACGTGAAATCATGTTGAACTAGATGGAATTTGGGTTGGGTAGTTTATTTTTATATATTAGATATTAAAAACCATGTTTTAGGCTTTTATTAGGTTTTTCAAGTAATTATAAGAATGTGTTCTTTTTTGTTAGTTATTAGTGTTATAATAAGAGTTGAATATTTATGTTGTTGATATTGTGGAGAATGTGGCCTTAGTATAGGTTGTAAACTTGCCTTAGTTGCCCTGGTGTCACTCTAGTGGGCTTAGCTCCTTGTAGAATGATATAGCAGGCTGGTGTCTAGTAGTTTGGCCTTAGCTAGGCGGTAACCTTGCCCTTAAGAATACCCTCATCCATAACTCAGCATGATTGTGACTTTCAAGATGCGTCAGCGATGCTCGAATTTATGATTATTGTTTTTTGACTTCGGTTCAAGCTTTGGCAATATATCAGTTAATTTATTAGGAAAGAGATTCTCGTATCTATTAGCGTCCAGTTGGAAAGGAGAACATTCGGCACCACATGATAAATTAACTGTGAGCATCCGGGTACCCAGTCCCGGCCTCAGGTTTGAAATTCCATCTAGGAGCATATGGGTACCCAGCTCCGACCTTTGCCAGCTTGCTAGTTGACGAGCATCCGGGTACCAAGCCCCGGCCTCGATCATACCAATGTGTTATGGCTAGCATCTGGGTATCTGTCCCCATCCTCGATCATACCAATGTATTACGACGAGCATCCGAGTACCTAGCCCCGACCTCGACCATTCTAATGTTTTATAGCGAGCATTTGTGTATCTAGACCCGGCCTTGACCACATTAAGTATTCGAGCGACCATCTTGGTCCCAGTCCCGTCCTCGATCCCTAAAGCATTCCTGGTTCATCAACTCTTGGAGATTCTTGGTTTGGAAATGACATAGTTCTTCAGCTCTGGAATCTCAAATTCTTAGTAGTTATAGCTATTTTGTGCACTCAACGAGCTTATGGGAGTTCGTATGGGTTTTTATTTAAACCTGTGTATGAGTGTCCTAGTAGGGCTTATGGGGTACTAGTTGGGTGTAGTTAGCGATAGTCCTCTTAGGTAGTACTGTCTCTAGTTAGACATTTCTCATAATCCTTATTTAGACTTATTCCTCTTTTTCATAATATTTTTACCTTTTCTGCTTAGTCGGCCTATGATGCCTACTGGGTACTTATTATGTTGGTACTCATACTACACTCTACATCTCCTTTCATGATGTAAGGTTGAGCACCTGCTATTATCGCGGATAGATCGAGCCTGTTGTAGTCAGCTTCGGAGACTAGGGTGAGTACTTGACTTTTTGGGATCATATCTGTCTCCTTTAGTGTGTATGACCCATCTTTTGCCTTTTTGAGACCAGCCAGATGAAGTATATATTTTTGGTCCACTTTTCGAACTTTTACTCAAATTTCATTTTATAGTCGCTCTGTACTTGTGACCTCCAGGTTCTAGGAGGGATATTTAGTTGTATATATCAGCTTATGGTTTTACTTCTGCTTACTTATTCTGTTTAGTTTGGCCTTTCCCATTCTTGATTTGTTTCTGCCCTCAAACCCATTACTTATCATATCAGGTTCACTAGTTGGCTTACCTACTAGTAGGTTATAGTAAGTGTCATCATGTCCTAGGAAATTGGGTCATGACAAGTTTGTATCGGAGCCCTAGTTTCACTGGTCTCACTTATATAGAGCTAACATCTAGTAGAGTTTTGTGGATCGGTGTGGAGGCATCTGTGACTTATCTTCGGGAGGCTATAGGATGTCTTTACGAACTTGTATCTTTTGTATCACTATCGTACAATATGTGTCTTATAAGTTCCTAGAAATCCCACTCATTCCACTCTTTTATATGATGGTTCATATGCATGGTAGGGGTAGGACCAACCCCAACGTAGTGTCAGGGCTACAGCTCCAGCTTGGGAAAAACAACAAACTCCGAAGCTGGAGATAGAGCCACTAGTAGCTCTACTACATCATTCGCTAATGCGGCAGAGACTAGCCCAGCCATCAGATGAGCAAGTTGCAGCTCTGGACCTGTAAGTGATGTTAGCCTAAATATTAGCTGTTATTGTGGGTATGTAACAGGTGTCATCTCCAGCTGCTCCAGCACTATCGGGTCAGCCAATGCCAGAGGCACCTGCTGCTCAGCCTGATGATTTAGAAGGTATTATGCCACTTTGGGAGTAGAAGATGCTCGGGGTGTCCCTTAGACTATCAGCGTCGAGTTTTTTTTGGGGCTATGTGTGAGGATGCCCACACGTTTCTACTTACTTGCCATGAGCGGGTACAGACTTTGGATTTAGTGGAGTCGAGAAAAGCTTACTATACTGCTTATCAGCTAGACTGTCCTGCCCGATAGTAGTGGCGTTCATATTTAGAGACAAGGATAGCTGGGTCTCCATCAGCATCGTGGGCTGAGTTTTTAGAGGCCTTTTGGGCTATTTATTCCTAGGAATGTCACAAATCAGCTTCGAGATCAGTTCTTATGGTTAGAGCATAGGTTGGGACGTTGGACGATGCGATCACAGGTACCGTTCTATTATTTCATCATCCTGCATCCTCTTTATTTTATAAGGCTCTATCTATTCTTATATATCTGTATATTGTTCTCCTTGACTGAGCATAAGTTCAGAGTCCTTAGTTGAGCCATTGCATGTTTTGACCCCAATAAATGAATCTTTAGTAGTGGATCAGGTCTTTACATCCTGCATGGTGACTATTCAGGAGAAAGACACTAGGGTTGATTTCATTTTACTTGATATACTAGACTTCTATTTGATTCTGGACATGGATTGGCTATCCCCTCACCATGCAGTTTTTGAAATATTATGCCAAGACCGTTACATTATCCATGTATGGCATTCTCTCTGTATTGTGGAAGGGTGCTATAGTCGCTCACTGACTATGATCATATCCTTTCTACGGCCCTAGTGGCTTGTTACATCTGGGTGTTTAGCGTACTTAGTATATGTCTATGATATGTCCAGCAAAGCCTCTTTTGTCGATTTAGTTCTTGTGGTTTGGGAGTTTATTGATGTCTTTTCTATAAACCTATCTGGCCTACCCGAGAGAGATATATTGACTTTGCCATAGATTTGGAGCCGAGCACTAAGCCCATTTCTATACCACCTTATCGTATGGCCCCCACAGAGCTCAAAGAGATCAATATGTAGCTTAATGATCTTCATCATGTTTGTTAAGAAGAAGGATGGGACTATGTGGATGTGCATTGATTATAGGCAGCTGAACAAGGTGATGGTGAAAAAACCATTACCCTATTCCTTGTATCGATGATCTATTTGACCAGCTTTAGGGTGCCGTTGTGTTTTCTAAGATTGACTTGAGTTTTGGCTACCACCAGTTGCGGATTAGAGCTGCCGACATTCCTAAGACTATTTTTCAAACTCGTTATGGTCACTACGAGTTCCATATAATGTTTTTTGGGCTTACTAATGCCCCCACAACTTTTATGGATCTTATGAACCTAGTATTTAGGCCTTACCTCGACTCCTTCATGATTATATTCATCAATGATATACTAGTACACTCACGGAGTAGAGACAGGAACGCGCAATATTTATGGGTTGTGCTCCAGACTTTGATAGATCAACAACTTTATGCTAAATTCTC
This sequence comes from Solanum dulcamara, assembly GCF_947179165.1. NCBI lineage: Eukaryota > Viridiplantae > Streptophyta > Magnoliopsida > Solanales > Solanaceae > Solanum > Solanum dulcamara. The sequence continues at coordinate 38,346,277 of NC_077242.1, read as the reverse complement.
AAAGTGCGAATTTTGGTTGGATTATGTGGCATTACTGGGACAGGTGGTGTCCAAGGAGGGTATCATGGTTGATTCAGTGAAGATTGAGGCTATTCTTGGTTAGGCTAGGGCCATTTCTATCATAGAGATTCAAAGCTTCATTGGATTGGCCGTTTATTAAAGGCACTTCATCGAGGGTTTCTCCACCATTGCGGCCCCATTGACTAATTTGATCCATCAGGATGTTCCCTTTGTATGGTCCGAGGAGTTAGAGATGATATTTTGAAAGCTTAAGGAGTTGCTTACCATCTCTCCCATTCTGACTCTTCCAGTTAGGGGGGGAGAGCTTTTTAGTATATTGTGATGCTTCTAGTATAGGTATTGGGTTTGTTTTGATGCAGCAGGGCCGAGTTATTTCTTATGATTCTAAATAGTTGAGAGCGCACCCCCACTCATGACTTAGAGTTGGCGGCGGTAGTTTTCATGCTCAAGATGTCGAGGTACTACTTATACGGGGTCTATTGGGAAATATATATGGATCACCACAGCCTGCATTATATTATGAGTTAGAGGGACCTTAATTCTAGACAGCGACGCTGGATTGAGCTATTAGAAGATTATGACATCTCTATCCTATACCATTTGGACAAGGCGAATGTAGTAACAGACGCCTTGAGCCGCAAGGCGGGGAGTATGTGTAGGTTAGCGTACTTGCCTTCTATAGAGCGACCCTTAGCCTTGGACATCCAGTCTTTGGGTAATAGGATGGTCAGGTTGGACATCTCAGATTCTAGATCCATTTTGCCTTTTCTGGGAGATCGATCGTCTCTATTAGATTAGATTCATGGTAGACAGTTTAAGGACGGAGCATTGGTAGAGCTTTGAGAGTTGGTATTACAGGGAGAGGGTGTACATGCTTCTATAGATTCAGATGGGGTACTACAGTTTGATGGTCGCCTTTATGTTTCCAAAGTTGGAGACTTCATTTAATTTATTCTACGTAAGGCCCATGATTCTAGGTACTCTATTCATCTTGGAACAGCAAAGATATATTGAGATTTGCAACAGCATTACAGGTTGTGTGGCATGAGAAGAGATATAGCTGAGTATGTATCATGTTTTTTGAGTTGCTAGGAGGTTAAGGCAGATCATCAACGACCTAGTGGAGTGTTTCATAGATTACCCAATCTCAAATGGAAATAGGAGCGATTTACCATGGACTTCGTGATGGGATTACCTCAGACCTTTAGAGGTAATAATGGTGTATGGGTTATCATTGATTGATTGAAAAATTCAGCATATTTCCTTCCAGTGTGGTCCACTTTTATTATAGATTATATAGCTCGAATCTATATTCAGGAGTTGGTCCATCTTAGTGGGGTACCGTGTCCATTATATCAGATAGGGGATCTCAATTTACTTTCAGTTTCTAGAGGGCCTTTAAAAAAGAGTTAGGCACCGTGGTTGATCTTACCATGACATTTCATCCATAGACCAATGGCCAGTCAGAACATACTATTTAGGTTCTGGAGGATATGCTACAAACTTGTGTATTATAGTTTGAGGGTTATTAAGAGAAGTACTTGCCTTTGGCAGAGTTTACGTACAATAACAACTAACACTCTAGTATTCAGATGGTCCCATTCTAGGCCTTATATGTTAGGAATTATCGCATTTCGGTTGGTTGGTTTGAGTCCTCAAAGTCTGGGATGCATAGTACCGATTTACTTCTGGATGTCATAGCCAGGGTCTAGGTTATTCAGGATAGGCAGATGACAGCTTAGAGTAGGCACCAGAGTTATGCTGATCGCATGCACCGACCTTTGCACTTTGAGGTTGAAGATCAGGTGTTCTTGCGGGTGGCGCCATTGAAGGGCATGATGAGAATCGACAAGCAAGTCAAGCTTAGAACCAAGTGTATATTAGGCCTTTTGAGATATTGAGGACTATTGGCGAGGTTTCATATGAGTTATCTTTGCCTCCAGCCTTTTCAGCTATTCATTTGGTCTTTCATGTTTCAATGCTACATCGGTATGTGCCAAATGAGTTCCATGTGCTTTAGTATGATGCGGTTGACTTGGATGATCATTTGAGCTTATGAAGGAGCTTTTTGCTATTTTGGCGAGATATGATAGGTAGTTGCGATCCAGAGCCATTCTTGTTTCTAAGATCCGTTGGAGGCAACGTCCAATAATCTAGGGTACATTTATGTTCCCAATAGCACATAAAATCCATAAATCATTAGTCAAGTTGGGAGCAAATTCCTAGAGTCTAATTCATATTTTTTGCATATTTGTGTGTTTTTGTAACCAACTAACATGATTAGACACTTTCAGGGCTAATTGAGAAAGAATAGACATTCAAAGAATGATCATATTGAAAGTGGAGCTCAAAGGAGAAGTTGAAAACAAAATGTGAAGAAAATATACTATAAAGAGGTGTGTCTGAGTCGCGCACTTAGCTTCAGTGATTTAATTCCAAAACTTGAAATTTATTTAACTCAGCAGTGTGGTGCACCCCAGGTCCGATGCGAACCTGGTTATGGAAAGAACAAATTTCCATCGACACTGGAAATGAAAAAATATATTGAACTGAACAAAGTTTACATCGCGGACTTCAGTGAACCTACTTTAACTCCGTGATTTTGGTGCTATAAATAGCACCTTTATATACTTTATTAAAAAGGAGATCAGATTGTCGGATTTTGGGTTGATAAAGATGGAGGAAGAGCTACTTTTGGTGATATTTTCTTCTTTCCTTTCAATTGAATTCAATTTTTTATGTTATTAATGATTTATGTGAATATGTTACACATTATAAGTGGCTAAATCCCCTTGTTCTTGGTTTCTAGCCACAATATGAAAGTTTAAATCTTGTTTGCTTTGGTTGAAAATGGGTTTTTGTATGTGATTACTCTTATATTCTTGTTTTTATTTTTTTAATGTTTTATCACCATTAGAATAAATTTGTTGTCCACCCAAAACTTGGAAGAGGAAAAGGGGATAAAACACTAAAATATAAGGAGCATGTTTGTCCTAGAATTGTCTAGAATAATTCATGTATAGAATGAATATGACACATATCTATACACCATGTTTGGTTACTAAACAGGATGATATGATTAATGCATTTTTTGGTTCATGCATATCCCATCTCAAGGATATAGTTAAGCTGTCAACAAGAGTAGGCAATTAGAGGTCGAAAGATCATAATTGTAAAATCAACACAGTAAATCAGTAATTGAAAACCCCATTGAATACCAATGTAAAGGATGTTAGACTGAAAATCTATAAGTGCTACAACCCAGGACTCTTCTTTAAATTGATAAAATTTCTCTAATATGGTTAAATCATTTTTCCATAACGTTATTGGTATAATTATTTTATAGATATAAATGAACTCAACCCTTTCAAAACACGCATGAATAATTTGATTCATTAAGAAGCTAACTAATGCCTAATTAAATTTTCCTGTGGGTTCGATATTCGTCAATTAAAAAAGGTCACTATATTACTTTTGAGACTGCGTACACTTGTATGCGCATTTAGATGCAACAAGTTTTTGGCACCGTTGCCAGAGAAATTGTTTAATTTGGCAATAGTTCTCTTTGTGATATTTCTTTATTATTTATGTTTATGTTAACTACTTGATCTTAGCTATTATTTCTAGCAGTAGAACTCATAAAGGAAAACTGGAAAGAACTGGGAATATTGTAGAGCCGCTAGCTGAGCCTGAAAGATTTATGCATTAGCAAAGAAGGAGAGCAGCTACTCTATATCCCATACCATAGGTAAATCTGGGTGATAATAATAAAATGCCTGTAGAGGTCCCTATGCGGATGGAAGCCAGGATAGTACATGATGTGGCAGTTCCACTCACAGCGAATGTCACCTCTATCATTCAGAAACTGCCAGCTGAAGAAAGATTTGAGCTGAAATAGAACTTGGTGCAGTTGTTTCACTCTAATGGGTAATTTACAAGTCTGCCTCATGAAGATCCTCAAGTTCACATCCAAAACTTCTTGGAGATTAGCAACACTTATACTCCTAATAGGGTATGTCCTGACTAAGTGAGGTTAACATTGTTTCCCTTTTCTTTGTTGGGGCAAGCTAAGAGGTGGTTGAAGTCGAAACCACCAAATTCTATCACTTCATGTAATGATTTACCTCACAAGTTTCTTATTAGGTTCTTCCTTCAGGGAAGACAGCTAAGTTGAGGGCTGGAATTTTAATCTTTAAACAAAAATCTGGAGAAAATTTGTTCCAATCTTGGGACAGGTTTAAATCTCTACTCATTAGTTGTCCTCACCATCATCAAACTAATATGGTGTTGGTCCAGACCTTCATAGAAGGGTTGGATCCCAACACTAAAATTCTTCTTGACTATGCAGTAGGTGGACAGGCACTAGAGAAAATATATGATGAACTCTATACATTGGTTAACTGCATATCTCATGGAAATCTTGCATGGAATGGAGGAAACTCTAGACCTGTGGTTCAAAAACAAGCAAGCATGTTGGAAGTTGATGCGGTGACAACATTGACGGCACAGATTATAACAATGCAAAATATGATGACAACGCATTTTATCACTTTAACAAAAGGATAACAGCAAGCTCCTGTTAATATGGGTCAGCAACAACAGACGTGGTTCGAGGTGTGTGGCAGTAGTGAACATCTGGCAGAATACTGTGGAGCAAATGCTGAGTCGGTGAATTTCGTGGGTAATGCACCTAAGGGTGGAGGAAATCATAACTATGGAAATACTTACAACCTAAATAGGAGAAACCATCTGAACATCTCATGGGGTGGAAATAAGCAAATCCAACATCAAGGGCAGACACAATTCACACACAAGAAAGCGGGCAGCTGTACAATAATTAAGGCCACGGTCCCTATAGACCACAAAGACGAGATCATCACTATAACCAATAAGACTGGAGTAACCAACAACCAATAAATGCAAAAAACATGAGTGTGGAAGACATGCTTAAAAATCTCATGAATAATCAAGCTAAGCTAGCTACAGATGTTCGTCAATACCAAATCACAACACAAAATTTAAAGAAATGGGTGGGACAGCTAGCAAGTGCTCAAAATTCTTGCCCTCAAGGTGGTTTTCCAGGTAATATTGATCCATACCCCAAAAAGGTAAATGTTGCGAGCGCACAAAGTGGACGGGCACTAGTTGAGCTAGCGCCACAAAGCAAAGTTAGTGAAGGCAAAGGTAAAGCTGTGGAGATTCAAGCTAGTGAATCTAGCCGACCAGAGACGGAGCAAGAGCAAAATATGAAAGCACCTCCCCCATTCCCAAAACAATTTAAAAAGAAGAAAGAGGAGGAATATTTTAAAAAATTCATAGGCATGCTTAAATGGTACAAATTAACTTACCTTTGATTGATGTGTTGCAGGGCATTCCAAAATATGCCAAGGTTTTCAAAGATATTGTGGCCAACAAAAGCAAGTTAGCTGAATTTGAAACATTGACACTCACTGAAGAGTGTAGTTCAAGAATCTTGAACAAACTTAATCTTACAGCTAAACAAAAAGATCCAGATAGTTTCATGGTAAAGGTAACTATTGGTAAGTATAGTAATGCAAGAGGTCTCTGTTATCTAGGTGCTATTATAAACTTGATGCCTAGATCTATACTTAAGAAATAAGGTCTGGGAGAACTTAAATTAACCATAATTTTGTTACAATTAGCTGATCGTTCTGTAGCTAGACCTTATGGTATTATTGAGGATGTGTAAGTTTAAGTGGGATCCCTCATCTTTCCTCTTGATATTATTGTATTAGATTTTGAGTCTAACCCAGATGTTCCTTTTATCTTGGAGCATCCATTCTTAGTAACAAGCGGTGAATTTATTGACGTGGCTGTAGGTAGATTAACTATGAGAGCACATAACAAAGTGGAGGTGTTTGATGTATATCAGTTACTAAAGTTACCTACAGTCTATGAAGATTTTTCTGCTATAACTGTCATCGATGAGAAATTCTCAGCTCAATGCATTTTAGCAAAGGATCCTTTGGAAAAAGTCATGATGGGTCAAGATATTGAAGAGGACATAGAAGCTAAAGAGTTAGCTAGTGTGCTTGATATGCCAAAATGTCAGCACATGGAAAAAGAATGTGGAACCTTTGAATAAAGAATCGGGTCCTTCACCAAAGCAATCTCTGGAAGAAGCTCCTAAATTGGAGTAGAAGCAATTGCCAGCATATCTCAGGTATTATTTTCTTGGAGTAAACAATACCTTACCTGTAATTCTTTCATCTGCTTTGTCTGAGATGCAGGTCAAAACAACACTTGAGGTATTAAAAAGGCATAAGAAGGCAATTAGATTGCAAATGGATGATCTTCAGGGTATCATCCCTATTTTGTGCATGCATAGGATTTTCATGGAAGAAGGCATAAGGCTAGTGCACAATCACAATGACGGTTGAACCTTGTCATGAAAGAGGTGATGAAGAAAGAGATAATTAAGTGGCTAGATGCAGGCATAATATACCCAATCTCTAATAGTAAGTGGGTAAGCACAATTAAGTGTATACCAAAGAAAGGGGGAATGACTGTAGTGACTAATGAGAAGAATGAGTTAATCTCCACAAGAACAGTAACTGATTGGCGTATATGAATGGACTACAGAAAGTTAAATGATGCCACAAGGAAAGATCACTACCATGTACCCTTTATTGACCAAATGCTTGACAGGTTAGCAGGCCAAGAGTACTATTGTTTCCTGGATGGGTATTCGGGTTACAACCAGATTACCATTGCACTGGAGGACCAGGAAAGACAACGTTCACATGCCCGTATGGAACATATGTATTTAAGCATATGTCATTTGGTCTTTGCAATGCTCCTACCACTTTTTTAGAGGTGCATGATTGCTATATTTCATGATATGGTGGAAGAGTTTATAGAGATTTTTATGGATGACTTTTTAGTCTTTGGAGAGTCTTTTGATATTTGTTTGCAAAATCTAGAGAAAGTACTAGAAAGGTGTGAGGAAATAAATAATTTCTTAAACTGGGAGAAATGTCATTTTCTGGTAAAGGAGGGTATTGTGTTGGGGAACAAAATTTCAAAAGATGGGTTGGAAGTATACAAAGCTAAAATTGAAGTGATTGACAAGCTTCCACCACTGATTTCAGTGAAAGGTGTCCGCAGTTTTCTAGGTCATGCCGGATTCTATCGGCAATTCATCAAAGATTTTTCAAAGATTGTCAGACCCATGTACAGCTTGTTAGAAAAGGAGGTAAAATTTATTTTAGATGATAAATTTTTGCAAGCCATTAAATTCTTAAAGAAGAAGCTGATTGAAGCCCCTATTCTGATAGCTCTTGACTAGGAACTACTTTTTGTGCTGATATACGATGCAAGTGAAACAGTAGCTGGAGCAATTCTAGGACAAAGGTAGGTGAAATTTTTTCACTCCATCTATTATGCTAGCAAGACTATTGACTCTGCTCAGGCCAACTACACTGTCATAGAGAAGGAAATGATGGCATTGGTTTATGCATTTGATAAATTCTACTCTTACCTGGTAGGTAAAAAAGTGATCCATGTAGCCCTCAGGTACTTGTTCAACAAGAAGGATGCAAAACCTAGATTAATCAGATAGATCTTACTACTCTGAGACTTTTATATTGAAATCAAAGATAGGAGAGAATGCAAAAATCAAATAGCAGACCACCTATCAAGATTAGAGGATTCATCTCATGTAGGTGAGCAAAATTCGATAAAAGAAGAGTTTCCAGATGATCAACTATTACAATAGAGGTACAAGACCTCCCATAGGATGCAGATATTGTGAACTACATTATGAGTGGAGTATTTCCCCCCTCCCCCCAAGCAAACTTCTAACAAAAGAAGAGTATAATGCATGAAAGAAAGTTCTATGTATGAGATGAACCTTATTTATTTTAAAAATGTGTTGATAAGATGATGAGGAGATGTGTGCCTGAATTTAAAGTTTAACAAATTCTACAGAATTTCCATTCGTCTTCTTATGGTGGACATCATGGAGGCAAACGAACAACCCATAAGGTATCGCAGTTAGGTTTCTTTTAGCTTAATTTATTTAAAGATGTTGCAGGATTTGTGAAGAGATGTGATCAATTCCAAAGGTTGGGCACAATATCAAGGAGGCACAAGATGCCATTGAATAACATCCTAGAGGTAGAGATCTTTGATATGTGGGGAATTGACTTTATCGGTCCTTTCCCATCGCCATATAAAAATCACTATATACTGATGGCGGTTGATTATGTTTCTAAATAGGTCGAGGCCATTGCATTGCCAACCAATGACTCTAAGGTGGTAAGTCGCTTCCTCAAGAAACACATTTTCACAGGGTTTGGCACTCTAAGGGATATCATTAGTGATGGAGTAAGCATTTCATAAATGAAACGATAAAGAATCTGTGATCTAAATTTGGTGTCAGTCACAAGGTCGCCATGGCATATCACCCCTAAACTAGTGGACATGTGGAGGTATCAAGAGTGAAGAAAATCCTTCAGAAAATTGTAAATGCTTGAAGAAAGGACTGGGTTATCAAACTAGATGAAGCGCTCTGGGCCTACCGGACTGCATAAAAAACACCAATTGGCACTTCACCGTACCATATGGTGTTCGAAAAAGCATATCACCTGCCGATAGAACTGGAGTACCAAGCATATTGGGCCATAAAAAGTTAAACCTAGACCCATAATTAGCAGGTAGAAAGCATATGGATCAGCTCCACGAATTGAAGGAATTCAGACCCCATGCTTATGAGAATGCAAAGTTGTATAAATAAAAGACAAAGCGATGGAACGACAAGCATATAGTCGCTCGAATATTTGAACTAGGTTAAAAAGTCTTTCTTTTTAACTCGCGTTTGCATCTTTTTCCATGTAAGCTTCGATCAAAATAGAGTGGACCATTTGAGGTGGTCCAGATGTCGGAACATGGAGCCATGGAAATATGGAATCGTTCCAAATCGACCACATTCATGGTGAATGGCCAGCGTGTTAAGCACTATTTTGCATAAGATGTCAATTGTGAGAAAGAAAGAATTGAGTTCGAGAATGAATGAATCTACAACTGAGTCGTGTCTCAACTTTGAATTAGGTGTTTTGCGGGAGGCAGCCTTTGAGGTAGTGTAAAATTGTCATGATTCAACCTAGGGCCTAGTCGTAACACGGCGATTAAAACTTCCAAGGGCTCCAACCAAGCCTCTTGTACATATCATAAGCATACATAAGGTTAAGCAAAAGCGGAAACATCATAAGAGAGTCTAAACTATGAATAGAAATTTTAGAGCATCACATGACAACATAAACTCAAAATATTTGTCTAACTAGATGCTTCTACTTATAAATATGGATGGGGGATAAGACATGTCACTAGCTCATCCTCAATATGAAACATAGCAAAAATCTTTGAAAACAATAACTAACTCGATAAGTAGTCCCCAATAAATGAGGACTCACCACACACACCGCTAGATAGGAAAGCATAACTAGCCACATAGATGAGTGTGATCTTCAACCTCAACCCCTACATTATGAGACAATGTAGGCAAAAAGTATGCTTTAGTAAGGGCGTGACATGCAATGTAAATCATGAAATGTAATAATCAAGTAAATCACATGATAAGATGGGGTAAGTAAAGTAATGAGAAAAACTCATATTGACCAAAGTATTTAAAAAGAATAATGTAAAATCATAGCATACAGAATAAATCATACATATATGGGATAGGAACCATAACCAATAATAAGACCATGCGAGCTATAACATGGAATTCCATTGTCTCCCCATACAATGATGAAAAAGAGGAATCTACTTGCCAAGGTAGAGTCTACCCCGCTAGGCGGGTCATACATACGCTATATGTGGATCCAATAGCTAGGACATGAAGGCAATCTATGGTGGCACGTAGTTTATAGGATATGAAGCTGCTACTAAGGCTTGTGTTAGGGCCCCCATCTCAAGTCCACTTGGTGCTAAATTAAATCCCACGGAATACATGTATAGCATAAAAATTATAATTTCATATATAATAGTCATGATCATAGGTTTGAAATCATAGAGTAACTCATTTTCGTAACATACTTGTAATGTGAGAATTGTCCTTTCATCATTACAATCATATTTTTCATAATTTATATCGTTAGGCCTTAGGTCACCACATAGGGCCCTAAGTCACCTTTTAGGCCTTAGGTCACCACATAGAGCCCTAAGTCACCTTACTTCATAACTTGCAGGCAAGGGTTTTCTAGCCCTAAATCACCTTACTTCAATATCGCGGACCTGGAAAGGGTTTTCTGGCCAAGTTAGATTTTTAATAAGGGCATTTTAGACTTTTCCCTAATTGTTAGCTAATGAACCTAGATATTTTTAGGACCTAATGCAACTTTATAAATTGACCTAAACCTCTAATTTTATTTATTCTCCTACAATTCACTTACTCAAATATTTTTCTCTCTACAAAAGACTCTCAAGGACTCCATTGAAGACTTTAAGTAAATTCATTCAAGCTCTCCATCAAAACTCTCAGGTGACTTAAGGCCCTATGTGGTGACCAAAGGCCTAAAAGGTGACTTAGGGCCCTATGTGGTTGTAATGATGAAAGGATAATTCTCACATTACGAGTATGTTATAAAAATGAGCTACTCTATGATTTTAAACCTTTGATCATGACTATTATATATGAAATAATGATTTCTATGCATGTATTCTATGGGATTTGACTTAGCACCGAGTGGACATGAGGTGGGGGCCCTACTAAAAGCTTTATTAGCAGCCTCATGTCCCATAAACTACGTCCCACCATAGGTTTCCTTCATGGCATAGCTATTGGATCCATATATAGCATATGTATGACTCACCTAGCGGGATAGTGTATACCTTGGCAAGTAGATTCCCATTTTTTGCATTGTATGGGGAGACAATGGGATTCAATTTTATAACTCGCATGGTCTTATTTTCTATTATGGTTTCTATCCCACATTTGTATGATCTCTTAAGTATTTTATGATTTTGAAGTTATGCTTTTAAAATGCTTTGGTCTATATGATTTTCTCATCACTTTACTTGTCCCATCTTATTATGTGCTTTACTTGACCTTTGCATTCCATGATTTACATTGCATGTCACGCCCTCATACTTAGTACATTTCAACGTACTAACACATACTTTTTGCCTATATTATCTCATAATGTAGGAGTTGAGGTTGAAGATCATATTCGTCTATGTGGCTAGTTAAGCTTTTCTATCCGGCGATGTTTGTAGTGAATCCTCATTTATCGGGAACGAATCATCGAGTTGAGGTTGAAGATCATATTCATAACTTGCATGAAATTCATATGTTGCACTTATAGTAGAACTCAATTGCATATCAATTGACTTTGAAAATCATGTAATTGACTTGAAAACATGCATGATCATAAACTTTATATCATCCAATACATAATTCATATAGATAATATCCCTTGGAAGTATAATTCAAAATACTCATAATTTACATCATGAACCCTAGAGATTAAAATAGGAGAATTCATAGAAAAACTCTTCAATTTAATGCTATAACCATCAATTTATATCAAAATAGACTCATGATCATACTTTGAATCATAATTCATGCAATAGGACTAGAGATCATAGAATCCAAAAAATACCATACTTTAATTTGATAGAAAATCGTAAGAAATTTATTGGGTTTCATGGATAAAAGAATTCATGAATCAATACCCACAAACCTTAAGTGAGAACACCAAATAATTTGGAAGAACTTGAGAGTTTTGATGGAGAGCTTGAGTGAATTTACTTGAAGTCTTCAATGGATCCCTTGAGAGTCTTTTGTAGAGAGAGAAATATTTGAGTAGGTTAATTGTAGAAGAATAAATAGAATTAGATGTTTAGGTCAATTTATAGAGCTGAATTAGGTCTTAAAAATGTCTAGGTTCATTAACTAACAATTAGGAAAAAGTCTAAAGTGCCCTTGCTAAAAACTAAATTTGGCCAAAAAAAACCTCGCCAGGTCTGCGACGTGGACTTGTCGCTCACCTTACTAGTTTAAGCAGTTCCTTTGAGAAATCTATCTTTTAATCTACGGGTCCTAAAAATTCACCGAGACTATTTTCCTACAGGTTTGGACCCCCTGATCGATTTTTCAAACTTGAATTTTCCAAAAAGATTAAGGATAATGCATTACATGAATAGCCTATTCCCAAGGCATTCTTAAGGCAATTATGAGCATTTTGAGAGATATTACAAAAATATTTTTATTTAGAGGTTATAATGAAATTTTTTTTGGTTCGCTAAAATTTCATTTTGTTTTAGTGTATAAGTTAGTGTATAAAATAAAAGAAAATTAAAAGAGAATTTGGATGAGGCCTACAGAGTAAGGTCCGCGACAAGTCCGCGTCGCGGACTTATTTTATTTTAGTTCAAATATTTGTTTCCAGGTATGTTGTAACATTCCTCAAAATCCTCACAAGTATCTTAAGAATGCCTTGGAAATAGGCCACTCGCATAATGCATTATCCTTAATTTTTTTGGGCAAATCTGAGTCTAAAATATCAATCAGGGGGTCAAAGCCTGCAGGAAAATGGTCTCGATATATTTTTAGGATCCATTTATCAAAATATAGATTTTTTAAAGAACCTGCACAAAATAGTAAAGTGTGAGGTGCGGACTTGCTCTAGTTCAGTGTGCGATGCGGTGCACAACTCCGCGTCGCCGACCTGGGCGATGGTTTTCATCCGAATTCAGTTTTAAGTAAGGGCGCTTTAGACTTTTCCCTAATTGTTAGTTAATGAACCTAGACGTTTTTAGGACCTAATTCAGCTCTATAAATTAACCTAAACCTTCAATTCTATTCATACTTCTACAATTTCCCTACTCAAATATTTCTCTTTCTACAAAAGACTATCAAGGGCTCCATTGAAGACTTCAAGTAAATTCACTGAAGCTCTCTATCAAAACTCTCAATTTTTTCCAAATTATTTGGTGTTCTCACTTAAGGTTTGTGGGTATTGATTCATGGATTCTTTCATCTCTGTAGCCCAATCAAATTCTCAAGTTTTTTATCAAATTAAAGTGTGGTACTTTATGGATTTTATGATCTCTATTCCAATTGCATGAATTATGATTTAAATTATGATTATGAGTCTATTTTAATATAAATAGATGGTTATTGCATTGAATTGAAGAGTTTTTTTATGAATTCTCCTACATTGATCTCTAGGGTTCATGATATTAATTATGATATTTTCAATTATACTTTCGAATGATATTATCTTTATGACTTATGTATGAGTTGATAGAAAGTATATGATCATACATGTTTTCAAGTAAATTTAATGATTTTCAAGTCAATTGATCATGCATTCATGTCTTACTCTAATTTCAAGTATAAGCTATGATCATGAATTTCAAAGTATGAATTATGTCTATGTATGTATGAGTTGTAATGTGGAAGGAAAATACCCATATTTCACTTATATTATAAAAATGATCAACTCTATGATTTCAAACATATGATCATGACTATGATATATGTTATTATGATTTCTATGCTATGTATGCATTCCGTAGGATTTGACTTAACACCGAATATGGACTTGAGGTGGGGGCTCGAAATATGGGGTCCTTATATAAAGTCTCTTATCGCATAACTACGTATCACCATAGTATTGCCCTTTTTTGCCTAGCTAGTGGATCCACATATAGCGTATGTATGGCCCTCCTAGCGGGGTAGAATCTACCTTGGCAAGTAGATTCCCCTATCCTCCAATGTAGGGGTAATATTGGAATTCCATGTTATAGCTCACATGGTCTTATTATCGGTTATGGTTCCTATCCCACATATGTATAATCCCATATGTATTTTCATGATCTCAATTATGCTTTTCAAATGCTTTGGTCATTATGATTTTCTCATGACTTTACTTATCTCATTTTATCATGTGTTTTACACTTTTACTTGACTATTGCATCCCATGATTTACGTTGCATGCCATGCCCTCATACTTAGTACATTCCAATGTACTAATACATACTTTTTGCCTACATTGTCTCATAATGTAGGGGTTGAGGTTGAAGATCATATTGATCTACGTGGTTAGTTAAGCTTTCCTATCCAGTGGTGTTTGTGGTGAATCCTCATTTATCGGTGACTAGTCATCGAGTTGGTTATTGTTTTCAAAGACCTTTTGTTATGTTTCATATTGAGAGTGTGCTGGGGACATGTCTTAGTCCCTGCCAATGTTCATGAGTAGAGGCATCTAGTTAGACAAATATTTTGAGTCTATGTTGTCATGTGACATTCTTCATTTGCTATTCATTGGTTAGACTCTTTTATGATGTTTTCTCTTTTACTTTACCTTATATGTGCTTATGATATGTACAAGAGGCTTGGTTGGAGCCCTTCTTCGTTTCAATCATCGTATTATGACTAGGTCCTAGGTCAGGTCGTGACATATGTTTTCGAATATTTTTGGTGAAAATAAAGTCCAAGTAAAGTCCGTGCTAGGTCCGATTGCGTGGACCTAGCTTATTTCAGTATAAACCGAATTTTGGAATTTTTGCATGCTAACTAGTAAGGTCCGCGTCGTGGACCTGTGACATTTTTTGGAATCTTTCATTTAAAAAGACGGGTTCAACCCATCTTTAATGGGTTTTACCCGGCCAAATCAATTTTAAAAACCAAAATGAGTCCTTTCAACTTTATTTTTTCATTAAATTGAACCATTTTCTCTCTTCTACTCTCAACAACTCCTCTCTTCTAAGGATAATCCGTGGTGCACTCATCAAATTCAAGAAGCTTTTTTTTGAGTTTCTATTTCACACCAACAAGCAAAAATGTCATCTAGCCGAACGCCAGGAAAGGAACCAGCAAACCCTAGAAATAGGAAAAGAGAGTGAGGGGCACCCTCTATACCACCTGCCCCACCTATGCCTCGAGGCCAATCTTGTTAATTTGTCTTAAAAACGCTATATCCAATAGGGAAAAACTGGTACAAACGACATACCAACTCTCGCTATCTCTCTGATATGCTAATTGATGAGGAAAAATTGGCCAGAGACTACCCCCAAATCATAAGGAGAATAGTGGAACTGAATATGCATTTCTTGTTTGCTGACCCAAAGCCGTGCAATTTGCAATGGTATGAGAATTTTATGCAAATTATCAAGATGATCAGCTCACTCATTATTCACAGTGCGAGGGGTTGATGTTCCTCTATCTCCAATGGCCATAAACGAGATATTGGGAACTCCAGAGCTGCCTATTTAATTGCCATATAGGGATGTCTGACATACAATATGTGGGCCTAGGTCAACTACAAAGTGGTTATGTCATGGGTTTCGGGGCTAAAACAGCACATTCCCATATGCTCATCTTAACAAAAAAACATACGTGTGGGTGAAAATTATCATGCACAGCCTTATTTCAGGCCTCCATTACACCGAATTAACACATGATAGAGTGTGGTAGGTCTATGCCCTTATGAAAGGGAAGAAAGTGAATAATGATGTTGTTATCAAATCTACTATATAAAAGTGCAGAGTCCACCGAGGTAGAGGGTTTACATTTGGAGGCCTCATCACGTAGATATGCCAAAAGGTCGGGATCCCTGAGGACCAACATGATTATATGGCCCCTCTTCCCTTAGATTCTTATGATGTCACAAACAATAAGGGGCCAGACTACACTCACAGCCTAGTCCTCACTACATAAGAGCATACAAGGCACGATGATATGATAACAACCCGTATGTTTGGCTTGGAAATACTTCGACACCACACCGGAGGGCAAGCTTCAACTGAAGAAGAACTCCGTGAGGTAGAGAGACAATATCTATTAAACGAGAATGCTATGGTTTCCCTAGTACTAAGACCTAATTTTTATGAGCCTACTACAGACAATATCCCTATGGATGAGGATAGGAGGAGAACTGGCGCAGATGTGGAGTCAGATTTGGAGGCCATAGAGTTTTACCCTTTGGCGGTGGAAGATCTGAATACTGGTGGGCTAATGGATGAGTAGATAGGGAAGTATACTACATTATGCTCCTGAGGACAATGCCCAACTCTAAGTGTGGGGTGGATTCTGTTTAATTAAATCATATCTATTTATTTTTGTTAAGTTTGATGTTTTGTTTTATCTGTATTGCTAATTGTGATTACTTTTGTTAGATTTATGTTGTGGTTTATCTGAATTTGTACTTGTTTGTTTTTGTCAGTACTTATATTTTGGGTTTATCTTAAATTTTGATGTCGTTTAGAAATAATTCTGACCTTGGTAGCAGATTGCATAGGTAGCAGATGAAATGATTGAAAAATATGAAAAATTAACTAAATTGAGACACCTAAGACTCTGTTGTTAGATTTTGAATAATGTTGAATTCATGTGATTGTGGTTGAAATTTCTGAAGAATTGTCTATCTGAAATTAAACATCTATAATTTGAATAAGGTTAATTGTATAATCCTGATTACTTTTGTTGTCTAGAACTTGCCCTATGTGTATGAGTAGTGAAAACAAAGGAAGATTAGATTTTAGGGAAAATATCTAGGCAATTCTTTCGTAACCTCATTTTAAAACCACTTGTTTTACCCACCTTAATGTAAAATCCATAGTTAGACCTTTTGAGCCTTTGACTTGATTTTTTGACAGAATAGTTTGAAGGCTATTCCTATTTTTTTCTAAGACCATTATTTTGATCCAAGAAGCCAAGTGCTTTGAAAAAGAAAAAAAATAGAGAAATGGGAGGGGGGTTAACAACCTTGGGTTATTAAGAATAAAACCATTGGTGCAATTAATTAAAATAAAATCTTGTTTTAGGGAAGACAAGCTTGTGGAAAGTGAAAAGAACGTCAACCACATTATGGTTGAAGTTAGTAAAGAAAAGAAAAATTCCTCTACACAGATAAATGAAGAGAAAGATTAAGCTAATGATATAACAAAGTGGTAAGAATAAATTTATGAAGTACTTACATGGGATTAATGAATGTAGTGTATTAAAAGCACTTGAGAACCAAGTCACTATACATGTCTAGATTTCTACCTACCCGTCCCCTAGCCCACATTACAACGTAAAAAAGTCCTAAGTGACCCTTAAGTCTTAGATGCCTTAATAGAACTTCTTAATACACTAAGGGCAAGTCTATGGTTCATCTTGAGCAACTTGTGATTTCATTTGAGAGAGTGAGCGAATTTTGTCTAAATACCCTTTGTTGTTAACAAGGAATGTAGCTGCGAAAGTATGGGTAATTTTTTCTTAGTGAGAGAACATGTTTAACGAAGAAATGGTAATTCTACATGAATTTTAAATTAACAAGACATATGAGTTTGTTTTATTATAGATTCAAATCTCGAGTTTATGTGGTGTTGAGTTAGTTAGTTGCTTGAACAAAATTAGACATGTGCGTGTAATGTAAGCTAATTATGCAATCACTGTGGTTTGGTAGAATTGCTTTATATATTATGTATTTGTTATTTTAGGAATAAGACTGGGAGTTTGTTCAAGGACTAACAAAGTTATAAGTGTTTGGGTGGTGATCTTGGGTAGATTTATGTGCCCAATAGCACATAAAACCCATAAATCATTGGTCAAGTCTAGAGTTTAGTTTATATTTTTTGTATATTTGTGTATTGTTGTAATCAACCAACATGATTAGAATTTTCATGGCTAATTGAGAAAGAATAGACATTCAAAGCATGATCGGATTGAAAGTGGACCTCAAAGGAGAAGTGGGGAACAAAATTTGAAGAAAACACACTATAAAAACTGTGTCCGCATCACACACTTGGCTTCAATGATTTAATTCCAAGACTTGGAATTTATTTGACTCAACAGTATAGTGCATGCCAGTTCTGCGTTGCGGACTTTGTTCTGGAAAGAATAAATATCCACTGACAGAGGAAATGAAAAATTGCATTGAACTGAACCAAGTCCACGTTGCGAACTTCAGTCCGCCTACTTTAAATCCACATTTTTGATGCTATAAATAGCACCTTTACATACTTTATTAAAAAGAATATCAGATTGTCGGATTTTGGGTTGAAGAAGATGAAGGAAGAGCTACTTTTGGTGATATTTTTTTCTTTTATTTCAATTGAATTCAAGTTTTTATGTTATTAATGATTTATGTGAATATGTTACACATTATAAGTGGCTAAATCCCCTTATTCCTAGGTTGTAGCCACAAGATGAATGTTTAAATCTTGTTTGCTTTGGTTGAAAATGGGTTTTTGTATGTGATTACTCTTATATTCTTGTTTTGATTGTTTTAATGCTTGATCACCATTAGAACAAATTTGTTGTCCACCCAGAGCTGGGAAGATGGAAAGGGGATAGAGCACTAGAATATAAGGAGCATGTTTGTCCTAGAATTGTCTAGAATAATTCATGTATAGAATGACTGTGATACATATCTATACATCATATTTGGTTACTAAATAAGATGATATGATTAATGGATTTTTTGGTTCATGCTTATCCCCGCTCAATGATGTAGTTACGTTGTCAACAAGAGTAGGCAATTAGAGGTCGGAAGATCATAATTGTAAAATCAACCCTGTAAATCAGTAATTAAAAACCCTATTGAATTCCAAAGTAAAGGATGTTAGAATGGAAATCTATGAATGCTTCAAACCTGGGACTCTTTTTTAAATTGATAAAATTTATCTAATATAGTTAAATCATTTTTCCATATCATTAATGATATAATTATTTTGTAGATATAAATGAACTCAATCCTTTGAAAACACGCATGAATAATTTGATTCATCGAGAAGATTACTAACACCTAATTAAATTTTTCTGTGGTTTCGATTTCCAGCTCTTAAAAGGGGTCACTATATTACTTTTGAGACCGCATACACTTGCATGTGCATTTGGACGCAATATCCAATTGAGAAGACTACTTGAGAGACCGAGCAGGAGATGCGAACATTGTTCCCCAGCTTATTTGAGCCTTCAAGTACTTCCTGACCCTTACTTTTGTGGATAAAAGCTCTTTTACTAGTGGATGTTGTAATGACCAAGAAGGTTATTTTTAATTAAATAACCATTTTACCCCTCCCTTTAGTTGCCTTGAGTCATTTCTGATAGGTACCAGGTATTGATTTTTAAAAAATCCTATCTAAAGTTGAATCTTTAAAAATTTTGAGTTTTATAAGCTTTAACTGTTCAAAAGTGGTATTTGGGGTCAACAAAGGTTATGTGTCTCAGAATGAAATTCCTTTGATTCTAGCAGCTTCAGAATGTGGAATTTTGCCTAGGGGAATTTGAAGAATTTTAGGAGAAGATTTGACTTAGGATAACTTTCGGAGTTTTGATTCTCGGAATGCAATTCTGATAACTCCATTGGATTTAGGAGACGTATTTTGTTCTAGAAGAAGTGTTGGTTGAATTTTTAGACGTCCTGAGTCCATTTTAATATTTTGAAGGCCTAAGTTGGTTTAGTTGCGAATTTTTGAGTTTCGGGTCAAGAAGACCTCAAATTTAAATTCTGAT
Source organism: Solanum dulcamara (assembly GCF_947179165.1). Classification (NCBI taxonomy): domain Eukaryota; kingdom Viridiplantae; phylum Streptophyta; class Magnoliopsida; order Solanales; family Solanaceae; genus Solanum; species Solanum dulcamara. The sequence goes on along the minus strand of NC_077242.1, from coordinate 38,326,785 downwards.
GGTTCCATTTACTCTAGAATGGCTAACTTAGGCTAGAAGCATAATCGGTATGAGTATCGAGGCAATAGATACGAGTTTAAGGACATTTGGCTGTTTTGACTTTGAAAGTTATCCTATGGTTGACTTTGGTCAACATTCTTGGAAAATACACTCAGATGAAAATTCTGACAGCATGGTTAGTATTAAAATGTCAATTTTGGTCTAGAATGACCATTGGTTTGCTTTCCAAAGATTTCAGTCTAATTTCGAAGCCCATTGTGGAATTTGGGCTTAAAATGACACTTAAGTGTGGAACCCACTTTTCATTAAAATGATCTTGTATGATAATTACGAATGCACCATTCAGTTTGGAACGTCAAATTTAGTAGGGTAGCAAATATGGTTTATTTTTATCAAATTCCAAACGAATTTCGAGCATTCCATTGGAGATTTTGGACCGTGACAAAAAGAGGGTGCAACAATGCACTACTGGTGCAAATTAAATACTCCTTTTTGTGTATTTTCTCCAACTTTAGAAACCCCATAACTTGAGTTCTAGAGCTCCAAATTAGGTGATTCAAAATGTAAACTTGTGACATTTTTCGAGAAGAACGCATTGGAGAGATTGAAAACTAATTTTTGATATTTTATTGAGGTAAACTCTTGATTGTAGTTGCTATAATGTCCATTTTCAGAGTGAAGTTTTGAAGAACTTTGAGAATTTATTTCTTGGTCTATATAAACCTGATTTTGGTGATTCAAGGGTCTAAGTTCAAGATAATTTTGTGGGGAATCCGTTGGTATGCTCAGAAACTTTAAGGGAGGCTCCATGTGAGGTAAATTTATGAAACTAGTTGTAGCCTTAAGTCATTTTCCGATTTAATTTATGTTGAATTTTTAGTCATTTTTAGGCTAAGTTGTGGGGTTTCTCACAAGGAATATCGTAGTATGTTTGGTTTGAGTTGTAAGTGTTTTTTTTTTGAGAAATCACAGATCAAAGATGTTCCATATTCATGTTTTTAGTTTAAATTTTGGAAATTTATTGTACGATCGATTCTTGTAGTTTTCCAACCACTGGTTTTGTTCAAATTTGATTGCTGAGCTTGGGGTGTTGTTTTGGACTAATTTTTTGGGTCAATTCTGGAATTTCGAATGGGGTCCCATATTTCCCATTAGACCCCAAAATTGGTCCATCTCCGAAAATTGTAAAATTAGTGTCTAAACGACTGTAATGACCTTGTGATTCTTTTTTTGACAGCGTGGCAGAATTCTGAGGCCATTTAATAGTGGTTTGATGTGCTCTTGCTCAGCCTACAAGTAGGCTACGACTTTCCTTTCTTTAGATTGAGATGAAATGTATGAAAGGATGTTGAAATAAATGGAATTCGGGTTGGGTCGGTTATTTTTATATCTTAGGTATTAGAAACCATGTTTTAGGCTTTTATTTTGTTTTTTGGATTATTATAAGCATGTGTTCTTTTCCATTATTTGTTAGGGTTGTAAGAAGAGTTGAATGCTTATATTGTTGATATTGTGGAGCATGTGTCCTTAACATAGGTTGTACACTAGACTTATTTGCCCTTGCATCGCTCCGGCGGGCTTATATCCCTATAGAATGATATAGCAGACTGGTGCGTGGTAATTTGGCCTTAGTGAGGCGGTAACCATACCCTTAAGAATACCCTCATCCATAACTCGACATGATTGTGACTTTTGAGATTCGTCGGCGATGCTAGACTTTGTGATTGTTTTGTTTCAGCTTTGGTTCAAGCTTTAATTGTATATCAGTTGATTTATTAGGAAAGAGATTCTCAAATCTATTAGTATCAAGTTGTATAGGAGAACATTCAGCACCACAGGATAAATTATCTATGAGCATCCGAGTACCTGGTCCCAACCTCTATTTTGAAATTCCATCAGGGAGCATCCGGGTGCCCATCCCCGGCCTCTATTGATTTTCTAGTATGATGAGCATTCGAGTACCAAGCGTCGTCCTCAATCATACTAATGTGTTACAGTGAGCATCCGGGTACCCAACCCATGCCTCCACCATACCGATATTTTATGGCAATCATCCATGTACCCAGCCCCGACCTTGACCATATTGCTTATTCAGGCGAGCATCTAGGTCTCAGTCCTAGCCTCAATCCCTAAAGTATTCCTGGTTCATCAACTCTTGGAGATTCATGGTTCAGAAATGACATGGTTATTCGGTTCTGGGCATCTCAAATTCTTGGTAGTTATAGCTATTCTGTGTACTCGGCAGGCTTATGGGGTTTCGTTCGGGTTTTTATTTAAATTTTTGCATGAGTGTCCTAGCTGGGCTTATAGGAGCCCAGTTTGGTGTAGTTACCAGTAGTCCTCTTAGGTAGTACTATCTATACTTAGACGCTTATCATGATTCCTATTTAGACTTATTTTTCTTTTTCATAATATATTTACCTTTTTTACTCAGTCGGCATATGATGCCTATTGGATACTTGTTGTCTTGGTACTCATACTACACTCTGCATCTCCTTTCATAAGGAAGGGTTGAGCACCAGCTAGCGTTGCAGATAGATCGAGCCTGTTGTAGTCAACTTCAGATACTAGAGTGAGCACTTGACTTTTTGGGATCATATCTGTCTCCTTTAGTGTAGATGGACCGTCTTTTGCCTTTTTGAGACTAGCCAGTTGATGTATATATTTTTGGTCCACTTTTGGAACTTGTACTCGAATTTTATTTTGTAGTAACTTTATACTTGTGACCTATAGGTTCTGGGAGGGTTCTTTAGTTGTATATATCAGGTTTTGGTTTTACTTCTGCTTACTTATTCTGTTTATTTTGGCATTTCCCATTCTTGATTAGTTTCTGCCCTCAAATCCATTACTTATCATTCTGGGTTCACGGGTTGGCTTGCCTATTGGTGGGTTATAGTACGTGCTATTATGACCTGGGAAATCAGTTCGTAATGATGCGCCTCTCTGGGATCGCCATGGGGGGCTCAGGAACCCCCCCTATATACTGTCTGGTCTTGATCTAGGTCTTATATCAATATAGATATCAATGTATATCTGATCATCTAGAATCCACTCTATCGTGATGACTGGAGATAAATAGTCAAATTAGTATAAAAGGGTCGAGAACTCTCTCTAACCAAACCAATATAAGAAAATGAGCGCATCCTCCATTCCTCCAGTCTACTGTAAATAGTAGTAATAAAGGTAGTACGACCACTATTTAGAAAATTTGTATAAAATAGTTTGGGGTACAACCCAACTTCCTCAATCAATGCCAAGAACCAATGCATGCACCGAGGTCAACTACATCTATGAGAAAACAAGGATCCAATGCAATGCATGCCATCACCAACACCCAAACAACACACAAAATCACATACAGTAATGACACCACAAGCACCTTACCTCAAAGTATAAAAACAAGACTAACACATACAACCGACCTCTAACCAAGGCGTAAGGCTCAAATCTACTCCTCTAACTCAACAATAAGGACCATAGGGGAGATCAACCCTAACTAAGTAACAAGGAGGAGGATATGAGAAAATAGATGCTCAGCTAGTCAAACAATACCTCCAAATCCAACTGCAAAATACAAACTCGAGATTACAAACACAACTAGCCCCACCAAATGACAAAAATAATCATAGAGGATTCTAACTCTAAATCTATAAATAGGGCCCAATAGTAATTCAAAATCCTAACTGGGTGAAAACCACTATACCAAGACTTCAAAATAGGTGCTACAGTAGCAAAGGACACTAAGTCTTATAATTTCGTGCCAACATCGGCTACATCAACCAAGGATCAACCGAAACTCAATTCTAAGGCATAATACCTCCAACCACCATAAACATCACACAAGCTACCTAAAATAGGCTAATCAAGGCCAAATTAAGGTATAATCAACAATCTTTATCAACTAGATTGGAAGTTTCATAAAGGCAACCTAGGAGGTTCATACCGGGACAAAGGAAAAAGTAACTAGGAATTGAGCGTAACTCGCCACATACAATCCAAATCACAAGAAATTTATACTATACAATACCTCATGAAACTCAATGAAAAGAAAGGAGATCGTCGCCTACCTCGAAGCTGAACACGCGTGCTCCAAGTCCACTTTTTGATAGCTTTTTGCTCAAAATTCAACTCTAATTGAATCCATGTCAAAATATTGATCCCATCATCAATATGAATGTTTCGACATAAAAAATGGATTTTTCAGAGATGGACCCAAAATTGGGTAAAAAAATAGGATTATGGGACCTGGGATAGGAATCCTAAAATCAACTCTACAAAAATATTCATTCGAGCTTAATGAACTTATGCCCCAAATTACAACACTATTCAACACTCGAAATCATGGAAAACAATCCATGAATAAATTTCACCATTAAATCCCTAAACTAAGATAGGGAAGCCCTTTGGGGTGGAATTTGCCTCAAATCTTCACCTTGCATGCTTCCCTAAACATGCCAACACATATACACAATCATCCCGAACAACTAGCACTTGGAATCACCCATTTTGGAGCTCTATAGCTCCTAAAATAGCAAAAATAGGGCATGGAGGTCGAGGCAATTTGCGTCTCTCTTAAACTTAAAGGCCAGACAAACAATCCATCGCAATTATGGAGCATGAGGCTCGTGATCACAGCCTACACAGAAAAGTCTCATTGCAATCGTGAAGGAAATCTTTGTGAATGCAAAAGCCATTAAGCCAGTACCTCGCGATCATGAGCAGAATCCTCACGAATGCGAAGGTCTAGGCGAAAAGGCCTTGCGTTTGCGATACCTATGGATCGCAAAAGCGATGAACAGTGGTCTTGCACCAGCAGGTGCTTCACCATCTCAAAGTTGAGCTTTGAAAAGTTGAGTTCTCAAGATTTATTCAGAATCCCGTGCGTTCGAACAAACTATGCTACCCTACTAATGTGCTGGAGCTAACTACACTAACGGAATTTTAATCCGAGTATGTTTTCCAAGAATGTTGACCAAAATCAATCTTAGGCTAAAGCTTAAAGGCTAAAATATCTAATGGCTCAAACTCGCACTGAAAGGCTCGAAACTAGAGCCGAGCATGCTTCTAGCCTAAAATAGCTACTTTAGAGCTGATGGAACAATCAGAATTCTATTCTAAGGTCATTTTTCTAGAGTTTTGACCGAAGTCAATAACTCAAACTTCAAGAGCTCCAATATAGGAGATCAGGCATAAAATCCAAATGAACAACTAGATAATTGAACTATCAGTGCCAGCAAGTCATAACTAACTTGGGGTCGCTACAGAAAAGCTCTATACGCTGAAAAGATCGGAAAAGATGAAAACTGACCTAGAGTTTCATTACTATTGGATCAGACCATTCCCATTACTGATCTTCTATGGGACTAGAAATATTTTTATTTCCAAGCCATTCAAATTTTTTTAATTGTAGATGGAAAAAGGACTTTATGAAAGTAGTTCAGCAGAACTAGGTAACAGAAGAAATTGATGATGTGTTTATTCAACTAATAGAGAACTGACATGCTTTATCCAAATGGAGTAAAGAAATATTTAGTGATATCTTCAGACAACTAGCTATTAGGAAAGAAATTATGAGGGTTAAAAAAGATCTGTTTGAAGAAGCATTTTCCCCTGAAATAGATCCTTCTTAGAAAAGGCTTATGATAAATTGAAACTCTACCTCCATTATGAGAAACAACACTAGAGAAAAAGGTTAATGTTCATTGCATAGGGGGACAGAAACACAATTTTTTTCACTGCTTAGTAAAAGACAGAGGGAGGAGACATGCTTTGAAGAACATTTTGAAATCTAATGGTGACTGAACAGAGGGGATATTGCAATTTTTGTAGAGATCATTGAATTCTTTACTGATCAATTTAATGATGATAATATTTTTGATAATCTATCTTTGTTACAGCTTATTAGTCCACAAAATACTTAAGCGAAAAATGATGGATTAGTTAAAGTGTCTAGAAAAGAAAAGATCAAAAAGATGATTTTTGAGCTCAATGTTGAGAGTGTTTGTCTATGTTAGTCTATTTCTCATACAAACTTGGTCTTTTATCAAAGAAAGATGTTATTCAATCTTTTTTTGATTTTTGATCAATTAGTTTTGAGTTATTTTCTTAACAAAGTTATTTTCAGATTGATTCATGACAGATTAAAAAGTTTTTTTCCCAAATTGATTTCCCCTCACCAATTTGATTTTGTTAAAGGGGGGAGCATTATTGAAATTTTTTTTACTGTCCACAGAGATAATTATTGATATTAGAAAAAAGAGAAAATCTTGCTAATGTAGTTATTAAATTGGATATGAACAAGGCTTACGATGAGATAAATTAGAGGATTTGAATGAAGGTATTAGAAAAGATAGATTTTTATATGAAGTTGATGTATATTATTTGGATATTAGTGGCCAATAATTGATATTTTATTCTTGTCAATAGCCAAGCTCATGATTTCTTTCACCCTACTAGAGGAGTAAAGTAGGGTGAACCTTTATCTTCTGCTTTTTTATTATGATTGCTTAGGTTTTATTAAAGGCTCTTCATTATTTGTTTTAAAACTATGATTTTAAAACTTATGATTTTTCTAAGTGGAGTGATCAAATTAATCATCTGATCATTTGCTAGTGCAGATAAAAGTCTCTTAAATTAATAATGAAAACTCTTAATCTTTATGAAGATCAGTCCATAAATTAAGGGGAAATCTATTTTATATGTTCAATAAGGTTGCTCACTCTGTTGCTCATAAGGCAGAGAATGTGACTAATTTTTTGACAGACAATTGTTGTTTGATTTATTTAGGGCATCCTATTGAGCATGCTATGAAGACGAAAGTTTATTTTTTAGAGTTAATCAAAAAGATCTATAACAAGGTACAAGTGTAGAAGGAAAACTACTCTCATTTGAGAAAAATATTGTGTTGATTAATCATGTATTACAAAGTATTTTCATATACTTATTATCAGCTATTAGTTCTTCAAAATATGTAATTTGTGATATTCACAGAATCTTAGTACAAAGACGTGCAAGACTTTTGCCACGAAGAGCTTCTTGCTTTCTAGGCTTGAAGGCGGCAATCTAGCTTTCATAAAGTTCATGTGAAATTTCATGGAAGAGTATAGAGATAAACACTAGATAGTATGAGTTGGTATTTGTCTATCAAAGAAAGAGGGTGTTTCAGATCTCTATTTGATGTATCAAAATCTATTTTTGCTAAATTATGGTGGAACTTTAGAACATCAATACTCTTTGGTCCAACTTTATGTGAAACAACGAAAGAGACAGAGACTTGAAATAGTGGAATCGAGAGGGAGTTCTCAAGTCTTGATACTTATGCTACAAGCTAGAGATTATATTGATCAAAAAATATAGTGGGAACCAAGAGTAGGGCATGCAAGTGTTTGGTTTGGCGATTGGACCAAATTAGGAGCTTTACACTTTTACATGACCATTAATCATGCTCAAGGGAATATGAAAGTGGTAAATAAATTACTAGATGACGATGGATGGAATATTAAGATTCCACAAGACAACTCTAATGAAAAAGTGTGCACTCAAATTCTTAAGATTTTGGGCAGAGGTCAAATATCATATAAAAAGGATAAAGCTTAGTGGATGCCTGCTGAAATTGATAAATTTTACCGTGGGAAATTCTTGAGACTTGATTAGACAAATTTAGGAGAAAAAAGAGAGAAAATAATGCAAGTTTGTGAAAAAGAGATTTCTTACAAAGTTTCTTTCTTATGTAGAGGTGCATATGAGCATTCCTATTGGAGAAGTTCTAGTGAGGATGAAAATGACTAATGTGGTAGAATATTGACGTTGGGATGTTAATGTGGATGAAACTTTCGATCATATTTTTATTCATTATTTTATTACTAGAAGATGTTTGCAAATGCTACTGGTTACAAAGATCAATAATAACGCTCAAACAAGTAACTGATATATGGGGGGATGTAGACTGTTAGAATAAGCTGAAGTCTTTATTTAAGGCAGTCCCTGCCTTTATCATTTGAAAATTTTGAGAAGAAGAAATGTTATTAGATATGGTAGTAATATGTCAAAGCGTGCTATGATTCTGAAATTAACAAATAATTATTTTTGTTTGCAAAGGTTAGATATCCATAGTTGGTTAATATCTCTAATTCTTGGTCTCGTATGATCAAATTTCAAGAGAAATATACTCTCTTAAATTGAAGTAAGGTGGTGGTTTGGAAGTACCATTATTATAGAAAAGTGGTGCATTAGTGTAACATCCCCACAATTCTAGCCCAAATCATACTTGGAATGGAATTAGAAGCTAGAAAATTATGCAGAAAATTTAATTTGAAAGGAGAATCTATGGACTTCGTATGGAACCAAGGATCATAGATAAGACTCATAGATTATGTACTGAGACTTGACTATTTCCCTAAGTTTTATGGCTTGACTTTACGAGTCGTAAATATTTCTATGGATCGTACAAGTGGCTTATAGACCAAGTCCTAAACTTGATTTCTTGCTTGATTTTTACGGATGTGTATGTTGAACGTTAAATGGAACAATAAGTTATGGATTGGTTTTTTAGATCAAACTTCAAAAACTCAAAAAATTCCACTTGATATGGCAAACAAAAGGAACTACAGACCATAGATGGTCCTCATAGATGGCCTACGATAAATTTTAAGTGGGATAATTTTAGTCCTTTTTCATTCCTTCTAAACCTTAACTTCAATATTTGTACCTAATTGGGGGATTATATCATAGTATTACCTCAGAATACTCTCATAATTTTCTCACCAAAACTTAGAGCAATAATCAAGAAGAGCAACATTGGGTTTCAAGTATCTAAATCAAGCTTTCTTCAAGGACTCTTGTTCTACAAGGTATGTAAGGCTATCATAGTGAGTGAATGAGTTCTTCCTCATGCCATACATCTAGATTTCAGTTATTAGGATCAAACTAGGGTTTTTACCCAAAACTCCATATATTCGAATTTGTCTCTACAATCTTATCACTAATTCTTGATTGTTATTATAAAGATTCTAGTTCTTCAAATATTTAATGATGTTTGATTATTGTTCATTCTTATTACTTCATGTGAACACTATTTATCTAAGAGTTTTTTGAAAACATAGTCAAATCATTTATTATACAATCTTTTCTTGAATAAAGAAAACTTCAAGTTTAAAAAGTAGTATTACAGAAACAATTTCAAGAAATTATGAGTTATTTCGAGAGCATGGTTTTCAAAAGTAAAACATAGATATCTTTAAAGGAAATATTATCAGCTTTTTCCCTAAAGTAGGACCTTTTTCCCGTAAAATGGAATATTATAAGATTGAGCATTATTGTATTATTTTGGGAGTAATATTAAGAATGGAGTTGGGTAAGGGTTTAGATAATTCAAACCTCATAACTGCACTGCCAATGTAGGATATGATTGTGTCATTTATTCTGGAAACTTCACTTAAAGCCCTCGGTAAGGGTTAAGATATTGGATCCATTAGTCAAGTTCATCCTTTATCCTGAAAAAGTATTAGATGGCTCTATCAATGTGGAAAAGACATTGTGTCATAACGATGCTCATAGTGATGGTTTTCGGTCAAAGAAACTCTTCAAAAAAAGTATAGTCTATTATTTTTAGTTTTTTATATTATTGCATATATCTATATTGTAAAGTGTTATGATTTTAATACACTTGCATGCTTTACTTTTCAGCCTGTTATTTACAATTTAATCTCAGACTTATCCTTTCCATTCAGTATATTAAATTTAACTTATGGTTTTATTCGATTTAGTTTTTTTAATACTTAAACAATTATTATCTTGACTTTTTGTCTACAATTTTGCATATAGTGATTTAAATGCTTAAATTGTTTTAATGTTTGCCTACTTTTAAAGTTTCTACATAAGTGTTTTGTCTTACGCTCAATAGTAAGCCACACCAAGGATTTGCTCGGAACCAACAATGGTTCTGAGTGTCGGCAACGTCTATGGTGTAGGCTCGAAGCATGATTAATTTGGTATCAGATCACAAGGTTTAAGTGTCCTAGAGTATCTATGAAGTTGTATCTAGTACAGTCCTTCTTATGGGTGTGTAGCATGTCACAATCATAATAGGGTGGCTAAAAGATATTAGAAAATACTAGTTTTCCTTCATACTCTAGTTTGTACGATAGATTTCAACTTATAAAGTTTCTTCTATGCAAGACCCCGACAGTTGAAGAGTCAAAATAAAGGAAAAACTTGGGAAAAATAGACTGGTTCAGTCTACAACTTGACCTACGAGTCGTAGAAACTCCTATGATTATAGGAGTGAATCGTATGGTTAGCAGCGAGGTTGAAAATTGACCAAGTATAGAAGTAGGTTTACGTATTTATTTATGAATGATCGAAGTTGTTACAAAACATAGAAGTGAGTCATAGGGTCAGTGCTTGAGTTCTGCACATAACAAGTTTTAGAATCTTTTAAACGACTCAACATGATGAGTCATAGAAGAAATGAAAACTCATAGGAATGAGTCGTAGGCAAAGTTTAGAGTCTCAAGGTTTGAGGATTTTTCAGACTTGACATGACAAGTCATTTCTACGACTCGTAGAAATGTCCACGACTCGTAGGGTCTTCTGACCAGATTTAATAAAGGGTATTTTAGGTCTTTCCTTATATTCCACTAATGAATATGGAAGGTCTTTTGGACTGGGTTCTCACCTATTAACTAACCATAAGTACTCCTAAACCTCTTATTCTTATATTAACTCTCAAAATCACAAAACCTTCTCTCCCAAGGTTCCTCTCAAGAGTCTTCTTCTTCTTTAAGAAATATCTAAGGTTTTCTTCAAGATCAAGTCTTATTTTCCAATCTCAATACTAGAATCCATCAAGGTATGTGGGTGTTTCATCCTAGGGTACTTTCAACCATGGAGCCCAACTAATTTCTCATCTTTTTATCAAAATTCAAGTATGTATTTTTATGAGTTTATGATTCCTATTTCAATTGTATGAATTATGATTTTTAATTATGATTATGATAACATTTCAATATAAATTCATGATTATTTCATGGAATTGAGGTGTTCTTCTATGAATTTCCTACATTGATCTTTAGGGTTCATGATATGGATATAGGTATTTTCAATTATGCATCCAAGTGATATTATTTTTGATGAATTATATATGGGTTGATATAAAGTGTATGATCATGCATGTTTGCAAGTTAGTTTCATGATTTTTCAAGTCAATTGATCACGTATTCATGTTTTACCCTAATTTCAAGTATAAGTTATGATCATGATTTCAAGTATGAAAGCAAGTTTATGACAAGAGGTAACTTACGATCCCAAAATGGTGACCTAGGAACCTAATGTTATTTTTCATGAAAGCTTATGAAATAAAAAGGATGACTTAGGATCCTTAAATGGTGATCTAAGATACTAATTATATTTCTTACGATGATATGATGTATGAAGTTGAGTTATTTTATGATTTATGAACAAGTTTTTGAATACATGTTAATTATGATTTATGATATATATTCTGTGGGATTGGACTTAGCACCGAATGAGGCTTGAGGTAGGTGCTCGATCTACGGGGTATTTATATAATATCTTTTGTCTCATAACTATGTGCCACGGTAGGTTTGACTTATGGGATAGCTAGTAGATCTACATAAAGCATATGTTCAACAACCACCTAGTGGGGTAGAGTTCTACCTTGGCAAGTAGGGCTCTCTTTTCTTCGATGTATGAGTGACATTGGAATTCCATGTTATAGCTCGCATGGTCTTATTGTCGGTTACGGTTCTATCCCACATATATATAGTCTCTTTATGTACTCATTATGATTTCACTTATGCCTTTCAAATGCTTTCATTAACTATAGTTTTTCTTATGACTCTACTTATCATCTTATATAGCATGTATGTTATTTGATCATTGCATCTCATGTTTTATATTACATGGCATACCCACATACTTAGTATATTCAAATATACTAACGCATACTTTTACCTACATTGTATCATAATATAGGGGTTGACGAGCACATCTATCCTCCACTTGATAAGAGTTGAGTTCCTACTTCCGCTATTGATGAGTCCTTATTTGTTGAGTGACGGATCATGGATTCTTACTTTTATTTCAAATACTTTGGTTATGTTTCACTGAGGCTGAGGTAAGGACATGTCTTATCCCCCATCCATATTGACTATGTAGAGGCTTATTGGACACAAATGTAGAAGTCTATATTGGCTTGATTCTTTCGAGTTTATGTTATGTATTTTGGAGATTTAGGAGTTTCCTCTTATTTTTTACCTTATGTATGATTATGATATGATAAGAGGCTTGGATTGGGTTTCTTCTGGAATCCTAATCACAGTGTCACAGCTAGGCCCTAGTCAAGGTTATGACAAACTTTATATCAGAGCACAAGGTTTTAAGAATTTCCTAAGGAGTCTAACATACCACGTCAAGTAAAGTCTTATCCATGGATATGAAGCATGCCACATCTATGAATAGGAGGTTATAAGGCATTCTAGGAAATCTTTACTTTTTTCATAATCTATATAGTTCCATAGAGTGTACTCTAAGACTTTCTCTCCCTAATGATTATTCTTCGTAATTTTCAGAAAATGCCTCCAAGAAGAGCACCTATGCAAAGAGGGGTCAATGCTAAAGGAGACCAAGCTCCTCTGTTCCCCCAAGCCAATGGTCCTTTACCTAATCAAGTGACCAATGTGGAGTTCTGGACTACTATCACTATGCTAGATCATGTTGTGGCCAACTAAGGGGTTGTTGCTCCTCCTAATGCTCCTAATTTGGCTTCTATAGTAAGGGATTTTTCAAGGATGAACCCTTCTGAATTTCATGGTGTAAAGGTGGATGAAGATCCTTAAGGGTTCATCAATGAGGTGTATATGGTGGTGACTATTATAGGAATGACTTTGAAAGAAAAATTAGAGTTGGTGGCCTACCAACTCTAAAGGGTTGCCCAGGTGTGGTATACTCTATGGAAGTACGAGAGGGTTGACAAGGGTCCCATAGGTTGGGAAGATTTCAAACTTGCATTTCTTGATTGCTTTCTCCCACTTGAGCTAAGGGAAGAAAGGATTATATATTTCATTAATCTCAAGCAAGGAAACATCAGTGTGAGGGAGTATGCCCTCAAGTTCACCAAGCTATCCAAGTATGCTCCTTCTTTGGTTGCTGCTCCTCATGCTCGAATAAGCTAATTTATGTCGGGTATGTCCGACTTGGTTGTAATAAATGTCGAACCTCTCTGCTTGTAAGAGAAATGAATATATATCAGCTCATGATATTTTTCGAATAAATTAAAGGAGAGAAAATTAGGGAGATAAGGACGAGAGACTCCAAGAGGGATTGATTTGAAGGTGGATTCTCAAATGCTAAGAGCGGTGGTGGTAATGGTCATTTTCAACAAGGCCGATAAGGATTGGGTGTCATACCCTAAGTTTCAAGGTGGAGGTGTAAATGCTAGTGGTACTACTTTTCCCAAGTGTGCTAAGTGTGGGAAAAATTATGGAGGAAAATGTTAGGTTTGAACGGGTGCTTGCTATGGATGTGGTAAGATGGGCCACAAATAATCTGAATTCCTAAATGTTGCTAATAAAGGTAGAGAAGGTCGTCCTCAAGGCCAAGTTTCTCCAGGAGGGCATAATGTTGACTTTGATGTTTAATCTTTTCTTTATCCGAGAAATAAAATGGGTTCTTCTTTCTTTTTACTCATTACCTTGCTTTGAGATTTGATATGTGCCCCAAAATTTTGTGAAAGTCTTCATCGGTTTAGGCTCCCATTTGTAATTCAGTGTTAGCCGAGAGGGATTATAGAAATTATCCCATGTTGATTCTACATAAAGTTATTTCTTGTGATCTTGTTGAACTTTACATGACCAATTTTGACATTATTCTTAGTATGGATTGGTTTCACGTCTCATACTCGTCTATTGATTATAGAACCCATAAGGACAATTTCTAATTCCCTAATGAGTCGATTCTTGAATGGAAGGGTAATGATCTGATGTTTAAAGATTGATTCATCTCCTATTTAAGAAACTAGAAAGTAATTTATAAAGGGTGTATCTATCATATTATGTGGGTTAGGGATGTTGATTTCGAAACCCCAACTCTTTATTCGATTCCCATTGTCAATGTATTCCCTAATGTATTTCCCAATGATTATCGCGGCGTTCCTCCTGAAAGGGAAATTGACTTTGGTATAGATCTTCTTTCCGATACCCAATATATTTTTATTCTTCCATACCCTAAGGTTCAAGGTGGAGGTGTAAATGCTAGTGGTACTACTTTTCCCAAGTGTGCTAAGTATGGAAAAAATCATGGAGAAAAGTATTTTGTTAGAACGGGTACTTGCTATGGATGTGGTATGATGGGCCACAAACAATCCAAATGCCCAACTATTGCTAATAGAGGTAGATAATGTCATCCTCAAGGACAAGTTGCTTTAGGAGGGAAAGTGAAACATGGTTCCCAAGCTCAACAAAAAGGTAGTCAACACAATAACCGGTTCTATGCTTTCCATGCTAGGCAAGATGTGGAGGAAACTTCTGATGTTGTTATGGGTATGTTGTAGGTCTTTGACTTTAATGTTTATACTTTCCTTGATTTGGGTACGAATTTGTCTTTTGTTACTCCTTACCCTACTATGATATTTGATATGTGCCCCAAAATTTTGTTAGAGCCTTTTTTGATTTAGCCAAGAGGGTTTATAGAAATTTTCCCATGTCGGTTTTTCATAAATTTATTCCTTGCGATCCTATTGAACTGACATGAACGATTTTGACGTTATTCTTAGTATGGATTGGTTGTATGTCTCATACTCGTCTATTGATTGTAGAATTCATAAGGTCAAATTCCATAAAGTAAAATACCTTATATACTCAAATATGGGGATACTCCTTTGGAGGAAGAAATAGGTGGGGATATTTAGACTTTATTTCCTCCTCAACTTCCCATGTCAGCTCTTTAACATTACGTCTTTTCCACAAAACTTTTATAGAAGCTATAACCTTATTCCACAATATTTTTATTTGTAGATCAAGTATGGCAATATGGACTATTTCATAAGATAGATCCTCTGAAATCTGAACACCTTTTGTGACTCTATACGTGTTGGATCTCCAATACACTTGCATAACATAGAAACATGAAATACTAGGTGTATTGTCTCTAACTCTGGAGGTAACTCTAGTTCATAGGCAACTTGACTTATCCTTTGTAAGATTTGATAAGGCACAATGTACCTAGGGCTTAATTTTCCCTTTTTATCAAATCTCATAACGCCTTTCATTGGAGAAACTTTCAGAAAGACCCAATCATCAACATCAAACTCCAAGTCTTGCCGCCTAACATCCGCGTATGATTTTTGATGTCTCTAGGCTATCAAAAATAGTTCTCTAATTAACTTAACTTTTCCCATGGATTGGTGCACTAAGTCTGGTCCAAACAATCCTGATTCTCCAACCATGAACCAACCAAGAAGGGATCTACATTTTCTTCCATAAAAAGCCTCATACGGTGCCATATCAATGTTGGAATGATAGCTACTATTATAAGCAAAATCGATAAGTGCCAAGTGATTATCCCAATATCTTTTGAAATCTAGTACACATGCCCGTAGCATATGTTCGAGTGTCTGGATGGTGCGTTCAGCTTGGTCATATGTCTGGGGATGAAATATTGTACTAAGGTTTACCTACGTCCCCATACCCTTCTAGAAAGATTTCCAAAAGTGTGATGTAAATTATGCTCTTATATCTAAGATAATCGATATAGAGACACCATATAACCTAAAAACCTCCCTAATATATAGTCCTGCATAATGTTTAGCTGAAATATGGTCTTGACTAGCAAGAAATGAGCTTATTTCGTAAGCCTATCAATAATCACCCAAATAGAATCTAACTTCCATAGCGAGCTAGGCAAACCTCTGACGAAGTCCATATTTACTACCTGCCACTTCCATAATGGAATGGGTATCTCTTGAGTCAGTCCACTGGGTATTTGGAGCTCGACCTTCACCTGTGAACAATTAGGACATTTTTCTATAAACTCAGTAATATCTTTCTTCATCCTAGATGACCAATAAATTTCTTTAATATTGTGATACATCTTTGTAGAACCTGGGTCAATAGAATATCGAGAATAGTATGCTTCCTCCATAATCTACTGCCGATAAGCTGCAATATCTAGAACATACAACTAATATATGTATCTGAGGATTTCGTCTTCTACTATATTGAAGGCTAAAGACTCCTGATATTGAGCTTTTCCCCTGATCTTCTCAAAGATGGAATCTTCAGGTTGTTGTTCCTTCACCTCCATAACCAGACATAAGATGATTGTGTCTTGAATTTTGACCTTATCATCAAAATCCAATAATCTAACGCCTAAGTTAGCTAGATAATGAAGTTCTTTAGCTATCTCCCGCTTCTCCACTCTCAAATATGATAAACTACCCATATATTTACGACTTAAGGCATCTACAACTAAGTTTGCCTTCCCTGGATGGTACAAAATGTCTACATCATAGCCTTTTAACAACTTGAGCCATCGGCGCTATCGTAGATTCAACTCATTTTGCCTAAAAAATGTACTGGAGTCTTTTATGATCTATATGCCATATAAGTAATGCCTCTAGATCTTCAAGACATGAATAACTGCAGCCAACTCTAAATCATGGGTTGGGTAGTTTTTCTTATATTTCTTTAGATGCCTAGAATCATAAATGATTACCTTGCCGTGTTGCATCATAAAACAATCCAATCCAATGCATGAATCATCATAACACACTACATAGCCTTTTCGACCCTCTGGCAAGGTCAAAACTGGGGCTGAAGTCATTTTATCTTTCAGCTCTTGAAAGCTCTTCTCACATACTGTGGTCCACTAAAACTTAGGTGCTTTATGAGTTAGCTTAGTCAAAGGTGATGAGAGTGAAGAAAACCCCTCTACAAATATTCTATAATAGCCTGCTAACCCTAGAAAGCTACGAAGTTTCGTTGGGGTCATAGGTCTAGGCCAAGTCTTCACCGCCTCAATCTTCCGCATGTCAACTTGTATTCCAGCATCTGATAAAATATGGCCAAAAAAGGCCATAGAATGCAACTAGAACTCACATTTTGAGAGATTAGCATACAATTTTTGAGCTAGAAGTACCTTAAGTATTGCTCAAAGATGGTCTCTATGCTCCGAATCTGATCGTGAATATACTAGAATATCATCAATAAACACAATCATAAATAAGTCAAAGAATGACCTAAATATGTTGTTCATTAGGTCCATAAATACTACTGGGCATTTGTCAATCAAAAGAACATCACAAGAAACTTAAAATGACCATATCGAGTCCTGAAGGGTGTCTTTAGAATATCACTCTCCCAAACCTGCATCTGATGGTACCCTGAATGTAAATCAATCTTTGAGAAACATCGGCCACCTTGTAGTTGGTCAAAAAGTCATCAATCCTTGAAAGTGGGTATTTTTTTCTTTACATTAACATTATTGA
This sequence comes from Solanum dulcamara, assembly GCF_947179165.1. NCBI lineage: Eukaryota > Viridiplantae > Streptophyta > Magnoliopsida > Solanales > Solanaceae > Solanum > Solanum dulcamara. The sequence continues at coordinate 38,309,282 of NC_077242.1, read as the reverse complement.
GTTTTTGATAGTGTATACACATGCGCAATGAACCATCTTTCTTCCATACAAATATACTGGTGCACCCCATAGCGATGTAATCGGCTTGATAAAACCCTTATCTAACAAATTATTTAGTTGCTCTTTCAATTCCTTTAATTTTGTTGGTTCCATTCCATACTAAAGAATTAATATTGGCAAGACATTTGCAAATGTATCAATAGAAAAATTAATCTCCCATTCTGGGGGAATAGCAGGTAGCTCATCTTGAAAGACATCTGCAAATTTATTTACCACTGGAATTGATTGTAAGATAGGTGGTTCTATATAAACAACCTGAATCCTCAAAATATGATAAATATAGCCTTTAGCAATCAATTTCCTTGGCTGAATATATGAAATAAATGTACCCTTTGGCTTCAAAGTGTTACCCTTCCATTCTTGAACTACTTCTCTCAAAAAAATGGAATCTAATAATCTTTGATCAACAATCAACATTGGTGTAACAAGATGCTAGCCAATCCATGCCCATAATAATATCAAAGTCTAGCATCTCTAGCTCTATCAAGTCTGCAGAGGTTTAACAACCAACAATCTCTATTATACAACCTCGATAAACCTTCTTAGCAATAATAGAGTCACTTATTGGGTAGATACAATAAAAGTCCTCTGCAATGACTCTGGTTCTATGGAAAACATCCCAGCAAGGAATGGAGTAACATACGTTAATGTGGAGCCTGTATTTATCAAGGCATAAATAGAGTGAGACCAAATGGTTAACATACTTTTCACAACATTTGGGCAAGACTCTGAGTCCTACTAACCCATCAATGCATAAGTATGATTCATGCCACTACTAGAACTAGATGCTCCCCCTCTACCACAACCTCTACTTGATGAAAACTATGGCCCTCTCTCTGTAGAACGCACTGAAGTAGATGACCCTACTGTTAATCTGGTCCGCTGTCCTGGACTCTACTGGTCTCTAAATAGATAATATCTTTGTATATGACCCTCCTGACCACAAGAATAACATTCCATAGAGTCCTAGCGACATCTCCTAAAATGTGATCTACCATGGGTATCACAATGTCGCATAACTAGTCTAGACTGCTATGGGTGGTGATACTACTACAAGCTCGACGTCTGCGAACTCTCCCCCAGGCCTGACTGTCCCCAATGATCATATCTACCACTCTGGGATTGATGTATTGGAGGCCTAGGTGGCCTACAAGAATACCTGGGTCAAGGACCCTCATTAAAATCTCTCTGAAGAATGGCAAGTCTGGACTGCCTCTATTGCCCCCTCTCAGCTCGCTCTTCCCCAATCTACCGATGTCTGAACTCCTCTAGATTTTTAGCAACCATATGTACTTGGGAGATACAAATATATTTATTTAGTTTTGCTATAGTATATGCCTTAACATACACTAGAGCCAAAACTCTTATAAATCTATGTATCATATCTTTCATTATATCTATAATCATCGATACATACCTATCTAAGAAATCAAATCGCAGCCCGTATTCTCTAACACTCATACTGCCCTGGTGAAGGTTTAAGAACTGATCAACTCGAGCATCTTGGATCTCTCTTGGTAGATATTGATCTAAAAAGGCCTCAATGAAGTGATCCTAAGTGGTTCGGGGTGCATTGGGACCTCTTGACCTCTCCCAACCTTTGTACCACAAAGTTTCTATGTCTCTAAGCTTGAATGCAGCTTACTCAACAGATTCTATAGCTGAAGCATGCATAACTTTAAAAATCCTATGCATCTAGTCAATAAAGTACTGAGGGTCTTCTCTGCGGTCAGTCTCTGTATACTGGGGAGGACTCAAAGTAAGAAACTCTCGAACCCTTGAACTTTTGGGCCCTTCAAAAAGTCTGTCTATAATTTTTGCCATTGGTTGGTGATGCATGGCTGTTAACTGAACTAACATATAAACTGTACTTTTGAATTCCTAATCTATAGGAATAAGAGGAGTTGGAGTTTTAGTTAGAAGGCTTGTAGATCCTGGGGCCTCTTAATGTGAAGATGGTGCTTAGGAGGGATGTAAAGATATCTCTCACACTCCCTCCAACTAAACTGCCCTAGTAGGTGGTACTCTACTCGTACCCTTCCCTGCAGGTGTATATGACCTCTAACCCATAGCTGCCTGATGAGTCACATCATTTCTTCTTTTATACAAGGATAATAACAATCGTAAGTCAAAAAACTCAACCCTTATGACTAATATCTGTAGCACGATTTGAGAAGAAAGAAGGTAACATTCCTGTGTAATGCCTATAGCTTCTTGCTTATATAATGTGGTGCACAACATATTTAAAAATAAAACTCTACTAGACACAACTTGCGTACTCCCTAGGATATGATGTTTCTCTGATACCAAGTTTGTCACAACCTACACTCAAGGGGCACAAATAGCACCTAATGACAAAACATAAGCCTGAGCCGACCCTGTTAAACCACTTGCTAAAGGTGCATGGCAGCCACACACACAATCAAGAAAACAAAAAATTATATCTCGACTTAAAAATAAGTCCTTGGCCTGCAAGGCCCCTATTAACTACTCTAGAAAGAAAAAACTACTCCTAATGATTAATATAAAGTAATAAGCATGTAACACATAAGTCCTATTTGGGCCATCGAGGCCGTCATGATATATAGAAAAAAACATAAATGTTATATAGGTTGTCAAGGACACCGTGATCTCTACATAATAACTGAAATGTGTATACATGATGTAAACTAGGCCAATAAGCTACTAACAAGTAACAACACAACAATAAGACATAATTGTCTAATAAGAAATAGCTAACAAACATACAGGGACAAAATGGCTAGCATCACTGCTATACAACCCAACTAACTAGTCTGCAAGCCTCTATTGATATAATAATTGGTAGGATAGGGCCCCAACCTACCCAAAATCTATAAACAATAGAAAAAAACAAACCTATGAGACTTTGGCAACCCCTGGAAGAAGGGAGTCAACCGATCAGCTGATAGGCAGCTATGCTACTCAACAGGTCTATCTGGTCATCACTTAGGACTTACAGGCCTGAATTGAGTGCCCTCAAGGAATGGGGCATTAGTATGAAGTAATGTACTGAGTATGTTAGCCAATTGAAAGTTGAAACTAAAGTATAAGTATTGAATGAAAAGGGAAGGGTACAATACCATTTGTCCTAATAACAAGGCAATATAAACACATAACAAGCAATAACCTGACGTGTCCCCCAAAAGCCTAGCAGGTGCAAACAATACACAATCACTTTAAGTCCTAACGAGTGCAAACAGTCGCTAAATACCCATATTATAACCTTTACCTGGATCCCAATGATAATTTGATCTGAACTATCTAAATATACATGTGCCATGAATTAATATAGATTTGAGACTCCGTGGTGTAATTCATATATGCTCTCTCTTAGGTATTACATATCCATCACATAGGTATGATATACCTGGCCCATAGGCTCATTCTACCTGGTTCATAGGCTCAGTCTACTCGGCCCTAGGCTTGGTAAAATAAATCAATTGGTATGCTCAAGAACCCTGCAATGTCAGTGTTTATTGAGGCTTAAACAAGCTCATAGGTGGCAGGTAGATGATAAAACATCAAAACAATAACAAGTAATCATAATTTATCAAAGCATAATCATGACATGCCTTTATAGGCCACTAGGCAAGGAGGAGAGTATCGGTGATAGACATTAATCATACGGTGGTAGCCAACTCAGTAGGATAAGGCTATAAATTATATAAGGAGTATAAATAGTCCATGAAAAGGTAGGCCATCAGGATCATGCTAAAAGAGAAATAATTTCCTTAAGATACGTTTCAACAACTTCCAAAAGGGTGCAGCTTTGCCAACCAAAGGAAATGCATTAATGCAAAAATCAACACAGCTACAAATAAGCCATAACTAATCGATAAGGAGTTAATACCACACTCGTGACAAGAAAAGTCCAAAGCATAAAATAAGTCTAATAACAACAATAATCAGAAGCTAAATCCATTGAAGATATTCCAACAACATCTCAAAGGAGCAGCAAGCTCTCGAGGCAACTTAACTAATAGTTCTTCATGCCTTTCAACCTAACAACCATAAAATATGACCTGAATAAGAATCACACCATTCCTTCCATTACCAGAATCATAGCAATATCAATACACAATATTAATACCCCAAACAGTTAAGACAAAGGTGGAACACACTATCAAAAACACTGCAATGGAGCTTAAAATTAATAGAAATAATACTAGGATGTGGAATTCCGAAGGAGGGTTGTAAAAATAAGATTACCTAAACCAAAATGTTTGAAATAATAAGCTTGAAAATCTGTCTCCTTGCATCAACAACAAAAAAAGCTTAAATCAACAAGAAAACTATACCACATTATGATGAGCTCGCAATGTAGAGCAACTTCTGTTAAACTTCCGAGTTGAGAATCTAAGCTTCAAAGGAGTATTTAGAAGGTGGGTTAGCATTTTCTCTAATTTTATCTTTGTTTTCAATGAAGAAATAACTAAGGTGAGGGTTTTTTGTAAGAACAACCGACTTAGATATAGAGGGGACCCACCTAGAGGTGTCAGCTTGAGTAGACTCACGAAAATGTGCATATCTCACTATTTTGAAGTTGTATGGACGAGCGGTTTAGTTCGTTGGAAACTAGAATCATAGAACTTCTATTTCACAGGTAATGGGAATTCTAATTCTTTATATATTAGGAAAAAAGTGTTAAGATATTTGACCCAAAATTTAAGAGAAGTCCTTAATAACATTTACAATAACTTTTTCCGACTTTTATTTGGTAACTTCCTTGATTCACACTTAGCATACGAACTTTGTTCAATTAAATTAACCCATAAAATATCCTACCAAATATGCTAAGAAGTCTTAGTCTTATTCCAAAAGTAGAAGTTAATTCTAACATTTAAACGATTGGGGTGTTACACTATAGTTTTCGGTATTCGATTCATCCTAGATCCACTAAGATCTATCGTGATTTGAGGGAAATGTATTGGTTGAATGGAATAAATAAGGAAATTATGTAATTCATTGCTAAGTTCTCTAATTTCCAACAAGTGAAGGTTGAGCATCAAAAATCAAGAGGTTTAGCTCAAGATATTAAGATTCTTACTTGGAAGTGCAAAAAGATGTGAATATGGACTTTGTGACATGCTTTTATCATACTGCAAGGAACAATATACCCTCAGTATGGAATCCAGGTCTTATGGATTAATAAAGAATTAGGGATCCTCCCAACCAGGATTCTATTTGGGTTGTTGTGGACCGAATGACTAAGTCAACACATTTTCTACCGATTAAGACTTCTTATAGTGCCAAAGATTATGCTAAGTTGTACATTAGTGAATTAGTAAAGCGTCATGGTGTTCCCTTATCTATTATATTGGATTGAGGTACTTAATTTACTTCACATTTTTGGAAGTTATTCCAAAAAAGACTTCGTACAAAGGTCAAGTGAAGTATTGCTTTTCACCCTCAAACTGATTATCAAGCTGAAAGAATGATTCAAACTTTAGAGGATATGTTGAGGGCATGTGTTATTGATTTTAAAGGAAATATGGATGAAAATCTACCATTGATTGAGTTTCTTACAATAATAACTATCATTCTAGCAGCTAAATGGCTCCTTTTGAAGCTTTGTATGGGAGAAGATATAGGTCCCCTATAGGATGGTTTGAAGTGGGTGAGATGGCATTTATTGGTCCCTATTTGGTATTGGATGCAATGGACAAATTAAGGCTTATAAGAGAAAGATTGAATATGGCTCAAAGTATCCAAAAGTCATATTCAGACATAAGAAAAAAAGACCTTGAATTCAATGTAGATGATTGGGTCTATTTGAAGGTTTCACCCATGAAGGGTGTAATGCGTTTTGGAAAAAGAGGAAAATTGAGTTCAAGGTATGTATGAACCTATAAAATCTTGAAGTGTATTGGCACGGTGGCATATGAATTAGACTTGCCATAGGAGCTGGCTATGGTTCATCCAGTGATCCATGTATCGATGTTAAGGAAGTTTGTGGGTGATCCAAATTCCATTATACCATTAGAAAATATGAGTGTTGAAGAAAACTTGACTTATGAAGAGGTTATGGTAGAAATGTTAGATCGACAAGTAAATAGGTTAAGAAACAAAGAGGTTGCATCAGTCTAGGTGTTGTGGAGGAATCAAGAAGTAGAGAGTGCTACAGGGGATGCGCAAGAGGACATGATGAAGCGATATATGAATCCCTTTCCTTCTACTCAAGCCTAAGGTATTAGGTGGTTCTTTCTCAAATTGCCTAAACTCATATGTTTCAGTTTTCCTATGTCTTTCATATGCATACATGTTCATGAAGTTGATTTTTTAAGTCTATGTTTTATGTTAAGTTTAACAATTTCCATGGTTTATGCATTTTAATGTGCCATTGCATTCATGTTCGGTTGCTAGTCCTTTTTTATATCCTTTTAATGCTATTTGAATTTCATTTGATGATGAATGATTTCAAAGGGGAGATATTATAAGACCCCAAAAGTTGAAGAGTTGAAACAATGGAAAAACTTGGGAAGAATGGACTGGTTCAGAGTGTACGACTTGACCTATGAGTCATTGGAACTCCTATGGATCATAGGAGTGACTCACTGGGTTAGCAGTGAGGTTGAACATTTGACTATGTGTAGAAGTAGGTTTACATATTAATTGATGATCAGTCGAAGTTGTTATGACTCGTAGAAGTGAGTCATAGGGTCAGTGTCTTAGTTCTGCACATAAAAAAATTAAAATCTTTTAAACGACTCGACAGGACGAGTTGTAGAATAAATGATGACTCATAGGAATGAGTCATAGGATAAGTTCAGAGGCTAAGGGTTTCAGGATTTTTCTGACTCAATAGGATAAGTCATTTCTATGACTCGTAAAAAAGCCCACGACTCATAAGGACCCACTCATAGGGTCTTCTAGCTAGATTTAATGAGGGCTATTTTGGGTCTTTCCCTATATTCCACTAATGAATATGAATGGTTTTTGGGACTTGGTTCTCACCTATTAACTAACCCTAAGTACTCCTAATCCTCTCATTCTCACATTAACTCTCAAACTCACAAAACCTTCTATCCCAAGGTTCCTCTCAAGAGTTTTCTTCTTCATCAAGCAATTTCTAAGGTTTTCTTCAAGATCAAGTCTTCTTTTTTAATCTTACAGCTAGAATCCATCAAGGTATGTAGGTATTTCATCATAGGATACCCATGGAGCCCAACCAATTTATCATCTTTTTATCAAAATTCATGTATGTATTTGTATAGATTTATGATCCCTATTCCAATTACATGAATTATGATTTTTAATTATGATTATAATTTCATTTCAATATAAATTTATGATTATTGTATGTAATTGAAGAGTTCTTTTATGAATTTCATACATTGATCTTTAGGGTTCATAATATGGTTATGGGTATTTTCAATTATACATCCAAGTGATATTATTTTCATGAATTATGTATGGGTTGATATAAAGTATATGATATTGCATGTTATCAAGTTAATTTCATGATTTTGAAGTCAATTGATCATGTATTCTTGTTTGACCTTAATTTCAAGTATAAGTCATGATTGTGAATTTTAAGTATGAAAGCAAGTTTATGACAATGGGTAATTTAGGATCCTTAAATGGTGACCTAGGGACCTAATGCTATTTTTCATGCAAGCTTATGAAAGAAAAGGGACAACGTAGGATCCTTAAATGGTGACCTATGATCCTAATGATATTTCTTACGATGATATAATGTATGTAATTGAGCTATTCTATGAATTATGAATAAGTTTTTGAATATATGTTAAGTATGATTTATGATATGTATTCTTTGGTATTTGACGTAGCACCGAATGAGGCTTGAGGTATGGGATCGATCTTCGGGGTCCCTATATAAAGTCTCTTGTCTCATAACTATGTGCTACCATAGGTTTGCCTTATGTCCTAGCTAGTGGATCCATATATAGCACATGTTCATGACCCACCTAGTGGGGTATTGTTCTACCTTGGCAAGTAGGGATCTCATTAATCCAATGTATGGGTAGACATTGGAATTCCATGTTATAGCTCACATGTTCTTATTGTCAGTTCCAGTTCTTTCCCACATCTGTATACTATATTTATGTACTCCTTATGATTTCACTTATGCCTTTCAAATTCTTTAATCAACTATGGTTTTCTTATGACTCTACTTATCATCTTATATAGCATGTATATTATTTTATCACTACATCTCATGTTTTATATTGCATGGCGTGCCAGCATATTTAGTACATTCAAATATACTAACACATACTTTTTCCTACATTGTATCATAATATAAGGGTTGACGAGCACATCCACCCTCCACGTGGTTAGAGTTGAGTTCCTACTTTTTCTATTGGTGAGTCTTCATTTGTCAAGGACCGGATTATGATTTCTTCTTTTCATTTCAAAGACTTTGGTTATGTTACATTAAGTGTGAGCTAGAGACATGTCTTATCCCCCATCCATAATTTCTATGTAGAGGCTTCTTGGACACAAATATAGAAGTCTATGTTGTCTTGATTCTTTCGAGTTTATGCTATTTCTTTTGGAATTTTATGAGTTTTCTTATTGTTTACCTTATGTATGTTTATGATATTCTAATAGGCTTGGTTGGGCTTTCATCGAAAATCTTAATCATCGTGTTATGGCTAAACCCTAGTTTGGGTCATGACATTCTAACTCGTGCATTCACGTATTTTAGATTATGCCTGCAATGGGTACCACCAGTCAGAGAAATTTCATAAGAACTAAGGTTCCTTCTAGAGCTAATGCAAGGAATATGCCTCCACCGACTAGGATATAAACTGGAAGTAGAGCTCGCCCGGTAGGCCAGGGCACAAGTGTTGGGAATTAGGATGTGCCTGCTAGCACTGTGAGGGTTGCACAAACACCTGCTCCTCAACTTTTTCACACTTATGTGGTAGAGTTTAGAGGACCTATTTAGGTGCTCACCCATTAGTTACTGCTTAGTCTGACTATTAGGGCACGACTATTACCAACTCTTATTCCCAAGAATCATCAGCTAAAATAAGGATTAGGGAGTTCCTCCAGATGAACCTGCTAGAGTTTACAAGATCTAACAAAGATGAGGACACTCAGAACTTCATTGATGAGATGTGAAAAATTCTAAATGTGATGCATGCTACTGAGACTGGGGGCATTGAACTTGTTATGTATCAACGCAAAGATGTGGAGAACATATTTTATAACTAGTGGGAGGAAATTCATGATGAGGATGCTAATCCAATAGGTTAAGAAAATTTCGAGAAAGCATTCTTAACCATTTCTATTCCATGATCTGAGAGAGGCTAAGGTGAAAGAGTTCATGAATTTGAAGCAAGGAGTTATGAGTGTGAAAGAGTATGGTCTCAATTTCATTCAACTATCCTACTATGCTTCAAAGAAGGTTTAGCACATGAGATCTAGGATGAGGAAGTTTGTCTTTGGACTAAGCAAACATGTGAAGAATGAGTGCAAGGCTACATTATTGATCATAAATATGGAAATATCTAAATACATGGTATATGCTAAATAGGTTGAGGAGGATAAGTAGAATAAAAGGGACACAGTATGATCGGACCCCAGTTCTACAGCCTACTACTATAGCTCATCATCCGATGATTCAACCTATCTCTACGGTTGTTCAGCACGTGGCAGTTAGGCCGATTATGACTGTAGAGGAACAAAAGATATTGTCGAGGTTTATCAGATTGACCCATCCCATTTTCTTAGGTGCTACAGGCAAGGATGCCCATGAGTTTCTTGTTGGTTGCAAGGACAGGTTACATAACCTCGGATTGGTGGAGTCCCATGGGGTTGATTACACTGTTTTCCAGGTGGATGGACTAATAAAATAGTGGTGGAGATCTTATTTTATCTGCCGACCTATGGGATCGTCGTTGTTGTCATAGACTTAGTTATCTAAGGCTTTCTTGGAGAAGTATGTGCCCCGCAGTTTAAGGGAGAGGCTGAGCGATGAGTTCACAATGATGGTACAGAGATCGATGACAGTCACATAGTATGAGTCTTGGTTCCTTGAGCTTTATAGGTAGGCTACCATGATTATGCCAATATAGGAAGAGGAGGTATGCAGGCTTGTCAGAGGATTATTTGTTCCATTGATGCTGGCTATAGAGTAGATGGTTGCATTAGGCTATTCGTTCTTGTAGATAGTAGATCATGCATGTACTATTGAGGCTATACTTCATGAGGCCTACGGAGGATGCGATAAGAGGTTTCGCCGCTATAGAAGTTTTAGTGGACGCCAGTCACACAGTAGGGGTTCTTTTGGCAGAGTCCATCCACAGCAGTATCCACCTAGTGGACCAATTCAGGAAGCCTTACAGCTTACCAATGGTGGATTAGCAGGTGCCAGTAGTCAGAGTAGCCAAACATTGGGTCAGTCTTCTTTAGGTAAGACTTTTTGGTATTCAGGTCGTGGTGACTATTCAGGTTCAGCTGGAACATCATAAGGAGATTCATTCAGAGGGTCATTCTATGAGTGTGATGTGATAGGCCACTTTTTAGGGAATTCCTACTATCATCCATCGCAAACACGAGAGTCATCAGAGTCCACAAGGTCAGTATGTTCAAGTCTCTAGGTCCCAAGTTCAGCCACCTAGAGAGAGTGTGCAGGGTGGTAGAGGTGGATATAGTTATATATATGCCTTTTTGAGTAGGTCGGAGGCAGAGATGTCAAATGTTATTATCACAAGTATAATCTCTATCTCTCATCAGCCTACCTATGCTTTATTTGATCTGGGTCTACTTACTCATATGTATCTGCTCGTTATGCTACTCGATAGTATGTTTTATGTGAGCCACTTCCTATGCCTATATGTGTAGCTACCCTCATAGGTAATTCTTTATTAGTATATCGAGTGTATCGATCCTATGTGGTGACTATCGTGGGGTATGATACTAGAACGAACCTGATTGTGCTAGATATGATAGACTTTGACATAATTCCAGGCATGGATTGGTTGTCTACTCATCATGCGATTTTGGATTACTCCTCCAAGTTTGTTACATTGTGTAGCTTGGTATTCCTCCAGTCTTGTGGGTAGGTGTAGTTAGTCAAGTACCCTATGGAGTGATATCCTTCCTTAAGGCCCAACGATTAGTAGGAAAGGGATGTCTAGCCTATCTTAATTATGTCCATAACATTAGTGCTAACACTCCTTCTATTAATTATGTCATGACCCAACTCCATAAGCCATGATTGGTGCCCGAGTTGGGCACCCATACGACCCTTAGCCCCACTTAGAGTGTTAGTAGAATAAACAAAAGTAGAAATCAAAAAAGGGTCGCTAGAGAGCGCACGAGAACAGATATAGCACAAGAGGGCCGTTAAGGCCATAATGGAACACAAAACCCAAAATATATATACATAACCCACACCACAAGTCTATAGACCTCTACAAAATGATAGTCTAGTCATATGAAGGGATAGGGCCCTATCTTACCCTTAACCAACATGTACAAATGTACAACAGAAAGGTTAGTACCAAAATAGGGTTTCGAACAAAGGAGCACTGCCAACCAATAAGGTGGATGTCCTAAGCGAGCAGATCAGCAAACCGAGTGTCTATACCTACGGGCATGTAATACAGGTCCCGAAGAAAGGGGGTCAGTACGGACAATGTACCGAGTATGTAAAGCATGGACTGTAATAGGTAAAGCCATTACTAGAACAGAAGGTGCAAAAATAAGCAAAATATCCAGAATATCAAAATGTTTTTCATAACCACAAATAATGTATGTAGAAAAATATATGACATATCCGGCCCCATTATAAGACTCGGTGAATAAATCATGGTCGCCGCCCGATCACTAGCGCCATAGCACATCATACTCCAGAGTAGGGAATATCTCCGTAACAAATCGTATCATATTAGATGATCATATCAGATCATATCATATTATATGTGTACATGGCACAGCATAACTCCACAAATCCCATGTACAGGGCGTACTTGTCCCCTCACGTCAGGGCATGATGAATAATATAGAGAAGTATGCACGATAAAAAAAACCTGACCCGAGCTCGGTGAAGGAAGCATTGAGGCATCCATGAGTGGAGTAGTGAGAAACTAAATGCACTTTAAATATTTTTGAGACTCCATGGTGTTAACAAAATGAGCTATTATTAAAAAATCAAGACAAGAGTCATATCAAGTACCTTTTGAATATCACTATGAGTTATATCCAAATAGAACTTTTGGAATCATATACACATATCTAGGCACGATAAAATATCCTTTGAAAAATCAAGAAGTTGGCCATCCTAGCGGCTCTACGAATAGGAACTTCTTTGGAATCATATAAAAGTCATATACTTGTTTCATAAAAAACATGCCAAAAAGGAAGATTAGTTTTATATACTTATGTCAAAACATGCCAAGAGAAAGAACGGTTAGCTTTACATACTTATGCCAAAGACATGCCAAAAGAAAGAACGGTTAGCTTTACATACCTCTTACGGATTACTCCTAATACGTTCGCCTCGTCGTCTCTTGCACCTATTTAACATGAAAGTAATACTATGGTTAATGACCTTTCACTTTCCAATTCCAACTCTACAACCAAGTCTCCATAGAGGTCATTTCCTTATCCATTTCCCTCGACTAATTCATTACTAGTTCCTAAGTTACCAAAAATCGGGCAGCATCTCCCCTATAAATTTAACATCCCCGAGATTTTAACTCGGCCAAAATGTCAACAAACATACCAAAAATAGAAACCAGAAGCATATATAAAATTGAACCACCTCAACATTACACAATACAACTCCAAACAACTAGCTCAAAATTTACGATACCAAAATAGAGTTTTTAACCTTTATTTCATAAAATCTTTAACCATACTAAATAGAGGGTCATGTGGATGAAACCAGATGAACCCACACCCTTTTTAAAACACTTTAAATCCCTGAAACATGTAATCCAACTAGCTGCACCCGCAACACCACAATGATAACCCACTACTCGACTTCGATTTAGCTATAACCACTTCAAATTAGTTTGTTTTTAACGTCAAGCATAACTTCAAGAGTCCTTATGAAATTTTTCCACTTCCAACCTCATTCAAGACATGTAATATACCTCAAAAAATCATCATAACCTTCATTTCGAAAGAGAAACTTTACCTTCCCCGAAACTCGCCAAAACTTGCCGGAACTCGCCTCGGAATTTCTTTTAGCACATCTACAACTTTGTGGCTGTTTGCTAACATTTTGGTGCTGCTCAAAACCATAACATTAAATTAATAACACCTTCATACCATCATGGTATACCTTAGATATCTAATTCACAGAACGAAATCAAAAACTTACCTTTTTTCCTCTTCCCAAAATCGTAGGTCTCTCTCTTTCTCTCTTAAGGTTTCTCCTCTCTTCTTTTCTTTCTCTTGAATTTTCTATCTTTGTTTTGAGTTTTCTAGATAATTATGGAAATTGATGAGTTATAGGACATATATATAGGCTACTTTTAGGGGGTGACACATGTCAACCCCTAAGTGGTGACACATATCAAGTACTAAGTGGTGACACATGTCAAGTACTAAGTGGTGACATATGTCAAGCCCTCATTGGACCAACACAACCCCTCCTCCAACCATAGGCTTCCACATGGAAGGTGGGTTCCACCTCTTGCTCCAGCTGCTGCCACGTGGCATTCTCTCATGCTTCCATGTGTCACTCTCTTTTCCTCTTCAAGGGTTCATAATCTCATCTTACTTTACGAACCTATGTAATCCTTGCTACATAAGCTTGGTATATACTCAAGTAGCTTAAGTATGTAACATTTACAAGTTGGTAGCTTACGTAAGTAAGTCGAGTCCTACGACTCACTACTTGGCCTCCAATTCCTTCCAAATTCTTATGACCTTATCTCCAATCTTCCCCATTATGAGGTATCACATTCTCCTTTCCTTAGAGTTATTTGATAGCATTATAGCTTATCCAACTCACATGGTAACTTCTAAGAAGAGCCTTTCAAGAACCTGAGAAGCTTAAAAATCTTTCAAAAAACTCAAAACCTCTCAAGGTACAAAAGTCTTTCAAGGTAAAAAAGTACAGGGTGTAACATCCTTCCCCCCTTTAGAACATTCGTCCTCGAATGTGAACCAAAACCTTTCTCCAGATCTTATACCAACTAAATAGATAGTTTCTCTATCCTATTGCCATAACATATACTTTTATCGAGCAATCAATATAAGAGTTCCAAAGGTTAGAATTACTTGTAAACATAGGAAATAGGTACAAATACTTGTGTTTCCTTTCCTCTTTCACTTCCTAGGAGGTCACTCATCCTAGTACTACTCTCGTCCAAGTATGCTTAACTTTGAAGTTCTGATGGGATCCGATGCTTTAGTGCTGGTATGATCATATCCATCCCTTAAGGTCTCCACCAATGGTTCCTCACATGGTCTCAGATACTGCGGATTCTATCTGTTTATTATTGGCCTTGAGATCCATCCATCCCTTATGGTATCTCGTTTAAAGTTTAAGTATTCTCGTTTACATATGATAGCGTCAGTTGATTTTTTCTTATGCTTGTATTTCTATTGTCCGCTTCCCCCCTTTTAGGGTGTACCCATGTCATCCTCTATTTATTTTCAACTATTCACGTGCAAATGATTCTATTCCAACCCTTTAACATACTGTACTATGTCTACACTTTCTATTAGATCAGCTATACTTTAAGTTGCCCCTGTAAGAAACCTTAGTACAATCATGGGGTGCTTAGAATTCTCGATAAATAGTACACACTCTAGTCCAAGTACTGGTACTCGAGTCATATAACTAATGTAGTAGTTTAGCCGAAGGCACATTTCATTCATCCCAATAAGTACGTTACTAGTGCTTATAATTGTGTCTGATTCTCCATTCGGGGGAACTTATACTCTGATGACACGTGTTTCACATTTTGTTATCACCTCTTTTTTTCCAAAGAATACCACTTGTTCCTTTAACAATTTCACAATGCCTCGGTCATTTTGCAATTTTCCATTCCTTATCCTCGAGGGATCCCACTATTTCCAAAGTGGAGGTACATATACACAATACCCCTTTCTGCTTCATGAGCTTTCATCCTTATCATGTACCCGATGCTAACTGCTAATCTTACTCACAATCACATTCTTTAGTTACTTCTTTACTAGACTCTACGTACTTCCATGATGATCCTTATTATATTCACACTATATTCTGCTCATGGTCAATCCCGAATGGTAATATTTCTTAACTTTTATTCACGATCCTTACTCTGGGTTAATTCTACCTGGTGGAGCAAGCGTACTTAACCCTTATCCTTCCTCGTCATTCTCATCCTTAATACCTCACAAGTTGTCTTAAGACATTCATATCCATCACCATTCTTCTCACCATATCAGTATTGACCTTCTACTTGCCACCCATATCGTAATTAACTTATTTCCCAAAGTCTGTTATACTCCTAGTTTAGTCAGATCTTATCATTATTGTGGATATGATCTCTTAAGATATATTACAACCTTATATCTCATTTTCTTTCTATTTCCAAAAAACATTGGCAGAGTTTCCTCTATATTCCTCACTATCTCCAAACATGCACGCAGGAAATACCAACAATACCACGCAAGGCCAATGTATATATATTCATATCACAGCTAAACAGGGCGCCAAATATCAACCACAGTATAAAATGATGGACTTACCTCGTATGTCCAACTCGAACTACACCCGTTACACTTTTCTATCTACTTTTCCTTTCAATTTTCAACTTTACATTTCAATCATATTTCAATCTTCTTACCTTACCCAGCATGCCTCTTCCGCACCATTACATACCTGTATACTATGTAGCTTCCAATATCATCCATCACTTTCTTCTGTCGATGTCATTCTTCAGCTGAAAGAAAATAATTAGTAAAAAAAAGAATTTCATTTCCTATGGCTGAGCTCTATCGCATAATATAAGACAAGAAATAAACATAACATCCTAAATACCTTGTAGCCTCCTATTTATAGATGTGGTGCACCACACATTGTTAAACTGGACTCTACTAGACACGGTCTATAGATATTCTGAGGACCAAACCGCTCTAATACTACTTTTGTCATGACCCAACTCCGTAGGCCATGATTGGTGCCCAAGTTGGGCACCCATACGTACCCTTAGCCCCACTTAGTGTGTTAGCAAAATAAACAAAAGTAGAAATCAAAAAGGGGTCTCTAGAGAGCGCATGAGAACAGATATAGCACAAGAGGGCCATTAAAGCCATCATGGAACACAA
Source organism: Solanum dulcamara (assembly GCF_947179165.1). Classification (NCBI taxonomy): domain Eukaryota; kingdom Viridiplantae; phylum Streptophyta; class Magnoliopsida; order Solanales; family Solanaceae; genus Solanum; species Solanum dulcamara. The sequence goes on along the minus strand of NC_077242.1, from coordinate 38,292,956 downwards.
AGCCCAAAACAAGTATACATAACCCATATAACAAGTCTACAGATCTCTACAGAATGATAGCCTAGTCATATGATGGGACAGGGCCCCGTCGTACCCTTAACCAACATGGCACTCTCCCTTGCTTCCATATGTCACTCTCTCATGCTTCCATGTGTCACTCTCTTTTCCTCCTCGTGGGTTTGTAATCTCATCTTACTTAATGAACCTATGTAATCCTTGATACGTAAGCTTGGTATATACTCAAGTAGCTTAAGTATGTAAGATTTCCAAGTTGGTAGCTTACGTAAGTAAGTTGAGTCCTACGACTCACTACTTGGCCTTCAATTCCTTCCGGATTCTTATAACCCTATCTCCAATCTTCCCCATTATGGGGTATCACATTCCCCTTTCCTTAGAGTTATTTAATAGCATTATAGCTTATGTGACTCACATAGTAACTTCTAAGAAGCTTTAAGAACCTTTCAAAAAAAACTTAAGAGCCTTTCAAGAACCTAAGAAGCTTAAAAATCTTTCAAGAAACTCAAAACCTCTCAAGGTACAAAAGTCTTTTAAGGTACCAAAGTATGGGCTGTAACAGATTTTGTATTAGTGGTCGGAGAGTTCCCTAATATGTTTTCCACTAATCTACCTAGTCTTTATCCTGAGCGTGATATTAATTTCGACATTAATGTTGAGTCGGGTACACAACCAGTCTCTATTCCAACATATCGGATGGGTCCAGTTGAATTGAGGGAACTTAAAGTACAGCTCGAGGACTTTTTGAGTAAGGTGTTTATTAGGCCTAGTGTGTCTCCCTGGGGTGCCCCTATTCTGTTCGTGAAAAATAAAGATGGAACTTTGCTTATGTGTATTTATTACATATAGCTAAATAAGGTGACCATTAAGAATAGGTACCCCATACCACAGATTGATGACTTATGTAACTAGCTCTAAAGTGCAACAGTGTTCTCTAATATAGACTTGAGGTCAGGGTATCACCAGTTGAGGATTAGGGAGTCAGATATCCCTAAGACTAGTTTCAAGACTCGATACGAGTACTATGAGTTCTTAGTAATTTCTTTTGGGTTAACTAATGCCCCCGTAGCATTTATGGATTTGATGAACCATGTGTTCCGACCCTACTTGGACTCCTTTGTCATTATGTTCATTGATGACATTCTAGTCTACTCCAAGACCAGAGAGAAATATTAGCAACACCTGATGATAGTACTTCAGACCTTGCGAGATCAACAGTTGTATGTAAAATTCATTAAGTGTGAATTTTGGCTTGAGTCTGTGGCATTTCTAAGATACGTGGTGTCAAAGGATGGGATTATGGTAAATCTGACAAAGATAGCGGAAGTTTGTGATTGGTCTAGACTCACTTCTCCTACCGAGGTTCATAGTTTCATCAGGTTGGCAGGGTATTACAGATGGTTTATGAAGGGGTTCTCTTCTATGCAACCCCTTTGATAATATTGACTCAGAAGAATGTCCCTTTCCAATGGTCTGATGATTGTGAAGTGAGCTTCCTGAAGCTCGAAGCCTTATTGATTTCAGCTCTGATTCCTACTCTTCTAGTCAAGGACCAGGGATTTACAGTGTATTGTGATGCTTCATATGTTGGCTTGGGGTGTGTTCTGATACAACAGGGTAGATTTATTATATATACTTCCAAGCAACTGAAGGTGCATGAGTGTAACTACCCCACACATGATTTAGAGCTGGAGGCGGTAGTCTTTGCATTAAAAATTTAGAGGAATTACATATATGAAGCTCAGTGTTAGATCTACACTGACCACCATAGTCTTCATTACATATTCAACCAGAAGGACCTTAATTTGAGACAGTGTAGGTGGTTGAAGTTGCTGAAAGACTATGACATCACTATTTTCTATCACCCGGGCAAGGAAAGTATAGTAGCAGATGCTCTGAGCCAGAAAGCAATGAGTATGGGTAGTTTGGAATTCTTATCAATTGAGGAGAAAAATTTAGCTTCGGACATTTAGTCCTTAGCTAACCAGATGGTTCATCTTGATATTTTTGAGCCAAGCAAAGTACTTGATTGTATAGAGGCTATGTCTTCCTTGATAGAGCATATTTAGGCACAAAATTTTGAGGACCCATAGCAGAGGATGATTCGGGATAAGGTACTCACTAGAGAGGCTAGGAAGAAAACATTAGATTCGGAGGGCATTCTGAGGATTGGGCATCATCTCTGCATTCCTAGAGTTAGAGATTTAGTCAAGCTCATCCTTGAGAAAGCCCATTATTCCAAATATTCCATTCATCCCAGTATGGCGAAGATGTATCGTGACTTGTGAAAGCATTACCGGTGGTGTAGGATTAAGCGAGATATTACATCTTTTATGGCTAGGTGCTTGAATTGTCAGCAGGATAAGTTCGAGCATCATAGGCAAGTTGGTTTAACCCAGTCACTACCTATTCAAGAGTGGAAATGGGAGTAGATATCTATGGACTTTGTAGTGGGTTTACCACGTACTAGGGTTTTCTTTCTATTTGGGTCATCATAGATTTATTGACCAAGTCTGCTCATTTCTTACCAGTCCAGACTACCTACACTTCACAAAGGTTAGCTCATATTTACATTCGAGAGGTGGTCTGATTGTATGGGGTTCCAGTATCTATCATTTCAAACCATGGTACTCAGTTCACATCATATTTCTACAGGTTTATAAAGAAGTAGTTAGGTACTCGAGTCAAGCTTAACACAGCTTTCCACCCTAGACTGATGATCAGTCAGAGAGATTCAAGTCTTGGAGGATATGCTACGGGCCTGTGTTATTGATTTTTAGGGTTTGTGGGATCAGTCCTAGGCTTCAATAGATTTTTCATATAATAATAGCTATCATTCGAGTATCGAGATGGCACCTTTTGAGGCATTGTATGGTAAGAGATGTCATTCCCAGTAGGCTGGTTTGATGACTCTTAGGTTAGGCCTTGGGGCACCACTTTGTTTTTTATGAATTGATGGATAGAGTTTGTATGATTCAGGAGAGGCTCCGTACTGCCCAAAGTAAGCAGAAGAGTTATGCTAATCATAGGGTGCAGCCTTTAGAGTTTATGGTTGGACATTGGGTATTTTTGAAAATATCGCCTATAAAGGGCGTGATGAGATTCGAAAGGAGGTGTAAGCTTAGCCCTAGGTTTATTATCCTTTTTGAGATCTTTAGACTAGTAGGATAGGTGGCTTATGAGTTGGCCTTGACCCCACCACTTTCAAATGTTCACCCAGTGTTCCACATTTCTATGCTACAGTAATACATCCCCAATAGGTCTCATGTGCTTCAGCTTGATTCGGTTCAGTTTGATGGATCTTTATCCTTTGAGGAGGAGCCTATAGCCATTTTGGACAGGTATGTTAGGAAGTTGAGGTCTAAGGAGATTCCATTGTTGAAATTCTAGTGGAGGTATCTTCTGGTTAAGGAGGCTACTTGGGAGACGGAGGAGGATATGCGAACCCGATATCCTCATCTTTTGAGCCCCCATTTACCTTTTTGCTTTACTTTCGAAGATAAAAGTCCATTTAGTAGTGGATGTTGTAATAACCTCCAAGGTTATTTATGTACTTTTGCATGTTTTTACCATTTTATCCCCTTTCGTAGCTTCTTTATAGCTCTTATGTGGTATTGGGATGGGTGGCATGCTCTCGATGGTGTTTGGTTGAGTTTTGAGGTGGTTTGGCTATTATTGAGGCTTAAGATTTAAAAGAGTTGACTTTAGTCAACATTAAGAGATTCTGGCATCATAAGAGAATTTCAACGTTCCATCAGCTTTGGAAGGTCCATTTTGGTTTAGAAAGAAGATTTGGGTTTTGGAGTCTTCATTTTGAGTCTGTGCAATTTCTCATTTTAACTTTAAAGTTTTGGCTAAGTTTGACTACAGTCAACATTTTGAGTAAATGTGCTTGGATGAAAATTCTGCCAGTGCGGTTACCTCCAAAACGCCAAGTTTGGTTGAGAATGACCTTTGGTTTGGCTTCCAAGGTGATCAGAACAAGTTTGTAGCTATTTGTGCATTTTAAGTGTTCTCTTTGAAAAATCTTTGAATTGGGTCAACATTTCAACGAAATGACCTCCGTTGGGAAATCCATTGATTCCTTGAGTCCTGAATGTCGTTTCTAGTTAGGTAGCATAGTCTATTTGCATTCACAAGGTTCTGAATGAATTCTAGACCCCATGAGAGAGTAATCCCTTTCCTCAAAGTTCAACACTAGCTAAATTGCTGGTGCAGGCTACTTTGCCCTTCGTGTTTGAGAGCCAAGGGTCGTGATCATGCAGAGAAGGGTCTTTGGTCTTTGTGATCACGGTATAAGTGCTGCAATTGCGAAGGATAATTTGTTTGGGTCTCACGATTGCATGCTATAGCCTCGCGATCGCGAGGAACAAAATCCATGAATCTAGTGAATTAAATGCCCATTTTCAACAGTCTAAGTCCCATTTTGTGACTTAGAAAATGAGTGATTTGGAGAGCAATTTTTGGCCATTTTTTGATCATTTTTGTTCCTTTGTGTTGGCAATTCTCGTGGGAACGTTCCGATACCCTTTTACCATCCTAGAAACCTTGTACGTTTCGCATAAATTTCATTGTTTCTTGCATTTTAAACTATTCTAGTGCCTAAATTTGGTGGTTTTTAAATTTCATGTACGGGTCCCAATTTTGAATTTTGACCCGATTTTAGTTTTATTTTTAATTATGGCAATATGGGTATCATTGGCCTTGTTTTGATGTGTTCTTTGATAATTTGATAGAGTGGTATCATTTGGAGGTGGCCCAGAAAGGAAAGACTAATGTTTAGAGGTTTGGGTGCGGTTCCGGCTTTCAGGTAGGTCCTGGCTTACTCTTGTTAGACTTGGCTAAGTTAGATTTGGTATATTTTGAGTAGATACACATTATTAGGGTGGTGATTTAAATGTTGATATCCCATTGAGAAATTTGGAGTCGATGAACATCATTAGTGACTAATTGGGGTTTTAGTTATTGAATCCTTGGTCTAGGTGATATCTTGACTTGTTTACATCGTTTAGAGTCCTTAGATTTGAACTTAGGATGCCGCTTGGTTGACTTGTATAGTTTTGGTTGGTCACTTGATATAATGTTTGGCTTATGCTTATGCCTTGGTTTCTTATGATATTGAAATATTAGGCTCGAGGTCGTGCTTTTAGTACATCGGAATCTCCGATGAGTCATATGATTTTTTACATACTATTTGCCTTATTCACCTCACCGGCGTTAAGAGCCCTATTTAAAAGAAAGAGTAAAAGATGATAATAGGACTTTTGGTTGATGAATAAATAGGAAGGATTTAAGGAAAAACTTGCCATATCTTATTTATGAAAATTCATAGCTAATGAGCTCAAGGTATAATTTCGGGCGACCCTTTTATTGACTTTGGGCTACACTTTATTTCAATTGATAAGCTCGAGGTGTAAATTTCGGGTGGCCTGTTGATACATATTTTGAGTTATCATTTTGATGTTGATGAGATTGAGGTATGATTCTGAATGCCTTATTATTTGATGAGCTCGAGGGTTATTCCGGTCACTTCATGATACTTTTGGAGGATATTGAGCCTTAACTACAAGTTACAATTGTGCATTCTCCTAGTATTTTATCTATTGAGATTATTGATGTGACTACATGATTTGTTGGACTTACTTGATTACTGTATGATTATTCTAGTACCCTATTTTCATGTATTTGTAGTTTATGCTCCTCTCTTATTGTTATTAGTTTTATCGTACTACTTATTATATATTTATTCTTTCTAAGCTCGGTCGATCTTTGATGCCTATTGAGTATCCCATGTTTTGGTACTCATACTAAACTTCTGCATCTTTTTGATGTAGCTCCCAGTTTGAGCCACCCCCAGCGCGCTCCTGATCATCCTTAACGGTGCCAAATTTGGATTGTGGTGAGCTCCTAGCATTTAGATACTTGATACTTTCCCTCTTTTGGACTAACTTACACTTGTACTTTTGGATAGTCAGATTTGCATTGTATATTTACACATTGTCAGCTTTTATACGTAATAGCTCCTGTATAGGTGACACCAGGTCCGGGTTTGGTCTAGTGTAAGTTCGTCATTTATTTTGGTCACTATCGGGCCTTTTATATATTTTGTATCGTATTTACATATCTATACCATGGCCCAACCTTTCTTTTGTTATATTCTTTTTACTTCTACTTTCTTACGTTATTAATTATTTAATTAGATTGAGATTTGACTTCTGTTTAACTTGGGTTTGGCTTGCCTACTCGGGGATTATAGTAGGCGCCATCATGGCCCAGATTTAGGTTGTAAAAATGAGTGGCTTCTACGACTTATAGGAGTTCCTATGGAACTTAGAGGAGGCTCATAGGTGAATTTCAGAGATTTAAAACTTCTAGTATGATGGACGATCTCTTTTTGATGATCTGTCAAAGGGTATACGACCTGTAGAAGGGACTCGTATACCAAGTAACACAATTCCAACAGCTCAGGGAATTGTACCTAAGTTCTACAATTGGGTCTTATAACCCATAAGACATTGTATAAGCCGTAGGAAATGGCCTATAGTCTTCAAGCTCTATTCCCAGTTGAGTTCCATGAGTGAGATTCTAAGAGTCATCATATGTTCTACGACCCAGAGAAATTAGTCGTAGACCCAATATGACCCATTTAAGTTAGGTACAATTTTGGACCATGAGTTCTACAATTAACCTTTTACGGTCCATAGAAAGTTCTACGCTCCGTATAAGGGTCCAAAGGCGGTCAGAACCCTATTTTAATGTGGGTTAGTTAGGTCTTTTTTCCACCTTCCCCAAACTAAAACCCAAGAAGTTTGGGACTAAAAATTATCGCTTATCAGTACCCAACGAGCTTTTTCCTCATTAATACTTAGAATATTTTAAGAGCAAGGTCTGGAGAGAAGAGAAGAAACTAGGGTTCATGCATTTCAAGAAATTCCTTTAAGTTTTGACTAAATAATCTTTGTTCCAAGTATATAAGGCTTATCAGAACGTTGTACTAAGTTCGCCCATGTGCCCCATATCTTCAGTTAGTCAAGTAAAGTTGAGTTTTGATTTTCAATGTTGACAAAGTGAATTCATGAGTTATCTATATAAATTCTACTGAGTTCTTGTATATATATAAATATATTTTGATGATTTTCATGAGTTGAGTTCTTGATATTTGCGTTCATTTCTATATTCACATGAACCCTAATTGAATTTTGGCATTTTATGCATTTGTTGAGCTTAAAGTATGATATATTTTCATCTTTAAATGGGAAAGAGTTTGAGCATGAGTTAAGTTAAGTTTGAGAAGTCTCTTAATTATTATTTTGAGCATGTGTTTTGAGTATAAATGAGTTGAGTATTATTACACTTAAATATCTATTTTTGAGATTGAGTTGAGAAGCTAAAGTATGCTTTTCTTTAAAATGCATTAATGAGATGAGATTTAACCTATCTTAAAGACAAGAGATAAGTTAAGAAAAGTTGAATTTTGAGCTAAATCCAAAAGAGACTAAATGAGTTAATTGAGTAAATACACTCACTTGAGATACGAGTAGAGTGAAGATATTTTGGGAGTAGTATCGAGCACCAATTTGGGTACGAGTTTAGATAACTCCAACCCCATAACCTACGCTGCCAGCATAGATAGGATCATACCATTCATTCAGGCGACTCCTCATAGTCCCAAAAGAAGACTTTTAAAATGGATCCATAATTCAGTTATTGTGCTATACCCTAGCAAGGTATATGATGACTCTAGCAATGTGGGCAGAACATTGTATCATCACGAAGCTCATAGTGATGGTTCTTAGTTCAAGAAATACCGTGAGAAGTAAAGTATTATGTTTTTCTTATACAATGAGTTGCACTTACTATTTCATATCTTTTAAAGCTCTTTTTTTACCTATATTGCATTCTTTATTGAGTTGAGCAATTTTTCAAAGTTAAGTTTCTTGAGTTGAGTATCATGAGTAATTTTGTTTCAGCTATTTTACATACTATACATTTCATGTACTGACATCTTTTGGCGTTACATCTTTTTATGATACAGGTGATACAGATCCTCAATAACACACTGTTGAAGATCAACTTTCTACTCGGCTTTGTTGAGACCTCTTGGAATTTAGAGGAGCTCCTGCATCTTATTTCAGTTTTTACTTTTCATTCATTTATTTATTAGTTTTGAGGTAGCCGTAGACTTGTCCTGGTACCAATTTTAGAGTTAGTCTAGGCTACATAGACTAGTTAGACAGTGTTCAGTTTATTCATTTGAGTATATTTTGAAAACATTGAGTCATGTCTCACATTTATACATAGTGAGCTTTAAGTTTTAAACTTGATGTTGTTTGAGTTTATTTACACTTATTTTGCCTATTGAGCATGCTTTTCATGACTAAATCTTTCTCTTAGTGAGTTAGTAAGGCCAAGAGTTTACTTGGAAACCAACAATAGTTTCTGAGTGTCGGCCACGCCTAGGATGTAGACTAGGTCCATGACAGAAGTATCCTTTTTATAGTGGTTTTCCATGATTTTCTATGAACAAGATTATCATGATTTTTGATTCTTAGACAAGTATCTCTATGAACATGCTATGATATAATGATTTGTTAAAGGATGTATTCTTATGAATTTTAAATATTTATGATGAATTTGGTCTTACAAGCTTTATGTTATGCTTATGATTATTGTTTTTGAGAGTTTACCTAGAACCTAACGGATATTAGAATAGAAGCTCTCCTGTTAATAGAGGTTGGGTCTCTAGTAGAAATCCCCTTTTCTCATAACTACATCCCCCATAAGACTTTTTCTTAATTGAGTCGAGCTAGTAGATCCACAATAGCTCATGTTTAAGGGCCTTACCTTGGCAAGTAGGATAATCTTTTTTCATTGTGGGATGTATGACATCGGCTCCATGTTATAGCACATATGGTTTTTTTTGAGTTATATGTTTCTCTTACTGTGCAATGTTTTGATTGTGACTTACTTACGAACGTTGCATTGACCATGTATTATGTTTCTAATGATGTTTTAAAAGGCTTTCTTCATGTTTTAGCTTGGTCATTGCATCATTATGTTTTACATCATGCATTACACATTCTCCTTGCTCAGTAAATACTATAGTACCGACTCATACTTTTTGTGCCTATATTGTATTTATAATATAGGTTTAGACGTTCCTCTACCCGGTCGTGGCTAGTGGATTGATTATAAGTTGCTTAGCTTTATGGTGAGTCCTCATGCTTTGAGGACACAATCATCTAACGATGTCTTTTATTTCATGACTTTAAGTTTCAAATTATTTTGGTAATCTATGGCTTGTCATAATGCCCCATCTATGATAGTTAGAGGCTATGTTAGACTTAGTATATTTTCCACATTATCAGACATGTACCAGTTTTTTTGTTCTTTATGTTGAGATTTCCTTTAAGACTTATCTTATGCATATCATTTTATGTTAATATTCATGTGATCTTAAGTCATGATTATTCTAAGAGGCTTATTTAGGGTCTTTTAGGAACCTATTCGCTATGTCACATCTAGGAAATAGCTTGGGTCATGACTCAACTATTCTCATGTTTCCATTTGCATGCATGCTCATGAAATTGGTTTTATAAAGTTCATGTTTTAGCTTGGGGTTGATTACTTCTTGGTTTTATGAATTTTGATGTATTTTACATTCATGTTGTATTGTTAGTTCTCCTTTACTACTTTATTCATGCTATCTTAAGTCTCATTTGAAGACGAATATTCCCAATGGGAAGATATTGTAACACTTCGAAATTGAGAAAATTAAGAAAGAAAGAAAAGTTGCAGAAAATTTTGCTGGTGCAAGATGCCACGAGGCTACCTATGGACTGTACAAGGTCTTACATCCCATAAAAGCTAGTCGTAGATGAGTCCAGCACTTAGGAAATGTGAGTTTCAGGAGTTGTTGTACAAGTTTACCTATAGATCGTACAAGGTCCTACAGTCCTTTGAAGGCCTTCGTAGGGATCCTCTAGTTTGAAAACTAAAAAGTCTCAAAAGATTTTCTTTGGACTAAGAGAATGGTTGTAGATGGGACCTATGGCCCATAGGATGGGTCATAGGATAAGATAAAGAGAAAGGGGATTTGAGGGTTGGCAGGACAAAGGGCCTACAAATGGTAGGGTGGTCTACAGACTATAGGGTGGTTCGTAGGTTAAAGTTCAAAGGGTTGGTTTCAGAGTTTGTATGGGATGAGGAGGTCTATGAACCGTAGAAGCAACGATGGTCCGTAGGGTGGGGTCATAGGACAAAGTTTAGAGACCTTTTTTTGTACTATTTTCCCATTATCCCATAAGACGATCCGCCGAAGGACCTATGACCCATAGGTAGAGTCTGTAGGTCACCACCGACAGTTAATTCTCAAGGATATTTCAGTCAATTCCTATTTTTTTAATATCTAAGCTATGTCATTTTGGGCCGATTCCTATTTCCTATAACTACCCTTACCCTTCAAATTCCTCCATTCCCTCTCATTCACTCAAAACCCCTAAGGCACTTAAGAAATTCTCTCTCAAGGTCTTCTTCTTCAAGAAATCTAGGGTTTCAAGATCAAGTCACATCTTCAAGTTTCAAGGCTAGAATTCATTGAGGTATGAATGAATTTTATCTGTGGATTTCTTTTCATCCATGGAGTCCCAAACAATCTTCAATTTATATTTATGATTTCTTCCAAAAATCTATGATTTTGATGATTATGCATTGGGTTCAATCAATTACAATTTTGGCTATTCTTATTAATCTTATTATGCATGATTTGATCATAATTACATGTTTCAATAGTTTTCTCATGAACCCTTGCATTATGCCTATTTCATAGTTATCAACTATGTTTTGAGAGTTTTTCATGCATCATGAATTGAAGAATGTACTATTTAAGGATACTTTTAGATAAAGTATCATGTAGGTTTTTATGAAAGTAAGGTTGCTTCAAAGTGAATTATTCTCATTATGAAGGGTTTCCATGATTTTCTATGAAAAAGCTTATCATGATTTAGATTCTTAGATAAGTGTATTTTATGAATATGTTATGATATCATGATATGTTGAAAGAAGCTATTCGATGATTTTAAGTATATTATTAAGGATTTGGTATTACTAGATTCTTATTATTTTCAAAGCTTATGATACTTTATGTATGATATTATATCAAGTTGCTTAGCATTGAGAGGATTTTGGGATAGAGGCTCTCCCATTAGTAGAGGTCGGGTCTCTAGTAGCAATCTCCTAGTCCCATAACTACGTTCCCCGTAGGATGTCCCAATTGGACAAATTTTCTTAAGCTAGTGGATCCACATATAACTCATGTCATGGTCCTTACGTGGCAAGTAGGAGAACCTCTTTTTGGTGTGGAAAAGATACTAGACTTTATGTTATAGATCACATGATTTATGTCGATTAATAATATCTCTCACAAAGATTTATGATTCACAGTTATGTTATGACAAGCTTATGATTTTATTATGACTATTGTATTCACAATGTTTTATATTTCTAACAATGTTTTAAAGGATAATGTCATGTTTTAGCTTGACCATTGCATTATCCTATTTTATGTCATGCATTGCACATTCTCCATACTCAGTACATTTCATAGTACTTCTACATTCATCTCGTGTGCCTATATTGTCTTATAATATATATTCTGATGTTTCTCCTTCTGCCCGTGGTTAACAGATTGATCAGCTTTGCTTACATTTTAGTGATTCTTCATGGTTCAAAGTCATCTTCATCTTATGAGTTTCTTTTATTTCATTTTCATACCTTATTTAGTTTTTAGATTATTTCATGAGCTAGGACTTGTCGTATGCCACACCTATGATTAGTAGAGGCTTGTTTTCAAACATAGTATGATTCCTCTTTATGAAGTCTTTGTACTCTGATTTTGGTATTGTATGAGATTATCATTTTAGACTTATATTCCGCTTTCCAATTTATTTGATTATGTTCTTTATTCTTAGTGTCATGTTTATGTAAAGTGGCTTGTTTAGGTTCTTCGGGGATCCTATTCTCTATGTCACATTTAGGGGGTATCTTGGATCATGACGATCATCTCCCACTCCCACTCAGGAGCTATATTCTGATTTATGCCACCAGGCCTCTAGTACTTGACTTTAACCTGTTGGCAACTCAGACACCTTACAACAAAATCTGTAGTATCCCCAGTCATGCCATTCCACTAGTAGACTTCTTTCAAGTCATGATACATCTTGGTGGAACCTAGATGAATCAAATACCTGCAAATGTGGGCTTCTACCATGATCCTATATCTTATACCATTCATATTTGGAACACATAACCTACCTTGGTACCTCAATACACCATCTCCCCATTGTGTGAAAACCATCACCTTTTCTTGTGGACTTATTTCTTTACATAAAGTATGATAGGGTCCTTGGCCTTCTTCTACTCCACTTCAATTACCAGAGATGATTCATCCCCATTATGAACAACAATGCCACCTTTATTAGAGCCTACAAAGCAGACTCCTAAACGAGTAATTCTATGTACCTTCTTGGCCAACTTATCTTTCCCTATTCTATATGAGCGGTACTCTCCATAGAAAATTTGCTAAGGGCATTAGCAACAACATTAGCCTTTTTTGGGTGGTAGAGAATGCTCATATCATAGTCCTTGAGTAGTTCAAGTCATCTTTTTTTCCTAAGTTTTAACACTTTGTTACTAAAGACATACTGGAAACTCTGGTGACTAGTGAACATATCTACATGCATGTCATAGAGATAATGACATCATATATTTAATGTGAATACTACGGTTGCTAAATCGAGACCATGAGTTGAATAATTCCTCTCGTGGTCTTAAGTTACCTAGAAGCTTAGGATATAACTTTACCATTCTGCATCAACACACAACCCAATCCTATTCTAGATGTATCTTACTATACAACAAAACCCTATATACCCTCTAGTATGGTAAATAATAGAGAAGTAGTCAATTAAGTTTTCAAATTCCTTAAAACGCTTCTCACAAGCCTCAAACCATTGAAATTTAGCCTTGTTTTGGGTAAACTTTGTCAAAGAATCTACAATAGATGAGAATTCTTGCAAAGACCTTCTATAGTAGCTAGCCAAACTTAAGAAACTCCTTATATCAGTTGGGGATGCGGGTCTGGGCCAATTCTTCACTACCTCAATTTTTTTGCGAGTCAAATTAGATACCTTCACTAGATACTATGTGGCTTAGGAACTCCATAGACTTTAGCTAATATTCACACTTTGAAAACATGGAAAATAACAAATTGTCTTTGAGAGCCTGGAGGAATATTCTAAAATGACTTGCATGATCCTCCTCACTTATGGAGTAGATTAAGATATCATCGATGAACACAGTAACAAACATATCTAAAATACCGCTTAAACACTCTATTTATAAGGTCCATGAATACTATGGGGATGTTAATCAAACCAAAGGACATAACAAGGAAATTAAAGTGACTGTAATGGGTCCTGAATGTTGTCTTAGGGATGTCACTTTCTCTCACTTCCAATTAATAATAGTTATATCTAAGGTCTATCTTATAAAAACAAGTGGCACCCTGAAGATTTTTGAATAAGTCATCAATTCTAGAAAAGAGGTGCTTATTCCTTTTGGTGACTTTGTTCAACTGGTGTTGATCAATACATATTTTAAGGGAACCATCTTTGTTTTGCACAAAAAGGACAAAGTACCCCAAGATGAGACACTTAGTCTGATGAAACCCTTATCAAGGAGATCTTTCAACTGTTCTTTTAACTCTTTCAACTCAGCTGGATCCATTCTATATTGCATAATATAGATAGGTTGAGTATTGAGAAGGACATTTATTCCAAAGTCTATCTCCTTATTAGGAGGGACTCTGAGAAGATCGTCCGAAAATATCTCTGGGAACTCATTCACAACTACAACTAATTGAAGGGTAGTGTCTCATAACTAGTTTCTTTAACTCTGACTATGTGATAGATACACCCCTTGAAAGTAACTTTATGGCCTGAAGGTATGAAATGAAATGATCTTTAGGCACTACTAGACTACTTTTTCACTCTAAGATTAGCTCATTTGAAAACTGAAACTTTACTACTCGGGTTCAACAGTTGATTGAGATATAATATGAATAAAACCAAATTATGCTTAAATTGATATCAAAATCCATCATATGAAACTCAACTAAGTCGACTTTGGTGTCTTTATGATAGATTGAACATTTTAATTTCAATAGACTCACTTAGATAAATCAGACTCTGCAACAAGAGTAGAAACACTAAAAGGTTTTAGAAGTCGTTATAGACAAATCCCAAACTTAACGATAATGTAAGAGGTTACAAAACATAAGGTTGTAGAAGTCATTATAGAGAAATCCCAAACTTAATGGTAATGTAAGGAGTCACAAAGGATAAGTTAGAACATGGATCAAGCAAAACATAAAAATCTAAGGATAAGACTTTTAGCATACCAGTAACAACGTATGGAAAATTTTCTTGATCACGGAAGCTACACATAACAAATAAATAGTTTGAACCTCAGCTTATTCTAGATGAAGTACCCTTCTGTGCGACCCTGCCTACTGGAGCTGCTGAATAAGACTGGGCCCTAGTGCCCTTATTTCCCTACTTTCACATTGGCAGTCTCTCAGAAAGTGACCCAAGTGTCCACACTTATAACACCTACTCGTTCCATCACAATACTCCTCTTGATAGGCCTACCATACTTTGTACAAAATGAGTTCCACCTTGATCATTTAGATACACTGTCCTACGTCTGAGAACTCTATTGTTATGATCCTAACTAGGGCCTATCTGCAACACGACCATCAGGATGCGAGGGACCCCAACTAAGCCATCTTAGCATATATTGAATTCATAAGGTAAAGGAACACGGTATTAAAATAAGCGAAAATAATCAACTTAAGAAAGTGGGACTAAGGGAAATCAACTCAATATATGTCCAATACGAACTACATCATAATATCATCTAAGCATGCCTCTAGTCTAATCTTTGATGGGGGCTTAGGAAAAGCTCCTAGATCACCAGTACATAAGGGAAAGTAAAATAGTAGCAATATGAAACAAAGTTATTGCCCTCGATAAGATGAGGACGCACCAAGTCTTGATATCTAATCAACTCTAGCCACAAATAGGATGGTTGTGAGTGTCGTCTTCCCCTACATTATGAGATAATTTAGGTAAAATATGCGTTACTACATTTGAATGTACTAAGTATATGAGGTATGCATGAACAAGTAAAGGAACGTGATTAGTATGCCTTAAGATGCATGACCAATCCTAATGAATCATGAGTAAAGCTTAAAAGCATTTGAAAACATATAAAACACATTGTCAATCCATATCATAAAACTCATAACTTGACATTTAAATTGTGTGGGATAAGACTTTTAACCGACATCTAAGACTATGTGAGCTATTACATGGAATCTGATGGAACCTTTATAGACAAGGGGGAGGTTGCCTTGCCCAGGTATACTCTGTCATAGTACTCATCTCATCTCAACTCAATTTTGCTATATGTGAATCCACTAGCTAGGCCATGAAGGCAATCCTATGCAGGCAACATAGTTTGGGACTTTAGGTTGCCACTAGGATTCCCTTGGGTAACTAATTGTGTTACCAGAACAAACCCAATATAGAAGCCCTCTTGGTGCTTAGTCAATATCCCAATGCAGACTCATAAAACGTGATAATAACATAATAGAGAAAGATAGTAACTACCTATCAAACTATCTTTATAAAATATTTTAGGAATAACTCATTAACTTTACTGAATCGTAAAAATCCATAACATCGGTGAGAATTGTTCTTATCACCATCTTTAACATGATTGTGTGAGAATAGTACTTATCACACCATAATAACTTTCTTTGATCATAACTTTGTTCATTATACTAACTTCATCATTAAAAATCATTATCTCAACTTTAAATTATAGATACTTTTATGGAAAATAATTGAACTCATAATCAACTCATGAAAATCATCTTTAACTTTGTAACCATAACTTGGAAATAACTTTATGCATGGATATTCATAATCGAACTTAAAATCATGCAATTCATATGAAAACGTGCTTATAATGATCATTGATAACATCTAAAAAACTAAATTAAATCAGATCAATGTAGTTCATCAAAACTAGGGTTCATAATCAATTGGAATTTGAATAAAAACTTGGAGAACCTTGGGACTCCATGGGTGAAAGGGACCCATGGATCAATTCCCACATACATTGATTGAATTCACTAAAAATTGAAGAAGAAACCTTGAAGATATCTGGAACCCTAGCTTGTATCTTGAAGAATAAACCTTGAGAGAAATTTGGAGTTCTTGCCATAGTGAAATTTTAGAAGAATGATTTAGAATAAGGGAGTTTTGAAAGAATTGGGTAGTTATAGGGTTGAACGTGGCCATATTTTTGTCTAGGTTTATTGAACCAAACTTGGGAAAAGACACAATTGCTTTTCATTAAATTTGAACTTTTGACCCTACGGATCGACTCTATGAGTCGTAGAAGAGAGGATGAGTCATCTTGATGACTTGTCTTGCAGGTCTGAGAAAAATTCTAATTTTGAAGTCTCTGAAGTTTGCAAACAGGTTGTGTCTATGACCCGTACACTTATCTATGAGTCGTAACATGGACTCGTCCTACAGGTCTTGAATTCTGCAAATTTGAGAGCCTCAAGACTTTGTTTATGAGTTATTTCTATGACTTGTAATAATTCCTACGAGTCATCATGACAATTTGTAGACTTGACTTTGAAGGACCTCAGAAACATGGCCTCTGATGCTGGGTTACGTCTGTTTATTACGATCCATAGACACACCTATGACTCATCCTATTGAGTCATAGGGTGTCATCTGAGGTTGGTTCTGAACGAACCCTTTGGACTCACTCTACGACTCACTCCTATGATTCGTATAAGTTCGTATGAGCCGTAAAAGGATTCGTAAACATGATCCATTTAGAAATTTTGAGAATTTTCTCCTTGGCTACAACTTTCCAACTTCTAGAGTCTTACAATATCTCCCCCTTGAGAATATTCTTCCTCGAATGAGATTACCTTATCATAGGAAGGACATAGAAAGGGGACTAGAAACCCAACATTAACATAATGACACTTTAAAATGCATGGAACATGAAAACTTTAACATAACATAAAATCATGACTTTAAAACCAACTTTCATGAACATGTATGCATATGAATGACATAGAAGGAACTGAATACATAAGAGTTCAATTAACTTTGAATAAGAACAACTTACTACTTTAGGCTTGAGTAGAGGGAAAGAGGTACGAGTATCATTTCATCATATCCACCTTCGCTTCCCAAGAGTACTTTCTACTTGTTGATTCCTCCATAACACTTTGACGGATGCAACTTCTTTATTCCTTAAATTTTTAACTTGACGGTCCAAGATTCCTACTGAAACTTCTTAAGTCAAATTCTCTTCAACAGTTATATCTTCCAATGTCACAATGGAAGTTGGATCACCCACGAACTTTCTCAACATAGACACATGAAACACCGGGTGAACCATAGCTAATTCAAGTGGCAAATCTAACTCATAAAATACTTTGCCAACAAGTCTCAATATCTTATAAGGTCTAATGTACCTAGGACTCAATTTTCCTTTCCATAAGTAGTCAAGAATGGAATTTCCTAAGAATTCCCTATACCCTCCAGAAGATAGGATACGAACATCTCTGCACTGATCCGCGGGACTCTACTAAGCACTTTCTCTAGTACAAATGATACCAGTGAACATATAGCTCTTATATAATCCAGTCATGATCTTATTCCTCAGGTCATGATGGCACCTACTATATCCCATCAATAGGTAAGACTAATCCATAGCCTAGAGCTAAAGACAATGGAATTACTCACAGAACCAAAAAATGAGGAAGATAATAATGAAATAATAATAAATATAGGAAAGAGATAGAATAAAATCAATACAAAAATAAACCCCAAACCTGGTATTAGTCGGTAGTTGAGCTTCTAGTCAAAACAAGAGTACAAGCTTATAAAAATAAGATATAAGTACAGACTATCTCTGAAAATTAAATAAAGACTAGTCTTGTCCAATATAGAGGGAGATAGATAACTCTGAATGCATGGAGGTCACCCCAGCCTCTGAATCCCAAGAGCTGCTCCACACGAAATCCAAATTAGAAATGAGAACATGTACTATAATTTGCAGGGTGCAAAAGTGTAGTATGAGTACCAACAAATGTCACTCAATAGGCATAGGCCGACTGAGCTCCAAAGATAAAACAAGCATAATTAGCAAGTAATACATGAGCATATATCACAAGTAATAAAGAAACCACTGAAACTCATAATATGAACATGCTGAAACATCGAAAGAGAGTAAACAAAGTAGGTAAAAGAAGTAAAGGGAGAACTTGGATTAGCTAGCCTATCAACCTATATAGACAAGCTCTGCAAAGGGAAACAACTAGCCAGAAACATACTAGCAAAAATAATCATAATAGAATGAAACCTCTAATAAGGCTATTCAAAAACATGCCCTGCATAGAAACAGTCAAATAGGAGAAAACACGAGCAATACCTACCTTCAAATAAAAGAACCATCCTTACACTGCTATAAGTATACAAATAGCCAACCAAAATCTTACCGAGCCCTATATGCCTGCAGATACATAATCACAAACTAAAATTTGTATTGCCTCCATAAGACAAACAGGTTCACCACAATTATGCGGGTGATAGGAAATGCATATGAATGACAGTAATGCAATAAAACCAGTAGTGCCATAGTATAAAGATATATATGCATACCCCTCAGTCTCGGCCAGCAAGGTAGGACCCATGTGCACCTCTATCATCTTGTTTTAGTGGATCACACAGATAGAGGAATTTATGAGGGACTCGAAAGTGTCCATATATAACTGCTTGGTCCCAATTTAGGTCTCTTTGCTCCATCAGTGTGCCTGTTGATCATCAATATAACAAAAAGAATCATCACAACGGTCCACAAGCCCTGACCGATCAAGTAACAAGTGAATACATCCCAATTTCCTCTAATATTTCAAGTAGAAAAGTAGTATGTCCTTGACACCTTGTTAATATCCATAATCAATTTATCAAAAATATCTAGGTGGTACGACTTCCATTAAAAGATAAGTTTAGTAGTAAAAAGAGCAACAACCCTTTTTCCACAAAAAGCGATGATAAAACAAATGTGTGCCCCAAAATAGTACCACAAAACATGTGTAAATGATCAACCAATGCAATGCATTCCATCACCAAAATCCAAACAACTCAAGGAAATAGAAACACAATATAAAAAGCAAGTACCTCACTCCTAAAGTACAGAAACTAACCTTGAATCCAGCTAATCCTCGATCCCAAATAACTCTAACAATCTCAACATTAATGGCTTAATAAGGAACATCTCTACTCATGCAATGAAAGAAATTGTAAAGAGTTAACAAATGAAAGAGAAACTTAAGAACATCAAAATCTACCTAAAGATAATATTCAACAGACCAAAATACCGTCAACTCTATCCTATGGCTATAATATGCGTTAAAGGATCCAAGGTCTAACCATAAGAAGAGGATTTCATCACAATCATTGGCCTAAACAGAGCCAAACCTCACAAATCCTAGCAAAACCTCATGATCCCTGCAGTAACAAATGCACCAAACCCAAGAAGTTCTTATTAGAAACCACTATAATAACTATGGATAAACCAACATCATTCTAAGATACTAATCACATAGGCTAATAATAAGCATCGAACAACAATGCCAAAGGAATTGGGAAACAATAGACTAAAGCATAGAAAAGGTATTAACAACTAAAACTAAGGATTTCCCAATTCTAACAAGCCTAAAGCTCAAGCGGGAATCAAGAAATTGGGACATGGAAGAGAATCCTCAACCCGCCACATACAATGCTAAATCACATGCACAATATGCTAAATAATATCATAAAAAGCAAAATCAAGGAATAAGTAGATCGTAGCCTATATCGAAGCTGAACACAGGACCTCCAAATTCCACAAATCTAAAGCTTTTATTCTTGAAGCACCTCCAATTTACTATCACTCTATCAAAATATTGATCACATCGTCAATACAGATATTTTGATGCTGAAATCATATTTTTTTAGATGAATCTAAAATTGGGTCTAAAACGGGATTGTGGGACACATGTAGGGAATCCTGAAATTGACTCCATGAAAAGGTCTTAATGACCTCGCCAAACTTGTATTCCAAAATAGAACATAATTCGGGGCTCGGAAAAGTATGAACCAGAACATGAAAGAAATTCACAATACAAACCCTATTAACCAACTAGGACAACATGTATTTTATGGAATTTACATCAGATGGAGAGTACCCAAAATTCCTGAGCATCCCAATACATATCCACAAACTTTTCTAACATGTTGGACTTTGAATCACCCAGAACAGAGATGTATAGCTCTCAAAATGTTAATTTGAATTTGACAGAAAAGGCTGAAAATGGGTTGATCTTTATCTAAAGGGATCAGTCAATGACCATCGCAAATGCGGGCCCCAAAGCCGTAATTATGAAGGTCAAGAGGGTCTAGTTGAACCAAATCATCCTTCTCAAAGTGGAGGTTCTCCTACAAAAGTGGATGGTCGAGGTGACTCCTCTCCACGATCGTAGAGACCTTCCCGCGTACGCAATAAACTAAGCACAAAGCCTTCATGAATACGGCAGCACCTTCGCGAATGCGAAAGCCAAGAAAAATGGTCTCCACAAATATAGCACCCATGTCATGATCGAAAAGCACAAAAGTGCCAGCACCACATACTACTGCAACACAGCTTTTGGCAAAGTCCAAAGTCTCTGATGGGATACTCAGGTTTCCTTCGGAATCCTATATGCAAAAATGGACTATCTTACCCAACCAAATTCAATGTTACAGACTCAAAGGCACAGTCAAAATTTCCATCAAAGGTCATCTCAATAAAAAGTGGGTCCCACACCCAAGCGTCATTTTTTCCAATCTTATAAGGAGGCTTAAAATGAGACCAAGAGCGTTGGGAACCATCAAAAGGTCATTCTAGATTAAACTAGACATTCCGAAGCTAATTGTGCTGATAAAATTTCAATCCGAGCATGATTTCCAAGAATGTTGACCAAAGTGAAACTTAAGCTAAAGCTTAAAGGTTAGAATTCCAAATGGCTCAAACTCGCACCAAAAGGCTCGGGACTAGAGCCGAACAAGCTACTTCCATAAAATGACCATTTCGGAGTTGATGGAACCATCAGACTTCTATTTTGAGGTCATTTTTCCAAAAGTTTTGACCGAAATCAACCGTTCAAACTCTAAAAGCTCAAAAATAGGGAAACAACCATAAAATCAAAAAGAATGACCAAGTGACCAACCAGTCAATGCCAATATATCATAAGTGACTTGGGGTCACTACAAGAAAGCTATGAATGCAAAAATTACCAGGTAAAGATGTAAATAACCTGGAGGGTCATTACATCATCCACTACTAAAAGTACTTTTATCGACCAAAGTATACTCCAAACTCAACACTCTTTAGTCATTATGGGTGTCCCACCGATCCTAAACCATACTAACATTTCTTAGCACTATCTGAACACTGCCTAAATAGCCACGCGAACAACAACCATGAAGGAAAGTCAAGCACCACCTAAACATCAAAGAGCAGTAAATACCAAAGTAATTAACTTAGTGTAGGGCACATATCCAAAGTCTAACCCAATGACTCCCAAAACCCATAACTTGAGTCTGAAATTAATCTTTCACAATTGAAAGGCTACTCCAAGGGATGACTAAATCCACAAGTGGAAAAACCGCAGTGAGACCAACTCTAATGTCACTTTTCTACCAATGAAACATCTAGAAAATCGAACCAATATGAGAATCTAACATAAAAGCAATAGGCAATAATTCCATTAGTCCATGTACAAATCTTCGAGTGCAAATCTATGTAAACCACCCTAATCCAATGAAAACTAAGATGATATGTAGCGAACAAGCATATCAACCCTTTTAAAGAGTGACAAAAATAAAAATAAACCACCACAATGAACACCACAAGATAACCATAATGACCCACAAATCTCTCATCTTGAAGCATGCAAGAGTTGTTGATTCCAAGATTTACTTGAGAAGATTCCCCATCTCTATCTAAGGTTGTCGCATAGAAGCCGCTAGTGAAAGCTACCACACATAACCCCAACCAAAAGTTTAACCTCCTAAACTACTAACAAACCAATGTAGAAAATGCTCATAATAGGATTCTCAAGTAATGATAGCCAAACACCTGTAGGTCTATAAATGGTAAAAGTACCCTAAAGCTTGTCTGATGTATCAATATTTAACAATATGGACACTCTCTCTCCATAATTTACCCCTTTAAGATAACAACTGATTGATCATAACCGTATTTCTCTATCTCTTCCATGAGTCCCACAGAAACCTTCCATAAAACACTTTTGTCCAAGTCATCGCTATACTTAGAACATTCTGAAGAAAGTCCATTTCCAACCTTGTTAACTAAAATACAACTATTTGATGTTATAACACATAAGGAGAAAAAATCGCAACTTAATCACCAAACCCAAACTCCACGACTGCCATACAGGAACCAACTAGGTAGGAAAAGAGAGTAAAAACTCAACGCCACAGCCTTAGGAGCTGAAGAAAAGGTTAAGGCACCAGAAAGAATCGACAAGCACGATATGTCATAACCTACTCAAACTAAACATTCCTTCATGCACTATCTGTTCAACCCACCTCTCACCTACTAACAAAGACATACCAGGCTGAGAATGAAGCCATCTAATCTAAGTAAACCAACATAGAAGAAATTAAATTCTAAAAAACTCAAAGCCATCTATGAACAAAGGTAAAAATAGCTACTCTACCACTATTCCAAACAAAGAACAATACAAAAAACCATCCACTATGTAAAGAATCAACTACAGGGGATAAACACAAACACATATTGCTAAGTATGTATTTCACAATAAATAGTAAATAGTCAGTAAGGCATATAAGCAAGTATAGGTATGAAAACCTAATTCCATACATTATAAGAGGTTTAGGGTAAAAGTAATAAAGGATCAGATTCATTCTTGTAATACCTATGACATCAAGCCTCGGTCAGCGTGTATAAGTGATGAATGAATCGTGTTTGACCTTAAAGTAAACATCTGCACTACTAACTGGAATACCCAAGGTACAACCTCTAACCAAGGGTGCTACAAACACAAAAGGTTGTCTAAACCGAGAAGACTATGAAATGGTCCTACTTCGGGAACACTCTCTAGACTGATGACCAACTCCCCTATAAGAAAGACAACCCACATATGTTAAAGTCTGATGTGAAAGATGTGGTGAGTGGCCCTGGCTACTTCTACCAAACTAAATACCACCTCTAGCACTAGTGGGACCACCCCTAGCTGATAGTATCGATGCCTTATGGGGCTGATCCTACCATGCATGTTGCCTATAATATGTGACTGTAGGAAACTACCTAGACGGTTGCCCCAACTCACCGTATGTATAGAACTTCCCACCAAATGCTACCCACTGAGATAAACCAACTGAAGTGGTCTAAGCCCCAAAACCTTAATATCCAAGTGGCAAACCCTGAGAATTCAGTCATGAACTCTATCTATGGTGGGTACCATAACCTACCATAGAACCACCTAGAACCTGAGGTTCTCCCACCATAGACCCAAATGGTCGAGAGTAAGGTTGACCCTCACTAAGATGATACCTACCTTCAGGTGAGATACTATTTTTTATGTGCTAACGATGGGGCCTCTTACCACTACCTCTATAAGTCTCAACACATGCATAGTAGATACATCTACTATCAAGTGCTCTGATGCTAGACAGAGTGGCATAGTCAATCCTCAAATAAATCGCTTCGTCATATCCCTCTTTTTAAGAAACAATAAAGGAGTCTGCCCATCCCACTCAAGAAACTCAATCAATACTCAAAAACCAATAAAGAACTCTACTAAAAAACTACAAACCTAACTCAAGGATGAGAACAACTCAATGTACCCAAAATCAGACCTATCTGCAGTGTATCCTTGAATAGACTCGAAATCTCTAACATGAAACCCTAAGGAGTCGAAGAGACCACTAACTCTATCGAAACTAGGTTGCCCCCTGATCCCCTCTACTTCTGTACATCATTGATGTCCTGATAAAGCATCGAAGTTCTAGTGATATGAGTAAAGGTCTCATATGTATTTATCAAAAACTTTGTGTTATCCATCTCGGAGAAAGTAGGTCAAACGAAGCAATTTAGAGGTTAAATGAAACAAAGTCACTAGATAATGAGTCAAGAATAGAATTTCATATGAATGCCCTATAGCCTCCCAAACATAGGAGACAGACGTCTCTGTATTGATCTATAGGACTTTACTAGGCACTTGCTCTTATACCAACGATATCAGTGAACCTATACCTTTGATACCAATCTTTCACCACCTGATTTCTCAGGTCATGATGGAACCTACTATATTCCACCAGTAGGTAAGACTAACCTATAGACCGAATCCATAGACAACAAGCTATCACACGGAAGTAAAGAATGCAGAAGATAACAATGACAATGACAATAACAAATATAGGAAAGAGAATGAATATAATCAATACAAAAATAAACCCCTAAGATCTGGTATCAGTCGGTAGTCAAACTTCTATTCAAAACAAGAGTACAAGCTTATACAAATAACATATAAGTACATATGATAAAATAAAGACTAGTCCTATACAGTAAAAAGGGAGATAGGTAATTCTAAACGTCAGGAGCTCACTCCAATCTCTAAACCCTAAGAGCTTCTCTGCACGAGATCCAAATCAGCAACGAAAACTCATACTATGATCTATAGGGTGTAGAGGTATAGTATGAATACCAATAAGTGGCACTCAAAAGGCACAGGCCGATTGAGCTCCAAATATAAAATAGGCATAATAACCCTGTAAGACAGGAGAATATATCATAAGTAACACGCTTAAACACAGAAAAAAAGTACAGGAAGCAAGTAAAAGAAGTAAAGGATGAACCTAGATGTGCTAGCCCATCAACCTATACATGAAAAGCTCTACTAAGGGAGATAACTAGCCAAAAATATACCAGGGAAGTAATCACAACAACACGTAAATTCTAATAAGGTTATTATAAAACATGCCCTGTATAAAAAGATTTAAATAGGAGAAAATAAGGCAGTACCTACCTTCAAACAAAAGGACCATCCCTCGCACTGCCTTAAGTATGCAAAGCCCTATATGATTGGTAGGTACATCATCACAAATAAAAACCCATATGGCCTCTATAGGACCAATAGGTCAACATCAAATTATGGTGATGATAAGCAATGCATATGAATGAGAGTAATGCAATCAAATTTAGTAGTGCCATAGTACCAAGATATATATACCCACCCCTCAGTCCCAGCCTGCAAGGTAGGA
Organism: Solanum dulcamara; assembly: GCF_947179165.1. Classification (NCBI taxonomy): domain Eukaryota; kingdom Viridiplantae; phylum Streptophyta; class Magnoliopsida; order Solanales; family Solanaceae; genus Solanum; species Solanum dulcamara. Next base: position 38,267,451 of record NC_077242.1, on the reverse strand, counting down.
ACTATATGTACCTCCCTATTCTTTTTTCAGTGGGTCACACAAATAGACAAGTATATGGGAGACTTCAGAGTTTCTATATATACCTACCTAGTCTCGATCTAGGACTTTCACTCTATCTGTGTGATTGGAGATCATCAATATAACCAAGAGAATTATCACAACAATCCACGAACCCCAACCAAAGAAGTAAAAATTGAGTACATCCGAGATGCCTCTAATATTTCAAGTAGAAATGGAGAATGTCCTCGATGATTCATAAATATCCATAATTAGTTAATTATTAAGATCTAGGTGGTATGACTCTCATTAAAAGATAAGCTTAGTAGTAAAAATGGCAATAACCCTGTTTCCTCAAAAAGAGATGATCAAGCCAATGCATGCCCCGATATGGTATAAAAACATGTGTAAATAAGCAACCAATGCAATGCATGCCATCACTAGGATCCAAACAACTCAAGAAAATAGCAACACAATATACACAGCAAGTACCTCACACCTAGAGTACAGAAACTAACCTAGAATCATGTTAATCCTTGATCAAGGCCTTGGACCTAAAATATTCCAACTCAACAACAATAGCATAATAAGGCACATCTCTAGTAAGGAAATGAAAGGAATTGTAATGAGTCAACAAACGAAGGAGTAACTTTAGAACCTCAACATCTACCTAAGGATAACATTCAAAGGACCAAAATACCGTTAACTCTATCTTATGGAAATAATATGCATCGAAGGATCCAAGGTCTAATCATAAGATAAGGATTTTCACACAATCACAAGCCTAAGCAGGGCCAAAGCAGAAAAATCCCATCACAACCTCATGGTCCCCGTACTAGTGAAGGAACCAAACCCAAGAAGTTCTCACAAGAAGCCACTATAATAAATAAGGTTCAACCAATACCATTCTAAGATAATAATCACACCGGCTAATAACAAGCATCAAACAACAATGCTAAAGGAATTTAACAACACTAGACTAAGGCATAAGATAGGGATTACCAACCGAAACTAAGGATTTTCCAATACTAAAAAGCCTAAAGATCAAACGGGAATCAAGAAATAGGGATAGGAAAAAGATTATGAAACCTTCCAGATACAATCCTAAATCACATGTACAATATACTCAATAATATCTTAAGAAGCACAATCAAGAAATAAGTAAATCGTAGCCTACCTCGAAATCGAACACACGCTCCAAAGTCCATGAATCCAAAGCCATTCTTCCCGAACCACATCCAACTTACGCCACGCAAATCAAAATATTGATCATCTTGTCAATACAGACATTTAAATGCCAAAATTGCATTTTTTTTAGACAAACCCAAAATTGGGTCTAAAATGAAATTGTGGAATCCTTGTTGAGAATCCCAAAATTGACTTGTGAAAAGATCCTAATTACCTTCTTGAACTTGTGTTAAAATATGCAGCACGATTCGGGGCTCGAAACAGCCCGAACCAGAATATGCAAGAATTTCACAATTTAAACCCCATTAAATAACTAGGACAATACGTATTTTATGGAATTTATATCAAACGGAGAGTACCCAAAAGTCCCCGAACATCCCAATATTTAGCCATAAGCCTTTGAAACACGTTGGACTATGAGTCATCCAAAATGGAGGTGTATAGCTCTCAAAATCACAATTTAAAGTTGAGGGAAAAGGTTGAAAAATGAGTTGATATTTATTTAAAGGGACCAATCAATGACCATCACAAACACAAACCACAAGGCTGCGATCACAAATGTCAACAAGGTCTAGTTGACCCAACTCCTCCTTTGTAAATGTGGAAAGTCTCCCACAAACGCAGAGGGTCGAGGTGACTCCACTCCGTGATCGCAGAGACCTGCCCGCTAACGCAATAAAAAAGGCAAAATGCCTTCGCGAATATGGCAGCCTTCCTGAATGTGAAGGCCAAGACAAGTATCCTCTATGAATGCGAATTTATGACATGATCACAAAGCACAAAAGTGCCTGCACCAGATACTACTACAACACAACTTTTGGCAAAGTTAAAATTTTCTGATGGGGTGCTCGGGATTCATTTAGAATCTCGTGCACACAAAGAGACTATACTACCCTATGAAATTCAGTTTTTGGGACTCAATAGAGTAGTCAAAATTTCCATTTGAGGTCAGCTCAACAAAAATTAGATTGCACACCTAAGCACTATTTTAGCCAATTTTACAAGGAGGCTCAAAATGAGATCGGAAGCCTCACAAACTGCACGAAAAGTCATTCTAGACCAAAGTCAACATTTCGTAGATAACCGCTCTAGCTAAATTTCAATCCAAGCATGTTTTCCAAGAACGTTGACTAAAGTCAAACTTAGGCTAAAGCTTAAAGGCTAAAATGGCTTAAACTCGCACCAAAAGTCTTGGACTCAAACTGAACATGCTACTATCCTAAAATGTCCCTTCTAGAGTTGATGGATAGGTAATAATTCTATTTTAAGGTCATCTTTTGGAGTTTTGACCAAAGTCAAATGTTCAAACTCCAAGAGCTCCAAAATAGGGAAACAAGCATATAAGCCAAACGAACGACTAAGCAATAGAATAGTCAATATCAAAAAATCATAAATGACTTAGTGTCATAAGTGGACTTGAGTTTACAAGATAGTAAGCATTCTGGGGTGTCGTTAGAAGAGAAAGAAGAGTTGGCAGCTTACCAACTCAAGGGTGTTGCTAAAGTTTGGTACACTAAATGGAATATAGAAATGGTCTATAAAGGTCCTATTAAATGGGAACCTATCCAAGTATGCGCCTTTATTAGTTGTCAATCCACGTGCCCAAATGAGTCAATTTATATTGAGGGTATTTGATTTGTTTCTAAAGAATATCATACCGTTGTGCTTATCAAAACAATAGACATATCTTAGCGCATGACTTTCACCGAGCAAATTGAGGGACATAAGCTCAAAGAGATGAGAATGAGAGATTCTAAGAGATCCTGGTATGAAGATGGATTCTCAAATGCTAGGTTCAGTGCAAGTAGTAGCCATTCTCAACAAGTCTAAATTTAGGGGAAATAGTTAGTTAATAATGGGGTGTCATACCCTAAGGCTAAAGGAGGATGTGTGAATGCTACTAGCCCTTTATTTCCCAAGTGGGCAAAATATGGGAAGAATCATGGATGGATATATTTGATGGGAACAGGTGCTTTCTTCGAATGTGGAAAAATGGTACATAGGCAATTAGAGTTCCCTCATGTTACCAACAAGCATAAATAAGGCCATCATCAAGGCCAAGTTGCAGGTGAACTTGAATTTAAAAGATACTGAGCATTATGAGGGTGTCGTCGGAAGAGAAAGAGGAGTTGGCGGCTTACCAACTCAAGGGTGTTGTTCAGGTTTGGTATACTCAATGGAAGATAGGGAAGGTGGATGAAGTTCCTATTTAATGAGAAGCTATCCAGGTATGCTCCTTCATTAGTTGTTGATCCACGTGCATAAATTAGTCAATTCATATAGGGGTATCTGACATGGTTTCTAAAAAATGTCGTACCGCTATGCTTATCAAGGAAATGGACATATCTCAGCTCATGACTTTCATTGAGTAAATTGAGGAAAAAAAGCTCAAAGAGATGGGACTGACTGATTCTAAGAGAGCCCGGTACGAAGTTGGGTTCTCAAATGCTAGGTCCAGTGGTAGTAGTGGCCATTCTCAACAAGGACAAATTTTGGCAAAAAAATTAGTAAATGATAGGGTGTCACACCCTAAGGCTCAGGGAGAAGGCATGAATGCTACTAGCCCTTCATTTCCCAAGTGTGCAAAATGTGGGAAGAATCATGGTGGAAGATGTTTGATGGAAACAGGTGCTTGCTTCGGATGTGCAAAAATAGGACATAGGCAATCTGAGTGCCCTCATGTTACCAAAAAGAGTAGAAAAGGTCGTCCTTAAGGACAAGTTGCTCCAGGTGGCCTTGACTATACCTGATAGTGAGCATTATGGGGGTGTCATCAAAAGAGAAAGTAGAGTTGGCAGCTTACCAACTAAAGGGTGTTGCTCAAGTTTGGTATACTCAATGGAAGTTATAAAAGGTAAATAAAGGTACTATTGAATAGGAAGCAATCCAAGTATGCGCCTTCATTAGTTATTGATCCACGTATATGAATAAATCAATTCATATTAGGGGTATTCGACTTGGTTGCTAAAGAATTTCATACCACTATGGTTATTAAGGAAATGGATATATCTCGGCTCATGACTCTCGCTGAGCAAATTAAGGGAGAAAAGCTCAAAGAATTGAGAATGAGAGATTCTAATAGAGCCTAGTATAAAAATGGGTTCTCAAATGCTAGGTCCGGGGGTAATAGTATTATTCTCAACAAGGCCAAATTTTGGGAAAGAAGTTATTAAATAATAAGGTGTCATACCCTACAGCTCAAGGAGGAGGTGTAAATGCTACTTGCCCTTCATTTCCCAAGTGTGAAAAATATGGGAAGAATCATGGAGGGAGATATTTGATAGGAACAAATTCTTGCTTCGAATGTGGAAAAATGGGATATAGGCAATCGGAGTGCCCTCATATAACCAACAAGTGTAGAGAAGGTCCTTCTTAAGGTGGCCTTGGGTTTACAAGATAGTAAGCATTATGGGGGTGTCATCAAAAGAGAAAGCTTAGTTGGCGGCTTACCAGCTAAAGGGTATTCCTTAAGTTTGTACACTCAATGAAAGATAGACAAAGTGGATGAAGGTCCTATTGAATAGGATCCTATCCAAGTATGCACCTTCATTGGTTGTCAATCTACGCGCCCAAATAAGTCAATTCTTATCGGGGGTATTTGATTTGGTTGATAAAGAATATCATACCATTTTTCTTATCAAGGAAATGGACATATCTCGACTCATAACTTTCACCGAGCAAATTGAGAGAGAGAAGCTCAAAGAGATGAGAATAAAAGATACTAAGACAGCCTAGTATAAAGATGGGTTCTAAAATGCTAGGTCCGGTGGTAATAGTGTTGTTCTCAACAAGGCCAAATTTTGGAAAAGAAGTTATTAAATGATAGGGTGTCATACCCTAAGTCTCAAGGAGCAGGTGTGAATACTACTAGCCCTTCATTTCCCAAATGTGCAAAATACGAGAAGAATTATGGAGGGAGATATTTGATGGGAACAGGTGCTTCCAAATAATGAGGCAAAACAGGACATAGGCAATCGGAGTTCCCTCATGTTACCAACAAGCATAGAGAATGTCGTCCTTAAGGACAAGTTTTTTAAGGTGACGTTGAGTTTAAAAGATAGTGAGCATTATAGAGGTGTCATTGGAAGAGAAAGTGGATTTGACATCTTACTAACTCAAGGGTGGTTCTCAAGTTTGGTACACTCAATGGAAGATAGAAAAGATGGATGAAGGTCCTATTTAATGAGAAGCTACCCAAGTATTCTCCTTCATTAGTTGTCGATCCACGTGCACTAATTAGTCAATTCATATTAGGGGTATCCGACTTGGTTGCTAAAGAATGTCGCGCCACTATGCTTATTAAAGAAATGGACATATCTCAGCTCATGACTTTCGCTGAGTAAATTAAAAAAAAGAAGCTCAAAGAGATGAGAATGACTAATTCTAAGAGAGCCTGGTATGAAGATGGTTCACAAATGCTAGGTCAAGTGGTAGTAGTGGTTGTTCTCAATAAGGCCAAATTTCAGGCTCAAGGAGGAGGTGTTAATGCTAGTAGCCCTTCATTTCCAAAATGTGTAAAATATGGGAAGAATTATGAAGGGAGATGTTTGATAGGAACAGGTGCTTGCTTCAATGTGGAAATATGGGACATAGGCAATTCGTGTGCCCTCATGAATTACAAGTTTGTTCAAAATATGAATTTCATGAAAGTTATGAAGAAAAGTGAATTAGAGAACAATGTGGTAACCTAGGACCTAATTATATAAATTATGCAAGTATGATTTATAATGATGAAAGGACAATTCTCACATTGCAATTATGTTATGAAATGAGCTATTCTACGAATTATGAAGTTTATGAACAAGTTGTGATATATGTAAGTATGTTTACTATGTTATGTATTATGTGGGATTTTACTTATCACTGAGTGGAGTTAAAGTGGGGGACCTACCAAAAGTCTTAGTAGCATCCTCAAGTCTCTTAAACTACGTGCCACCATAGGTTGCCTTCATGGCTTAGCTAGTGGATCCACATATAGTGTATGTACATGACCCGCCTAGCGGGGTAGAGCTATCTTGGCAGGTAGATTCCCCTTTCTTCTATTTTATGGAGAGATATCGGGATGTTATATCTAGCATGGTCTTATTATTGGTTATGGTTCTATCCCACATATGTATGATCTCTTATGTACTTTCATGATTTCAACTAAGCCTTTCAAATGCTTTGACCTTTGAGATTTTCTCATGACTTTACTTATCTCTTCTTACCATGTACTTTACTTTATCATTGCATCATACGATTTATATTACATTTCATGCCCTCATACTTAGTACATTCAAACGTACTAATACATATTTTTTTTCCTACATTATCTCAGAATGTAGGGGTTGAGGATCACATTCCCACACGTGGCTAGTAGAGCTTAGTCCGGCGAAGTTTTGGTGATTCCTCATCCATCGGGGACTAGTTATGAGTCATTTTTTTTCATTTCAAAGACTTTTTTATAGTTCATTTAAGGGTGAGATAGGGACAAGAGGCATTTGTTGCACTTATGTCATAGAGTCTATGTAGTTAAGTTACTATTCTTTCTATGATCATGTTCAGACTCTTCTTATATTATATTATGCACTTACTTTACCTTATGTATGCATTATGATATGTGAAGAGGCTTGGTTGGAGACCTTTGGGGTTTCGATCGCTATTTTATGATAGGCCCCAGGTCGGATCGTGAAAAACTTGGTATTAGAGCATGATTTAAGACATCCTAGGGTGTCCAACATGCCGCTTCAAGTAGAGTCTTATTTATGATTGTGAAGCGTGCCACAACTATGAATTGGAGCCTATAAGGCATTTTAGAAAATTCTTTCTTGTTTCATAGTCTATGGCATGCTATAGAGTTTACCCTAAGATTTTCTTTCCCTAACGATCTTCCTTTGCAATTTTCAGAAAAAGCCTCCACGAAGACCACCTTTGCTAAGGGGAATCAATGCTAACGAAGCTCAAGCTCCTCTGTCTCCTCAAAACAATGGTCCCCTACCCGACCAAGTGACTAACGCGAAATTACAAACTACTATTACTATATTTGCCTAAGTGGTGGCTAACTAAGGGGTTGCGGCTCCTCCCAATGTTCCTACTCTGGCTTCAAGGAAAGGGATTTTGCAAGGATAAACCCTCCAGAGTTTCATGTCTCAAAAGTTGATGATCATCCTCAAAAATTCATTGATCAGGTTTACCATATAGTGAGCATTATGGGGGTGTTGTCAGAAGAAAAAGGGGAGTTGGCGGCTAACCAACTCAAGGGTGTTGCTCAAGTTTGGTACACTCAATGAAAGATAGAGAAGGTGGATGAAGGTCATATTGAATTCGAAGCCTTTAAACTTTCTTTCATTGATCATTTTTTCCCTTTTTGATCTAAGGGAAGCCAAGGTGTTGGAGTTCATCAATCTTCAATAAGGAAACATGGGTATCAGGGACTATTCCCTCAAGCTATCTAAGTATGATCATTCATTGGTTATCGATTCACGTGCCTGGATGAGTCAATTCATATCGGAGGTATTCGACTTAGTTGCTAAATAATGTCATACACTATACTTATCAATTAAGTGGACATATCTCTTCTCATGACTCTCGATAAGCAAATTGAGGGAGAGAAGCTTAAAGAGATGAGAATGAGAGATTCTAAGAGAGTCCAGTATGAAGATGGGTTCTCAAATGCTAGGTTTAGTAGTAGTAGTGCCTATTCTTAACAAGGCCAAATTTTAGGAAAGAAGTTAGTAAATGATAGGGTGTCATACCCTAAGGCTCAAGGAGGAGGTATGAATGTTATTAGCCCTTCATTTCCTAAGTGTGCAAAATATGGGAAGAAGCATAGAGAGAGATGTTTGATGGGAACAGGTGCTTGCTTAGAATATGGAAAAATGGGACATAGGCAATGCGAGTTCCCTCATGTTACCAACAAGGGTAGAGAATGGTCGTCCTCACAGCCAAGTTGCTCAATGTGGCTTTGACTTTACAAGATTGTGAGCAATATGGGGGTGTCATTGGAAGAGAAAGAGGAGTTGGCAGCATACCAACTCAAGGGTGTTACTCAAGTTTGGTACACTCAATGGAAGGCAAATAAGGTAGATGAAGGTCCTATTGAATGGGAAGATATCCAAGTATGCTCCTTCATTAGTTGCCGATCCACATGCTTGAATGATTCAATTCATATTGGGGGTATCCGACTTGGTTTCTAAAGAATGTCATACCACTATGTTTATCAAGGAAATGGACATATCTCTGCTCATGACTTTAACCAAGCAAACTGAGGGAAAGAAACTCAAAGAGATGAGAATGAGAGATTCTAAGAGAGACCGGTATAAAGGTGGGTTCTCAAATGCTAGGTCCGGTGGTAGTAGTGGCTGTTCAAATCAAGGCCAAAGTTCGACATAGAAGTTAGTAAATGATAAGATGTCATACCCTAAGGCTCAAGAAGGAGGTGTGAATGCTACTAGCCCTTCATTTCCCAAGTGTGCAAAATACGGAAAGAAACATGGAGGAAGATGATTGTTGGGAATAGGTGCTTTCTTCGGATATGTAAAAATGGGACATAGGCAATTCGAGTGTCCTCATCTTACAAACAAAGATAGAAAAAGTCGTCCTCAAGGCTAAATTGTCAAGGTGGATTGATTTTACAATATTATGAGAAATATGAGGGCACCATCGGAAGAGAAAGCAGAGTTGGCAACTTACCAACTCAAGGGTGTTCCTCAAGTTTGGTACACTCAATGGAATATAGAGAAGGTAGATAAAGGTCCTATTGAACTGGAACCTATCCAAGTATGCACCTTCTTTGGTTGTCGATCCATGTGCCCGAATGGGTCAAATCATGTCGGGGGTATCCGACTTAGTTGCTTAAGAATTTCATACCACTATGCTTATTAAGAAAATAGACATATCTCGACATGAATTCTTTTTAGCAAATCGATGGAGACAATCTCAATGAGATAAGAATGAGAGATTCTAAAATAGTCAGGTATGAAGATGGGTTCTCAAATGCAAGGTCCGGTGCTAGTAGTGGTCGTTCTCAACAAGGCCAAATTTCAAGAAAAAAGTTAGTAAATAATAGGGTGTCATACCCTAAGGCTCAAGGAGGAGGTGTGAATATTACTAACCCTTCATTTCCCAAGAGTGAAAAATGAGGGAAGAATCATGGAGGGATATATTTGATGGGAACAGGTGCTTGCTTTGAATGTGGAAAAATGGGACATAGGCAATTCGAGTGTCCTCATCTTATAAACAAAGATAGAGAAAGTCGTCCTCAAGGCTAAATTGCTCAAGGTGGATTAATTTTACAATATTATGAGAAATATGAGGGCATCATCGAAAGAGAAAGCAGAGTTGGCAACTTACCAACTCAAGGGTGTTCCTCAAGTTTGGTACACTCAATGGAATATAGAGAAGGTAGATAAAGGTCCTATTGAACTGGAACCTATCCAAGTATGCACCTTCTTTGGTTGTCGATCCATGTGCCCGAATGGGTCAAATCATGTCGAGGGTATCCGACTTAGTTACTTAAGAATTTCATACCACTATGCTTATTAAGAAAATAGACATATCTCGACATGAATTCTTTTTAGCAAATCGATGGAGACAATCTCAATGAGATGAGAATGAGAGATTCTAAAATAGTCAGGTATGAAGATGGGTTCTCAAATGCAAGGTCCGGTGCTAGTAGTGGTCGTTCTCAACAAGGCCAAATTTCAAGAAAAAAGTTAGTAAATAATAGGGTGTCATACCCTAAGGCTCAAGGAGGAGGTGTGAATATTACTAACCCTTCATTTCCCAAGAGTGAAAAATGAGGGAAGAATCATGGAGGGATATATTTGATGGGAATAGGTGCTTGCTTTGAATGTGGAAAAATGGGACATAGGCAATTCGAGTGTCCTCATCTTATAAACAAAGATAGAGAAAGTCGTCCTCAAGGCTAAATTGCTCAAGGTGGATTGATTTTACAATATTATGAGAAATATGAGGGCATCATCGAAAGAGAAAGCAGAGTTGGCAACTTACCAACTCAAGGGTGTTCCTCAAGTTTGGTACACTCAATGGAATATAGAGAAGGTAGATAAAGGTCCTATTGAACTAGAACCTATCCAAGTATGCACCTTCTTTGGTTGTCGATCCATGTGCCCGAATGGGTCAAATCATGTCGGGGGTATCCGACTTAGTTGCTTAAGAATTTCATACCACTATGCTTATTAAGAAAATAGACATATCTCGACATGAATTCTTTTTAGCAAATCGATGGAGACAATCTTAATGAGATGAGAATGAGAGATTCTAAAATAGTCAGGTATGAAGATGGGTTCTCAAATGCAAGGTCCGGTGCTAGTAGTGGTCGTTCTCAACAAGGCCAAATTTCAAGAAAAAAGTTAGTAAATAATAGGGTGTCATACCCTAAGGCTCAAGGAGGAGGTGTGAATGTTACTAACCCTTCATTTCCTAAGAGTGAAAAATGAGGGAAAAATCATGGAGGGATATATTTGATGGGAACAGGTGCTTGCTTTGAATGTGGAAAAATGGGACATAGGCAATTCGAGTGTCCTTATCTTACAAACAAAGATAGAGAAAGTGGTCCTCAAGGCTAAATTGCTCAAGGTGGATTGATTTTACAATATTATGAGAAATATGAGGGCATCATCGAAAGAGAAAGTAGAGTTGGCAACTTACCAACTCAAGGGTGTTCCTCAAGTCTGGTACACTCAATGGAATATAGAGAAGGTAGATAAAGGTCCTATTGAACTGGAACCTATCCAAGTATGCACCTTCTTTGGTTGTCGATCCATGTGCCCGAATGGGTCAAATCATGTCGGGGGTATCCGACTTAGTTGCTTAAGAATTTCATACCACTATGCTTATTAAGAAAATAGACATATCTCGACATGAATTCTTTTTAGCAAATCGATGGAGACAATCTTAATGAGATGAGAATGAGAGATTCTAAAATAGTCAGGTATGAAGATGGGTTCTCAAATGCAAGGTCCGGTGCTAGTAGTGGTCGTTCTCAACAAGGCCAAATTTCAAGAAAAAAGTTAGTAAATAATAGGGTGTCATACCCTAAGGCTCAAGGAGGAGGTGTGAATGTTACTAACCCTTCATTTCCCAAGAGTGAAAAATGAGGGAAGAATCATGGAGGGATATATTTGATGGGAATAGGTGCTTGCTTTGAATGTGGAAAAATGGGACATAGGCAATTCGAGTGTCCTCATCTTATAAACAAAGATAGAGAAAGTCGTCCTCAAGGCTAAATTGCTCAAGGTGGATTGATTTTACAATATTATGAGAAATATGAGGGCATCATCGAAAGAGAAAGCAGAGTTGGCAACTTACCAACTCAAGGGTGTTCCTCAAGTTTGGTACACTCAATGGAATATAGAGAAGGTAGATAAAGGTCCTATTGAACTAGAACCTATCCAAGTATGCACCTTCTTTGGTTGTCGATCCATGTGCCCGAATGGGTCAAATCATGTCGGGGGTATCCGACTTAGTTGCTTAAGAATTTCATACCACTATGCTTATTAAGAAAATAGACATATCTCGACATGAATTCTTTTTAGCAAATCGATGGAGACAATCTTAATGAGATGAGAATGAGAGATTCTAAAATAGTCAGGTATGAAGATGGGTTCTCAAATGCAAGGTCCGGTGCTAGTAGTGGTCGTTCTCAACAAGGCCAAATTTCAAGAAAAAAGTTAGTAAATAATAGGGTGTCATACCCTAAGGCTCAAGGAGGAGGTGTGAATGTTACTAACCCTTCATTTCCTAAGAGTGAAAAATGAGGGAAGAATCATGGAGGGATATATTTGATGGGAACAGGTGCTTGCTTTGAATGTGGAAAAATGGGACATAGGCAATTCGAGTGTCCTTATCTTACAAACAAAGATAGAGAAAGTGGTCCTCAAGGCTAAATTGCTCAAGGTGGATTGATTTTACAATATTATGAGAAATATGAGGGCATCATCGAAAGAGAAAGTAGAGTTGGCAACTTACCAACTCAAGGGTGTTCCTCAAGTCTGGTACACTCAATGGAATATAGAGAAGGTAGATAAAGGTCCTATTGAACTGGAACCTATCCAAGTATGCACCTTCTTTGGTTGTCGATCCATGTGCCCGAATGGGTCAAATCATGTCGGGGGTATCCGACTTAGTTGCTTAAGAATTTCATACCACTATGCTTATTAAGAAAATAGACATATCTCGACATGAATTCTTTTTAGCAAATCGATGGAGACAATCTTAATGAGATGAGAATGAGAGATTCTAAAATAGTCAGGTATGAAGATGGGTTCTCAAATGCAAGGTCCGGTGCTAGTAGTGGTCGTTCTCAACAAGGCCAAATTTCAAGAAAAAAGTTAGTAAATAATAGGGTGTCATACCCTAAGGCTCAAGGAGGAGGTGTGAATATTACTAACCCTTCATTTCCCAAGAGTGAAAAATGAGGGAAGAATCATGGAGGGATATATTTGATGGGAACAGGTGCTTGCTTTGAATGTGGAAAAATGGGACATAGGCAATTCGAGTGTCCTCATCTTATAAACAAAGATAGAGAAAGTCGTCCTCAAGGCTAAATTGCTCAAGGTGGATTAATTTTACAATATTATGAGAAATATGAGGGCATCATCGAAAGAGAAAGCAGAGTTGGCAACTTACCAACTCAAGGGTGTTCCTCAAGTTTGGTACACTCAATGGAATATAGAGAAGGTAGATAAAGGTCCTATTGAACTGGAACCTATCCAAGTATGCACCTTCTTTGGTTGTCGATCCATGTGCCCGAATGGGTCAAATCATGTCGGGGGTATCCGACTTAGTTGCTTAAGAATTTCATACCACTATGCTTATTAAGAAAATAGACATATCTCGACATGAATTCTTTTTAGCAAATCGATGGAGACAATCTTAATGAGATGAGAATGAGAGATTCTAAAATAGTCAGGTATGAAGATGGGTTCTCAAATGCAAGGTCCGGTGCTAGTAGTGGTCGTTCTCAACAAGGCCAAATTTCAAGAAAAAAGTTAGTAAATAATAGGGTGTCATACCCTAAGGCTCAAGGAGGAGGTGTGAATGTTACTAACCCTTCATTTCCTAAGAGTGAAAAATGAGGGAAGAATCATGGAGGGATATATTTGATGGGAACAGGTGCTTGCTTTGAATGTGGAAAAATGGGACATAGGCAATTCGAGTGTCCTTATCTTACAAACAAAGATAGAGAAAGTGGTCCTCAAGGCTAAATTGCTCAAGGTGGATTGATTTTACAATATTATGAGAAATATGAGGGCATCATCGAAAGAGAAAGCAGAGTTGGCAACTTACCAACTCAAGGGTGTTCCTCAAGTTTGGTACACTCAATGGAATATAGAGAAGGTAGATAAAGGTCCTATTGAACTAGAACCTATCCAAGTATGCACCTTCTTTGGTTGTCGATCCATGTGCCCGAATGGGTCAAATCATGTCGGGGGTATCCGACTTAGTTGCTTAAGAATTTCATACCACTATGCTTATTAAGAAAATAGACATATCTCGACATGAATTCTTTTTAGCAAATCGATGGAGACAATCTTAATGAGATGAGAATGAGAGATTCTAAAATAGTCAGGTATGAAGATGGGTTCTCAAATGCAAGGTCCGGTGCTAGTAGTGGTCGTTCTCAACAAGGCCAAATTTCAAGAAAAAAGTTAGTAAATAATAGGGTGTCATACCCTAAGGCTCAAGGAGGAGGTGTGAATATTACTAACCCTTCATTTCCCAAGAGTGAAAAATGAGGGAAGAATCATGGAGGGATATATTTGATGGGAACAGGTGCTTGCTTTGAATGTGGAAAAATGGGACATAGGCAATTCGAGTGTCCTCATCTTATAAACAAAGATAGAGAAAGTCGTCCTCAAGGCTAAATTGCTCAAGGTGGATTAATTTTACAATATTATGAGAAATATGAGGGCATCATCGAAAGAGAAAGCAGAGTTGGCAACTTACCAACTCAAGGGTGTTCCTCAAGTTTGGTACACTCAATGGAATATAGAGAAGGTAGATAAAGGTCCTATTGAACTGGAACCTATCCAAGTATGCACCTTCTTTGGTTGTCGATCCATGTGCCCGAATGGGTCAAATCATGTCGAGGGTATCCGACTTAGTTACTTAAGAATTTCATACCACTATGCTTATTAAGAAAATAGACATATCTCGACATGAATTCTTTTTAGCAAATCGATGGAGACAATCTCAATGAGATGAGAATGAGAGATTCTAAAATAGTCAGGTATGAAGATGGGTTCTCAAATGCAAGGTCCGGTGCTAGTAGTGGTCGTTCTCAACAAGGCCAAATTTCAAGAAAAAAGTTAGTAAATAATAGGGTGTCATACCCTAAGGCTCAAGGAGGAGGTGTGAATATTACTAACCCTTCATTTCCCAAGAGTGAAAAATGAGGGAAGAATCATGGAGGGATATATTTGATGGGAATAGGTGCTTGCTTTGAATGTGGAAAAATGGGACATAGGCAATTCGAGTGTCCTCATCTTATAAACAAAGATAGAGAAAGTCGTCCTCAAGGCTAAATTGCTCAAGGTGGATTGATTTTACAATATTATGAGAAATATGAGGGCATCATCGAAAGAGAAAGCAGAGTTGGCAACTTACCAACTCAAGGGTGTTCCTCAAGTTTGGTACACTCAATGGAATATAGAGAAGGTAGATAAAGGTCCTATTGAACTAGAACCTATCCAAGTATGCACCTTCTTTGGTTGTCGATCCATGTGCCCGAATGGGTCAAATCATGTCGGGGGTATCCGACTTAGTTGCTTAAGAATTTCATACCACTATGCTTATTAAGAAAATAGACATATCTCGACATGAATTCTTTTTAGCAAATCGATGGAGACAATCTTAATGAGATGAGAATGAGAGATTCTAAAATAGTCAGGTATGAAGATGGGTTCTCAAATGCAAGGTCCGGTGCTAGTAGTGGTCGTTCTCAACAAGGCCAAATTTCAAGAAAAAAGTTAGTAAATAATAGGGTGTCATACCCTAAGGCTCAAGGAGGAGGTGTGAATGTTACTAACCCTTCATTTCCTAAGAGTGAAAAATGAGGGAAAAATCATGGAGGGATATATTTGATGGGAACAGGTGCTTGCTTTGAATGTGGAAAAATGGGACATAGGCAATTCGAGTGTCCTTATCTTACAAACAAAGATAGAGAAAGTGGTCCTCAAGGCTAAATTGCTCAAGGTGGATTGATTTTACAATATTATGAGAAATATGAGGGCATCATCGAAAGAGAAAGTAGAGTTGGCAACTTACCAACTCAAGGGTGTTCCTCAAGTCTGGTACACTCAATGGAATATAGAGAAGGTAGATAAAGGTCCTATTGAACTGGAACCTATCCAAGTATGCACCTTCTTTGGTTGTCGATCCATGTGCCCGAATGGGTCAAATCATGTCGGGGGTATCCGACTTAGTTGCTTAAGAATTTCATACCACTATGCTTATTAAGAAAATAGACATATCTCGACATGAATTCTTTTTAGCAAATCGATGGAGACAATCTTAATGAGATGAGAATGAGAGATTCTAAAATAGTCAGGTATGAAGATGGGTTCTCAAATGCAAGGTCCGGTGCTAGTAGTGGTCGTTCTCAACAAGGCCAAATTTCAAGAAAAAAGTTAGTAAATAATAGGGTGTCATACCCTAAGGCTCAAGGAGGAGGTGTGAATGTTACTAACCCTTCATTTCCCAAGAGTGAAAAATGAGGGAAGAATCATGGAGGGATATATTTGATGGGAATAGGTGCTTGCTTTGAATGTGGAAAAATGGGACATAGGCAATTCGAGTGTCCTCATCTTATAAACAAAGATAGAGAAAGTCGTCCTCAAGGCTAAATTGCTCAAGGTGGATTGATTTTACAATATTATGAGAAATATGAGGGCATCATCGAAAGAGAAAGCAGAGTTGGCAACTTACCAACTCAAGGGTGTTCCTCAAGTTTGGTACACTCAATGGAATATAGAGAAGGTAGATAAAGGTCCTATTGAACTAGAACCTATCCAAGTATGCACCTTCTTTGGTTGTCGATCCATGTGCCCGAATGGGTCAAATCATGTCGGGGGTATCCGACTTAGTTGCTTAAGAATTTCATACCACTATGCTTATTAAGAAAATAGACATATCTCGACATGAATTCTTTTTAGCAAATCGATGGAGACAATCTTAATGAGATGAGAATGAGAGATTCTAAAATAGTCAGGTATGAAGATGGGTTCTCAAATGCAAGGTCCGGTGCTAGTAGTGGTCGTTCTCAACAAGGCCAAATTTCAAGAAAAAAGTTAGTAAATAATAGGGTGTCATACCCTAAGGCTCAAGGAGGAGGTGTGAATGTTACTAACCCTTCATTTCCTAAGAGTGAAAAATGAGGGAAGAATCATGGAGGGATATATTTGATGGGAACAGGTGCTTGCTTTGAATGTGGAAAAATGGGACATAGGCAATTCGAGTGTCCTTATCTTACAAACAAAGATAGAGAAAGTGGTCCTCAAGGCTAAATTGCTCAAGGTGGATTGATTTTACAATATTATGAGAAATATGAGGGCATCATCGAAAGAGAAAGCAGAGTTGGCAACTTACCAACTCAAGGGTGTTCCTCAAGTCTGGTACACTCAATGGAATATAGAGAAGGTAGATAAAGGTCCTATTGAACTGGAACCTATCCAAGTATGCACCTTCTTTGGTTGTCGATCCATGTGCCCGAATGGGTTAATATAATGTCGGGGGTATCTGACTTAGTTGCTTAAGAATTTCATACCACTATGCTTATTAAGAAAATAGACATATCTCGACATGAATTCTTTTTAGCAAATCGATGGAGACAATCTTAATGAGATGAGAATGAGAGATTCTAAAATAGTCAGGTATGAAGATGGGTTCTCAAATGCAAGGTCCGGTGCTAGTAGTGGTCGTTCTCAACAAGGCCAAATTTCAAGAAAAAAGTTAGTAAATAATAGGGTGTCATACCCTAAGGCTCAAGGAGGAGGTGTGAATGTTACTAACCCTTCATTTCCCAAGAGTGAAAAATGAGGGAAGAATCATGGAGGGGTATATTTGATGGGAACAGGTGCTTGCTTTGAATGTGGAAAAATGGGTATTCGGCAAACCGAGTGACCTCATGTAACTAACAAAGATAAAGAAGGTCATCATCAAGGCCAAGTTCCTCAAGGTGGCCTTGGGTTTACAAGATACTGAGCATTATGAGGGTGTCATTGGAAAAGAAAGCAGAGTTGGCGTCTTAACAACTCAAGGGTGTTCCTCAAGTTTGGTACACTGAGTGGAAGATAGAGAAGTTGGATAAAGGTCCTATTGAATGGAAAGCTATCCAAGTATTCTCTTTCATTGGTTACCAATACACTTGCTTGAATAAGTAAATTCATATAAGGGGTATCCGACTTGGTTGTTAAAGAATGTCGTGCCGCTATGCTTATCAAGGAAATAGACATATCTCAGCTCATTAATTTCACCGAGCAAATTAAAAGAGAGAAGCTCAAATAGAAGGTGTGAATACTACTAGCCCTTCATTTCTCAAGTGTGCAAAATGCGAGAAGAATCATGAGGGAGAAGTTTAATGGGAATAGGTGCTTATTTCGGATGTGGTAAAATGGGACATAGTCAATCCAAGTGCCCTCATGAATTACAAGTATGTTCAAGATATGAATTCCACGCATGTTATGAATAAATATTACTTAGGTCCCTATGTGGTGACCTATGACCTAATTATATGAATTATGCAAATATTATTTGTAATGATGAAAGGACAACACTCATATTGCAATTCTGTTATGAAATGAGCTATTCTATGAATTATGAAGTTTATGAACAAGTTATGATATATGCTAAGTATGTGTACTATGTTATGTATTCTGTGGTATTTGAATTACCACAGAGTGGAATTGAGGTGGGGGCCCTACCAAAAGCCTTAGTAGAAGCCTTAAGTCTCTTAAACTATGTGCCACCATAGGTTGTCTTCATGGCTTAGCTAATGGATCCACATATAGCATTGTACATGACCCTCCTAGTGGGGTAGATTCTACCTTGGTAAGTTGTTTCCCCTTTCTTCCATTATATGGGGAGACATCAGAATATTATAGCTCGCATGGTCTTATTGTCGGTTATAGTTCTATCCCACATATGTATGATCTTTTCTGTACTTTCAGGATTTTAACTATGCCTTTCAAATGCTTTGACCTTTGTGATTTTCTAATGACTTTACTTATGTCTTCTTACCATGTACTTTACTTGATCATTACATCCTATGATTTATATAACATTTCATGCCCTCATACTTAGTACATACAAATGTAGTAACACATATTTATTGCCTACATTGTCTCGTAATATAGGGGTTAAGATCACATTCCCACGCGTTTCTAGTAGAGCTTAGTCCTGCAAAGTTTTAGTGAGTCCTCATCAATCAAGGACTAGTTATGAACCATTTCTTTTCATTTCAAAGACTTTGTTATAGTTCATTTAAGGGTGAGATAGGGACATGTCTTAGCCCCCGCCATTTTCATATAGTAGAGGCATTTGTTGGACCTATCTTATGGAATATATGTAGTCAAGTTACTATTCTTTCTATGATCACATTTAGATTCTTCTTATATTATATTCCGCACTTACTTTACCTTATGTACGCTTTATGATATTTCAAGAGGCTTGTTTGGAGACCTTCGGAGCTTTAATCACTGTTTTATGACTAGGCCATTGGTCAGGTCGTGAAAAACTTGGTGTCAGAGCATGGCTTAAGATGTCCTAGGGATATATTGCGTCAAGTAGGGCCTTATTCATGGTTGTGAAGTACGCCACAACTATGAATAGGAGCCTACAAGGCATTTTAGGAAATTCTCACTTCTTTCATAGTCTATGTCGTGCTATAGAGTTTACCCTTAGATTTCCTTTCCCTGACAATCTACCTTTGTAATTTTCTGAAAAAGCCTCCAAGAACACAACCTTTGCCGAGGGGAATCAATGCTAATGAAGTTCAATCTCCTCTGGCTCTTCAAGAGAATGGTCCCATACCCAACCGAGTTACTAATGCGGAACTCTGGACCGCTATTACTATGTTAGCCTAAGTGGTGGCTAACCAAGGGGTTGTGGCTCCTCCCAATGTTCCCACTCCGGCTTCGAGGGTAAGGGATTTTTCAAAGATGAATCCTCTGGAGTTTCATGGCTCAAAAGTTGATAAGCATCCTCAAAAATTCATTGATAAGGTTTACAAGATAGTGAGCATTATGGGGGTGTCATCGGAAGAAAAAGAGGAGTTGGTGGCTAACCAACTCAAGGGTGTTGCTAAAGTTTGTACACACAATGGAAGACAGAGAAGGATGATGAAGGTCCTATTGAATTGGAATACTTTAAACTTTCTTTCCTTGATTTATTTTTCCCTCTTGAGCTAAGGAAATCCAAGGTGTTGGAGTTCATCAATCTTCGAAAGGCAACATGGGTATGAGGGACTATGCCCTTAAGTTCACCAACTAAGTATGCTCCTTCATTGGTTGCTGATCCACGTGCCTGAATGAGTCAATTCATATCGGGGTATCCGACTTGGTTGCAAAATAAGGTCATACTTCTATGCTTATTAAGAAAATGTACATATCTCGGCTCATGACTCATGCCGAGCAAATTGAGGGAGAGAAACTTAAAGAGATAAGAATGAGAGATTCTAAGAGAGCCCGGTATGAAGGTGGGTTCTCAAATGCTAGGTCCGGTGGTACTAGTGGCCATTCTCAACAAGGCCATAGTTCGAGAAAAAAGTTAGTAAATGATAGGGTGTCATACCCTAAGGCTCAAAAAGGAGGTGTGAATTCTACTAGCCCTTCATTTCCCAAGTGTGCAAAATATAGGAAGAATCATGGAAGGAGATGTTTGATGGGAACAAGTGCTTCCTTCGGATGTGGCAAAATAGGACAAAGGCAATCCGAGTCCCCTCATGTTACCAACAAGGGTAGAAAAAGTCGTCATTAAGGCCAAGTTGCTCAAGGTGGACAAGCTCCCCAAGGTGCCCAAGCACAACCTAAGAGTGGTCAATGCAACAACCAGTCTTATACTCTTTATGGTAGGCAAGAGGTGGAGGAGACACTTGATGTTGTTACATGTATGTTACGGGTCTTTCACTATGATGTTTATGCCTTGCTTGATCCGAGTGCAAATTTTTCTTTTGTTATATTACACCCCACACTTTTAAACTCGGAATGTCTCATAAGTTCTTTAGATATTATCATGTGAGCTGGATACGCTACGACACTATCAAACGACTCTAAGGAAGGGAGAATGTGATACCCCATAGTAGAGAAGGTTGGAAATGGAGTCATAAGAATTCGGAAGGAATTGGAGGCTAAGTAATGAGTCGTTGGACTTGATTTACCTACGTAATCTACTAACTTGGAAGTCCTACATACTTAAGCTATTGGAGTACGTACCAAGCTTGCGTGGCATGGATTACATAGGCTCTTAAGACAAGACGAGATTACGAACCCACGGGGGAGAGGAGAAGATGACACATGGCAGCAAAAGGAGGTGCCATGTGGCAGCCTTGGGAAGTGCCTCATGGAAGCAGATTACCCACCTACTTGGGGTCAAGTAGGTGACCCACCTACTTGGGGGTGGGCCCCACCAAGGGCATGTGGCAGCCTTGGAGGCTAGGTGTGGATCCGTGGCCCAATAAGGGCTTGACATGTGTCACCCTTAGGGGATGAGACGTGTCACTTCCTAAGGAACCATATATATGTATGTTACTGACTCTTAAGTCATTATTTATCCAAAAATCAGCCAAAACATAGAGAGAAAACGTGAGAGAAAGAGAGTACCTACGACAGCTATGGTTTGGAAGAATTAAGGGTGAGTTCTTCACTTTTCCTCCATGAATTAATTATCTACGGTGTTCCCTAGCACGTGGATATGTATATATGTATTTTACTATGTTTACGGAACCAAAACTTCAGCTTTACAGTTGGAAACTTGGAAGAAAGGATAAGAGAAAAACGTAGAGGGGCAAGGGAGGGAGCTACGGGTTTGCTCCAAGAAAGAGGTAAGGCCCGATTTCATTTTGTGAATTAATTATTCAGTATATACCATGGCTACATAATAGTGATTAATGGCATAAATTTCCAATTTGGGTAAGCGTAGAAGTAACACGAACAGCCCACTCAATTTCAGCACGTTTGAAGAAGTTCCGAGTTGCGATTTGACAATTTTGGCCAAATTCGGGTAACGTAAGGTTTCTCCTTTCAAATTGAACTTTATGGTGTTGTTATGGAGTGTGTTATACACATTGTGTGTGGCTGGAAATGTGAAAATGGTATAGGAATGCTTGGCGTTGGAGACAACCCAAATTGTAGTCGTTATTGTTGAATTATCGTCGAAGTAAAGTGTTGTTCTTGTGAGTTGTTGCTGCAGGGGTGTGGTGTGTTGTTGCAGGGACTAAATATGTTATAAAGAGGGTTAAGGTGATTCTGGTGGAAACCACATGACCCCTCATTTCGTATAATTAAAGGTGTTACAAAATAAAGGCTAGACACCCTATTTTGGATATCATATTTTTGAGCAAGTCGTTTAGAGTTTCTATTGTGTATTGTTGGTGTGAATTGCTTAAACATATGCCGCAGGTTGTTGTTGTTGGTTGTCTGTAGTTTTTAGGTATCTAATTGGAAATTTGGATAGGGCACATTATAGGGGAGGTGCTGCCCAATTTTCATTAACGCCTTAACTAATTAAAGAACTAGTTAAGGGGAGGAACAAGAAAATAGGTTCCATGAATGCTAAGGTGAAACTTAAGATGCTGGAAAGTTAAAAGTGGTTGATATTCGTATTACTTCCATGTTGAATAGGTTCAAAGGGCAACAAGGCAAGCAGGATAAAGGAGTAACTCAGACAAGGTATGTAAAGCTTTCTCTTGGCATGTTTTGGTAGCTATCTTTCTTTCCGTTTGGCAACTCTTAGCCTTAAGTGAATTGTATGTGGAATGTGGGGATAATTCCATTCCCAGAACTCCAAGTACGCCTCATAATCCCTAACTACAGTTAGTTGTTGACACCCCTACAAGAATTTAGCATTGCCTGTTAAGGCTTCTACGTGCTAAAGAGTAGTGTATGGGAAACTATTTGTCCTTTCTCTTGATATGTACTTGGTATGAAAATGAGATTATGATGTCATAGTTGTTCACCAAGCCCTAGGATGGGCCAAGTATGAGATATGTATATAATGACCACCTAAAGGAAAGTACAGACTATATAGAGTTTACTCTCTTTCTTTTCTGGCATGTCTTAGTTGTAAGTTAAATATGATGTGAACTCCAGAGTAACTTCATTCTTAATATCTCCTATTTACTTTTGAATATCAAACTCTGATAGTAGTTGAACTATTTCCCTGGAAACTTCTATATGTTAAAGAGGTACCAAATGTACAGGCTCCAAGTCTTAAAAACTATACGAGACTAAGTGTTTTTAATTCCATAAATGATTTGGCCCTATATTAATACATGTCTAGGTTCCCCGAGATTCCTTTTGGGACAGCCCATAATGGCATTTAGAGGGCACTAGAGATAAATGCACTGTTACTCGGATCCTCAAACAAAAGCTTAACTTTCTTATTTTGTTGAGTCTATGATAATGATTTAAATTGCATATAGTTATTCACTACTCTACTCGTGTATACTGTAACCCTTCTTTTACTGAGTCCCGTGCCGAGTACATTATCGTGCATAACTCACTGCATTGTCCACTGAGCCCCTCACTAGAGGGCGGATACATATGTATATATATATAATGATGTTTGTAATAAGGTGGTGATGGCATTGGGCCTATGATGGTCCTACAGATATGAGTCCCTGGATCCCTGAAAGGGCCGGTTATATTGTATAAATTGAGCGTGAATGCTTTCGTGATTTACAGAGTACAGGTACAGGTTTCCAATTTTGATATTTTAGCCCCTGCTTCTCTACTTCAGATATGCTTCCAATGGCATTATGTTATGTTTTACATACTCAGTACATATGTCGTACTGACCCCCCTTTCTTTGGGGGGCTGCGTTTCATGCCCGCAGGTACAGGTACAGGTTTTGGAAGTCTGTCAGCTTAGGATTCCATTCAGCTCATTTGGAGGAGGCTCCATTGTATCGAAGTCTAGTTATTTATACGGACCATTGATGTGTAAAATTGTTGTGTCTATTCAGGGGTACGGCGGGGGTCCTGTCCCACCATACGTTGTCGTTAATATTTTTAGAGGTCTGCAGACATGTATATATGGATTGTGTTTGATTCAGCTGGGTCTATATGATATATGATATATATTATTATGTTATGGCAGCCTTGTCGGCTTGCGTGCCCTGTCATGTTGTGATACAAACAAAAAGGGCTACAGGTTTATGAAAATGTTAACGCCCAGTGGGGCTCTATTACATGATATTATTTTATTTACAGTTCAATTTGACCACAGTTGATAGCTAGGTATACGGGGGGTCCAGGTTGGACCCCAGTCATGGCCTACGGGGTTGAGTCGTGACAGAAGTGGTATCAGAGTAGTTCGTCCTTAGATTATCTGCAGACCGTGTCTAGTAGAGTCTTGATTATCGATGTGTTGCGCGCCACATCCATAAACAGGAAGCTACAGGATATTTAGGATGTTACCTTTCTTTCACATCTGAGATCGTGCTTTATATACGAGTCATAGGAAAATTCCTTATACTAACCTTGGATCTTAATAGAAGGACGACACCAACAGAAGGAAGTAATTGGCGACATGGAAAGTTACAAAGCATGTAGGTAAGTAAAGTAAAGCCACGGAAGATATCATCAGGTAAGGTATTGAAGTACTATTGAAATATAAAGTTGAAACCTGAAAGGAAAGCAGACAGGAAGTGCAACAGATGCAGTTTGAAGTTGGACATATGAGGTAAGTCCAGTATTTTTATATTATTATTGATGTTGAAAGCCCTGTGTGGCTGTGATATGAGATGACATTAAAATCCCTGTGCGGCTGTGATATGATATGTATTGTTATTCCTGTGAGGCATTATGGGTATTTTATGCGTGCAGGTTTTGGGATAGTAAGAAGTGTAGAGGAAACCCTGCCGAAATTTTCCCAATATAAGAAGAAGGGAATAAAACATAGTTTATAACATATCTTAGAAATTGATACCGGGTACCTATAGGATGCTAAATTAAAGTTGTAAGAGATACTTTTCATGTTGTTGATAAGAGACACCCTTTTTACTTGGGGAAATTTATTTCGAAGAAACAAAAGTCTGTCTAAGCAGTACAGTTCAGACTGCAGTATCTCCAACCATAATTGTGTTGTAGGAAAAAAAAAGAAGCTCAGGTTGAAGGGTAAGGTGTATAGTAATTGAGCTTCACTCTTTTTGAAAGTCCCAAGTCCTCAATTCCTATCGTAAATTAGATGAGTTGTTCATAACTTGAGGATAAACTTGGAAGAAGACCAGGTCGGGCAAGTATTAAAAGGGAAGTACTGTGATGTTTAAGAGGTTCTGGTTTCTTCCAACAATGATTGAAAGATGGTTTACGATAACAGTTTATAGTTCTCCACCGACTAATTGGGAAAAAAACTTCTAACAGAAGCACCTCAAAGAGATGTCAGGAACTGAACTCGAATATGAATTAAAAGGGGGATATGTAAGTATGAATTGAATGGTGTGATGCGAGTATGCAGGGATAAAGTGGAACAACTAGTAAGATGCATTTAGTACGCGTTGACTAAGTTAAAGGCCTGCGTTGAGAATGCAGTAAGAGCATGGGGCTTAAGATACAAAAAAATGACGCGTATACACAACGTCGCCCCAGAAATAGTGGAACCCTTAAGGGACGAGGATGGAAAACTTAAGGAACAAATGGCGCAACTTCTATTCGCCCCAAGAAGCAAAGGATATAGGTTGGGATAAAGCTACTACTTCAAGAAAACCTTAAATAGTTATCGTCGGAATACTAGCACTGCCTAATTGGAGTTGGAACGACTACAGGTGCGAAGTAATTCTGGGAAAAGGAAAAGTAGAAGGTGGCCTTGGATGAGTTGTTCCTTAGGTCATATTATTCAAGTACCGATTAGTAGACAAGACATCACATTAAATATGGAAAGGTTCTCATCACTTCGTAATTTAGCCAAGGCTCCGTACGCGGATAGTCCGATAATAAAATATGCATATAGACGGAGACATGATGTTGTACCAAGTAGATTGGAGGAAGAGATTGGGAGAAATTGAGACTGGACAAAGAGACATAGAGCAAGGTACAAGCAGATGAAAGTACGAGTACCCTCTAAAAGGAGGAAGTTAATGAGAAAATGACAAAAGTAGGAGGAGGCAATTGATATGGCAATATATTTGAGATAGACGTCTAAACATCAATAAGATATCTTGCTGAACCAAGTTAGAAAGGTCTGAAAGCTACCAATAATTGGATGGAAGCCAGAATGCTACATAAGGCAGTGTTAAGAAGTTTGTGACGAGACCCTGAACAACATAACACTAGAAGGCGGCTGTGTATAAAAACAAATGAGTGTAACCATGAAAGGATATCAACCAACTTAAGAGACATTACGATGAATAATGACAGCATGCTAGACCAAAAGCCAAAATATTGGTTATAGAGTTAGTCGCAAATGATGTTGCGATAGATAAATAACCAAAGAAAAAGGAATAGAAAGCCTCCTGTGGTAGAAAATAAGGAGAACACAAAGTGAATAGAGGATAGTGGAGCTAAAGGTCTACGCCGATACTGGTTTCAAGATAACAGAGGAAAGGACAAGGCAAAATATAAAGACTTGCGAGACAATGCTGAGGTAAATCTGGAGCTAAGTTGAGTGCCCCGTACATTATGGCAAGGATTACAATGAAACGCGACATGAAGACTTCCCAGGGAGGACACCCATCCTAGTATTACTCTCGCCCTAGCATGCTTAACTTCGAAATTCTGATGGAACTTAATGCCTTAGTGATGGTATGATCATGCGAGATGGAAGAATCAGAACTAACGGCGGAGGAACGACATGAGATTATATTCCTGTGATACTATACATTATGTTGAGGGTATTGTAAAAAGGATTTAAGCAAGACAAGAAGGATTAGCTAACTGCTAACTGACGATGCACTCAAATGCCACAACTCTTCAACATAGTACCAGTTAATGAGAGAAAACCCGTAGAGGGACTATATGGGCCAATGGGCGAGGGAATTTCGACACCACTTGGCAGCCAACTCTGAGGGTAAAAAAGTAAAACCCAAAAGGTAAGGGTACCAGCCAATGTAATTTATGGATGACAGGAAATAATACCCAAGGTCGAAAATTCCACAATATGACCAGGACTACAAGACTCACTTTGCACTCCAGCGCCAGATGACTCTGGAGAGAATGTTACTTGTGTTTTAATGATATTATCCCATGCTCCATCGATAAAAGGCTACTTACTTAGTCGAGAAGGTGTAAAATTGTAGGGTAAAGGAGTGGTAGGACCTTATAGAGTCCCCGCAGCTATTATCCCAAGCGAAGAAGCCCAAGTTGCAATTAACTACCGAGAGATGCAACGATGGTTTAAGCCAAACTACCGAGATGGAATTAGTACTACGAGTGAAGTAAGACATGGCCACGATTGGACCAAAGATCTACCCCAACATCGAGTGTAGTATAAGGGAGAAAAAGACAAGATAAAACATAAGAACTAACGAGATAGCGCTAGGATACTTCTTGTACCCTCTCATATTCTTGTAAAGGTAAATAATGACACAAGATAATGTGTCTAGAGAATTACAAGCGGGGGTAAGGGAAATTGTGAAATGGTCTAAGTAAAACTGGTAGAACTAGCTGGTTACTATAGGATGGCGAGCTTCTATGCCAAAATCCCTTTGGAATTATACCAGATCATGTTAGACAAAGCACAGAACGACTATGAAATCCATTATATAAGGGGACTGTAGCATTATTCGGTAGCCAACCCTAAGGATTGGAAAAAAGGAGAGGAAGAAGGACCCAAAAGATCAAATGCCAGTTAAAGTTCTGAAAAGAGTCGAGAAGGACTATACGAGGCTAACGGCTCCCAAATTATCAACGTCATTATGAACCTATTTTATACTCTATAAGAGTAGGGTGCTATATAGGCTATTGTGAGTAGGCTAATGAATCAGCCCATTTGCTTCCAATCAAGAGCACCTATGCAGCTGAAATTAGGTGGAGTTATAGAACATGGAGATAGTAAGGTTCCGTGAGGTTTCCCCAACTAATATCTTAGATAAAAGGACTTCAAAAATGATTAACATTTGGACATCAATCCAAGAAGAGATCGGGAACACAGGTAGATCTTAGTACCCCAGTTTGTCCCTCGAGCTGCTGAACAGACTAAGCATACTATCAGACGTTAGAATATATATATTGCAGGCTTATATGGTTGGCTTTAAGAGTAACTGAGACGATCGTCCACCATTTATTGAGTTTGCCTACGAGAAGGGCTACCATTCCAGTATCTAGATGACCCCCTACAAGATGTTGTAAGGCAGAGTGATTAAGTCCCCCTGTTGGGGAAAAGACTAAGTTGGTAGGCCAAACAGGATTAAGCAAACTATTGACTAACAACCTAGAGTCAGCAAAAATGATATACAGATAATCGATATCGACATTCAGAGTTCAAATGGATTATTGGATATTCATAACGGAGTCACCCAGAAAAGAGAACATAACCCAAAATATATTAGACTGTATCAAGTTGCTCATAAGGTGGGCAACATGGCTGGTAAGTTGAGCTTACCACCTGATTTGGAAACTATGCGCCCAGTCCATCAGATAGGAATGCTTCATAAGGGTACTGACAAGTCACCCAGGGTATATTTCATAGATAATGTCTCGGAGATGGAATCCTGTGAGAGAAAAAAAACCTATTGCCATTTTAGACCGGCAAACTAGAAGATTGTGGACTAAAGACATGCCTTCCGTTAAGATATGGTGGAAAAACCAAAACCAGAAAGAGAATGACCAGGGAAACTGAAGAGAACATGAAACACAGTATTAGCACCTATTCCCGACGTCAGAAGGTAACCCTAACTCCTGAAATTCATATATTAAGTACTTGGATAGAAGTAGGTATTATGGAAACAATAAAGAATCTCCCTACAATTTGTATAAGGTGCTAAGAGAAGTTTTGTCTAACATTCGGGGATGAATGTTCTAAAGGGGGAAAGGATGTTACACCCCACACTTTTAAACTCGAAATGTCTCATAAGTTCCTTAGACATTATCATGTGAGCCGGATATGCTATAACACTATCAAACGACTCTAAGAAAGGGAGAATGTGATACCCCATAGTAGAGAAGGTTGGAAATGGAGTCATAAGAATTCAGAAGGAATTGGAGGCTAAGTAATGAGTCGTTGGACTCGATTTACCTATGTAAGCTACTAACTTGGAAGTCCTACATACTTAATTTATTGGAGTACGTACCAAGCTTGCGTAGCATGGATTACATAGGCTCTTAAGACAAGACGAGATTATGAACCCACAAGGGAGAGGAGAAGATGACACATGGCATCAAAAGGAGGTACCACATGGCAGCCTAGGGAAGTTCCATTTGGAAGCAGGTGACCCACCTGCTTGGGGTCAAGGGGGTGGGCCCCACCAAGGGCACGTGCAGCCTTGGAGACTAGATATGGATCCGTGGCCCAATAAGGGCTTGACACATGTCACCCTTAGAGGCTGACACGTGTAACTTCCTAAGGAACCATATATATGTATGTTAATGACTATTAAGTCATTATGTATCCAAAAATCAGCCAAAACATAGAGAGAAAATGTGAGAGAAAGAGAGTACCTACGGCAGCTATGGTTTGGAAGAATTAAGGGTGAGTTCTTCACTTTTCCTCCATGAATTAATTATCTACGGTGTTCCCTAAGCAAGTGGATATGTATATATGTATTTTACTATGTTTATGGAACCAAAACTTCAGCTTTACAATTGGAAACTTGGAAGAAAGGATAAGAGAAAAACGTAGAGGGGCAAGGGAGGGAGCTACGGGTTTGCTCCAAGAAAGAGGTAAGGCCCGATTTCATTTTGTGAATTAATTATTCAGGATATACCATGGCTACATAATAGTGTTTAATGGCATAAATTTCCAATTTGGGTAAGCGTAGAAGTAACACGAACAGCCCGCTCAATTTCAGCGCGTTTGAAGAAGTTCCGAGTTGCGATTTGACAATTTTGGCCAAATTCGGGTAAGGTAAGGTTTCTCCTTTCAAATTGAACTTTATGGTGTTTTTATGTAGTGTGTTATACACATTGTGTGTGGCTGGAAATGTGAAAATGGTATAGGAATACTTGGCATTGGAGACAACCCAAATTGTAGTCGTTATTGTTGAATTATCGTCGAAGTAAAGTGTTGTTCTTATGAGTTGTTGCTGCAGTGGTGTGGTGTGTTGTTGCAGGGACTAAATTTGTTCTAAATAAGGTTAAGGTGCTTCTGGTGGAAACCACATGACCCCTCGTTTCGTATAATTAAAGGTGTTATAAAATAAAGGCTAGACACCCTATTTTGGATATCATATTTTTGAGCAAGTCGTTTAGAGTTTCTATTGTGTATTGTTGGTGTGAATTGCTTAAACATATGCCGCAGGTTGTTTTTGTTGGTTGGCTTTAGTTTTTAGGTATCTAATTGGAAATTTGGATAGGGCACATTATAGGGGAGGTGCTGCCCAATTTTCATTAACGCCTTAACTAATTAAAGAACTAGTTAAGGGGAGGAACAAGAAAATAGGTTCCATGAATGCTAAGGTGAAACTTATGATGCTGGAAAGTTAAAAGTGGTTGATATTCGTATTACTTCCATGTTGAATAGGTTCAAAGGGCAACGAGGCAAGCAGGATAAAGGAGTAACTCAGACAAGGTATGTAAAGCTTTCTCTTGGCATATTTTGGTATAAGTACGTGCAGCTATCTTTCTTTCTTTTTGGCTACTCTTAGCCTTAAGTGAATTGTATGTGGAATGTGGGGATAATTCCATTCCCAGAACTCCAGGTATGCCTCATAATCCCTAACTACAGTTAGTTGTTGACACCCCTACAAGAATTGAGCATTGCCTGTTAAGGCTTCTACGTGCTAAAGAGCAGTGTATGGGAAACTATCTGTCCTTTCTCTTGATATGTACTTGGTATGAAAATGAGATTATGATACCATAGTTGTTCACCGATCCCCAGGATGGGTTGGGTACGAGATATGTATATAATGACCACTTGAAGGAAAGTACAGACTATATAGAGTTTACTCTCTTTCTTTTCTGGCTTGTCTTAGTTGTAAGTTAAATATGATGTGTGCTCCGGAGTAACTCCATTCTTAACATCTCCTATTTACTTTTGAATATCAAACTCTGATAGTAGTTGAACTATTTCCCTGGAAACTTCTATATGTTAAAGATGTACCAAATGTACAGGCTCCAAGTCTTAAAGACTATATGAGACTAAGTGTTTTTAATTCCATAAATTATTTGGCCCTATATTAATACATGTCTAGGGTCCCCGTGATTACTTTTGGGACAGCCCATAATGGTATTTAGAGGGCACTCGAGATGACTGCACCGTTACTCGGGTCCTCAAATAAAAGCTTAACTTTCTTATTTTGTCGAGTCTCTCATAATGATTTAAATTGCATATAGTTACCCACTACTCTACTCGTGTATACTGTAACCCTTCTTTCATTGAGTCCCAAGCCGGGTATGTTATCGTGCACAACTCACTGCATTGTCCACTGAGCCCCTCACTAGAGGGTCGGGTAGGTATATATATATATATATATATATATATATATATATATAATGATGTGTTATAATAAGGTGGTGATGGCGCCGGGCCTATGATGGTCCTACAGATATGATTCCTCGAATCCCTGAAAGGGCCGGCTATATTATATAAATTGAGCATGCATGCTTTCATGATTCACAGAGTATAGGTACAGGTTTCCAATTTGGATATTTTAGCCCCTGCTTCTCTACTTCAGATATGCTTCCAGTGGCATTATATTATGTTTTACATACTCAGTACATATGTCGTACTGACCCCCCTTTCTTTGGAGGGCTGCGTTTCATGCCCGCAGGTACAGGTACAGGTTTTGGGAGTCCGTCCGCTTAGGATTCCATTAAGCTCAGTTGGAAGAGGCTCCATTATATTGAAGCCTAGTTATTTATACGGACCATTGATGTGTAAAATTATTGTGTATATTCAGGAGTATGGTGGGGGCCCTATCCCGCTATATATTATCGTTAA
This sequence comes from Solanum dulcamara, assembly GCF_947179165.1. Lineage (NCBI taxonomy): Eukaryota > Viridiplantae > Streptophyta > Magnoliopsida > Solanales > Solanaceae > Solanum > Solanum dulcamara. The sequence continues at coordinate 38,236,015 of NC_077242.1, read as the reverse complement.
TATTTTTAGATATCTGCAGACATGTATATATGGATTGTATTTGATTCAGCTGGGTCTACATGATATATGATATATGTTATTATGTTATGGAAGCCTTGTCTGCTTGCGTGCCCTATCAAGTTGTGATACAAACGAAAAGGGCTACAGGTTTATGAAAATGTTATCACCCAATGGGGCTCTGTTACATGATATTGTTTTATTTACAGTTCCATTTGACCATAGTTGATAGCTAGTTATACGGGGGGTCCAGGTTGGACCCCAGTCATGGCCTACGGGGTTGAGTCATGACATATTACTCCTTATATGGCTATGAGGTTTGATGTTATCCCCAATTTATTGATGGAGCCATTTTTTGTTTATATTCCGTAGGTGAGTCATTTATGCCTAAAAGAATCTATAAAAATTGTCCTGTATCAATTTTGCATAAATTTATCCCATCTGATCTTGTTGAACTTGACATGAACGATTTCGACATCATTCTTGGTATGGATTGGTTATATGCCTCTTACACAACCATTGATCATAGAACTCATAGAGCTAAGTTTTAGTTTCTTAATGAGCCTATACTTGAATGGAAGGGTAATGATTTGGTGGTTAACGGTTGATTCATTTTATGTCTTAAGGACCGAAATATAATTTGGAAGGGTTGCATCTACCATGTATTTAGGGTTAGAGATACTAAATCTAAGACTCCTACTCTTAAGTCAGTTTCAGTCGTTAAAGAGTTTCCAAAAAATTTTCTTCAAGATCTTCTAAGTGTTCCACCCGAAAGGGATATAGACTTTCGTATTGATCTCTTACCCGATACGCAGCCTATCTCTATTCCTTTTTACCGTATTACTCTGGGGGAACTTAAGGAGTTGAAAAAGCAATTGAAGGATTTGTTGGATAAGAGTTTTATAAGGCCAAGCATTTCACCTTGGGATGCTCCCGTGCTGTTTGATAGGAAGAAAGATGGGTCACTCCGAATGTGTATAGATTATCGACAATTGAACAAGGTCATAATTAAGAATAAGTATGTCATCTCAAGGAGTGATGAATTGGTTAATCAAATTCAAGGGGCAAGCTACTTTTCAACGATTTACCTATGATCGAGTTATCATAAACTTCAAATGAGGGAGTGTGACATTCCAAAGAAGGCTTTAAGAACTCGGTATGGTCACTTTGAACTCGATGTGAAATTCCCCTTCAGCTTTTATGGATTTGATGAACAGGGTATTTAGGCACTATTTTGATGTGTTTGTGATAATGTTTATTGATGATATTTTGATTTACTCATGGAGTGAGGAAGAGTATGCCAATCATTTGAGGATTTTATTGCAAATTCTCAAAGACCGACATCTGCATACAAAGTCTAGCAAATTTTATTTTTGGCTAAGGTCAGTCGCTTTCCTTGGTCACATTATTTTCGGAAAAGGAAAGAAGATCGAGGCAGTTAAGAATTGGCCTAGACTGTTGAGTCCTTCTGATATTCAGAGTTTCTTGGGTTTAGATGGTTATTATAAATGATTTTTGGAAGGTTTTTCTTCCATTGCATTGCCCTTGACTTCCTTGACTAAAAAGAAGGTCAAGTTCCAATAGTCCGAGGCATGTGAGAAGAGCTTCCAAGAGCTAAAGGATACACTTCTCTCTGCTCCGGTGTTGACTTTACCAAAAGGTTCTGATGGTTTTTTTGTGTATCATGATACCTCATGAGTTGATCCTAGTTGTGTATTAATGAAAAATAGTAAGGTGATAGCTTATGCTTCAAGGCAACTCAATATGAATGAGAAGAATTACCCAACTCATGCCTTGGAGTTGGCGGCGGTGGTATTTTCTTTGAAATTGTGGTCTATGGTGTCCATGTAGATGTTTTTACCATTCACAAGAGTTTGCAATATGTGTTCACTTAAAAGGACTTGAATCTTCGACAACACAGATGGCTTAAACTATTGAAGGATTATGACATGAGTGTGTTGTACCATCCAGGTAAGGCAAATGTGGTCGTCGACACTCTTAGTAGATTTTCTATTAATAATGTTGCTCATATTGAGGATGAAAAGAAAGAGCTAGTTCGGGATGTGCGTAGGTTAGCTTGTTTGTATGTGTGATTGGTGGTGTTATTGTGCAAAATGGTTATGAATCATCCCTTGTGGCGGATGTAAAGGCAAAGCAAGATGATGATCCCGCTTTGGTTGAATTGAAGAAAGCAGTTGTCAAGAAAGCCATTGAGGCTTTCTCCCAAGGGAAGGATAGTATTTTGAGATATCAAGGCTGATTGTTTGTGCCAAATATTGATGGCTTGAAGTATATGATATTGTTCAAAACTCATAGTTCGCGGTATTCTATTCATCCTGTATCCACAAAGATGTATCAATATTTGAGAGACATGTATTGGTGGAATAGCATGAAAAGAGATATTATAGAATTTGTGGCTAGGCTTCCCAATTGTCAACAAGTGAAAGTTGAGCATCAAAAATTAAGAGGTTTGGTTCAAGATATTGAGATTCCTACATGAAAGTGGGAAGCCTTGAATATGGACTTTGTTATAGGTTAGCCTCATACTTGTAGGAAACATGATTCCATTTGGCTGATAGTTGACTGAATGACTAAGTTGGCTTATTTTCTCCCGGTTAAGACCTCATATTTAGCCGAGGACTATGCTAGATTATATGTCCGAGAGTTGATCAAGCTTCATGGTGTTCCATTGTTTATCATTTCTGATTGAGGTACTCAGTTTACATCTCTATTTTGGAGATTTTTCTAAAAGGATCTTGGTACCCAAGTGAAACTTAAAACGGCTTTTCATCCACAAATGGATAGTCAGGCCAAACATACCATTCAGACATTAGAAGATATGTTGAGAGCATGCGTGATTGATTTTAAAGGAAATTGGGATGACTATTTTCCGCTAATAGAGTTTACTTATAATAATAGTTATGACTCTAACATTGAAATGGCTCCCTTTGAGACTTTGTAAAGCAGGCGGTGTAGATCCCCTATCGGTTGGTTTGAGGTAGGTGAAGTTACTTTAATAGGACCCGAGTTGGTATTTGGGGATATGGAGAAAGTTAGTCTCATTTGAGAGAGATTGAAAATGGCCTAAAGCCGATAAAAGTCCTATTCGAATGTGAGGAGAAAGGAACTTGAATTTAAAGTTAATGATTGGGTTTACTTGAAAATTTTACCCATGAAGGGCGTAATGCATTTTGGTAAGAAAGGGAAGCTAAGTCCCTGCTATATTGGCCCATATCAGATTTTGAAGCGAATTAATAAGGTGTCCTATAAGTTGGATTTGATTTCAGATTTGGCATCGGTGCATCCGGTGTTCCATGTGTCATTATTGAGAAAGTTATAGGTTATCCTAGCTCCATTGTTCCATTGGACAGCATTAAGGTCAAGAAGAGTCTTTATTATGAAGAGGTTCCGATTGAGATCTTGGACCGGAAAGTTAAAAAGTTGAAAAACAAAGAAATAGCTTCAGTTAAAGTGTTATGGAGGAATCAAGAGGGTGAGAGTGCTACATGAGAGGCCGAAACTGATATGATGTCCTGATATCCTCATCTCTTTCCTTCAGTTCCTAGTTGAGTTATTTAGATCCTTCATGATTCAACCAACCCAAGTCATGCATTTCAGTTGTCTTTATGGTTTCATATGCATTCATGTTCATAAAATGAGTTTTGAAGTTATGTTTTTTGCTTGAGATTGAAGATTACATGTTATTATGCATTAACGAGATGTTTTGCATTCATCTTGGCTATTATGTTCCTTTCCTATTCCATTCATGCTAGCTTGAGTCCCATTCAAGGATGAACGTTTCTGAGGAGATATTGTAAGACCCCAAAATTTGAAAAGTTGGAAAACAAGGATCAAAATATGAAATTTCTAAAACCCTGCAATTTTGGCACCAGGTGATGACCACAAAGGCTATCACGGGCCATGGTGAGTACCACATCTTATGGAGAGTCACCATGGTGGTGACCTTGAGGTTCACTCCTGCAGGGTGAGGTCCACGACAGGTCATTACAGACCATGGTGAGCACCATGGGCCATGAAACCCTCCATGGTGAATGCCTCCCTTGAGACCTCAGAGCCTGATCCCAAGGCTAGGACCATGATTCGCCACCACGGGTCGTGGTGAGCTCCGTGGTGGTCACTCCTGCAGGTCACCCTGCAGGGCATGGACCATGCCCACTCTTCACTTCCCATAATGCACTCTACGGACCGTGAAGGCTTCCGTGGAGAATTTTCAGAAACTTTTCTCTGCAACTTCCAAATTTCTAATTCTAAGTCCAATATCACGAACACCACCATGGGCCTTGGTGAGCATCACGGACAGTGATGGGTCTTTTGTGGTGAATCCCAGTTACAGTTTAATAAGAGGCGGTCTGGTCATTTCCCTATTCTTTTATTAATGTATGTGTACGTTTTTGAGACTAGATTCATTACGAAAATATCCTAAATACTCCTAAAACTATTCTTTTCCCTTATTGATTCCTAATCAACTTTAAGATCTCTCTCTCAAGATTCATTTAAAAGTTTATTTTCATCATCAAGTTTGGATAGGGTTTCTTCAAGAACAAGTCTCCTTTTTCAATTCTAAGGTCAAATCCAATCAAGGTATGTAGGGATTGATCCATGGATCCTTTTATCTATGGAGTCCCAAGGTTTCTACTCAAAATCTCATTAATTTCAATTGGGTTTGTAACCCTAATTTGATGGATTTCATTGTGTTGTTTAAACTATGTTTTAAATCATCATAAATGATCATGACAAGTATGTTCCTACATGAATTACATTATTTTAAGTTGAATTATGATTACCCATGCTTGAAGCCTATTTTCTATGATGATATTATGAAGTATGATTGTGAGTCCAATAAATTCAAGGTATTATCATGACTTTCATTCAAATTGGCTATGTATATGAGTTTTACTCTAAATTCAAGTATGAATTATGATCATGAATTACAAGTATGTTCAAGATATGAATTTCATTCAAGTTATGAACAAAGGTGACTTAATGCCCTAGGTGGTGACCTAGGACATAATTATATTAATTATGCAAATATGATTTGTAATGATGAAAGGACAATACTCACATTGCAATTATGTTATGAAATGAGCTATTCTATGAATTATGAAGTTTATGAAAAAGTTATGATATATGCTAAGTATGTTTACTATGTTATGTATTTCATAGAATTTGACTTAGCACTGAGTGGACTTGAAGTACGGGTCACTACCAAAAACCTTAGTAAGAGTCTCAAGTCTCTTAAACTATGTTCCACCATAGGTTGCCTCCATGGCTTACCTAGTGGATCCACATATAGTATATGTACATGACACGCGTAGCGGGGTAGAGTCTACCTTGGCAAGTAGATTCCTCTTTCTTCCGTTGTATGGGGAGACATCAAGATTTCATGTTATAGCTCACATGGTCTTATTGTCGATTATGGTTCTATCCCACAAATGTATGATCTATTATGTACTTTTATTATTTCAACTATGCCTTTCAAATTCTTTGACCTTTGTGATTTTCTCATGACTTTACTGCTCTCTTCTTAAAATATACTTCACTTGATCGTTGCATACTATGATTTATGTTACATGTCATGCCCTCATACTTAGTACATTCAAATGTACTAATGCATATTTGTTGCCTATATTGTCTCATAATGTAGGGGTTGAGGATCACATTCCCACACATGGCTAGTAGAGCTTAGTCCGGCGAAATTTTGGTGAGTCCTCATCCATCGGGGACTAGTTATTAGTCATTTGTTTTCATTTCAAAGACTTTGTTATATTTCATTTGAGGGTGATCTAGGTACGTGTCTTAGCCCCCACCATTTTCATGTAGTAAAGGCATTTGTTGGACTTATGTCATGGAGTCTACGTAGTCAAGTTACTCTTCTTTCTATGATCACGTTTAGACTCTTCTTATGTTATACTTTGTACTTACTTTACCTTATGTATGCTTCACTATATGTAAAGAGGCTTGGTTGGATCCCTTTAGGACTTCAATCGCTATAGCATGACTAGGCCCTAGGTTGGGTCGTGACATTATGGGTTTGCATCAAACTCGTAGCCAACATGATTCGATTTAGATCATTGCGGACCGAATAACTAAGTCGGTGCATTTTATTTCCATTAAGACTTCTTATTCAGCCAAGGACTATGCTGGACTTTACATTTGAGTGTTGGTTCTTGGGGTTCAATTTTCTATCATTGTGGACCGAGATATTCAGTTTTATCTCAGTTTTGGAGGTCATTTCAAAAGCATCTTGGTAGTTTAGTTGGCCTATGCCTGTTTGAACAGCCTCGGTCAAAAAAAATTGATTTTCTTTTTCAAAATGGGGGTGATGGATATAGGAGTAAGCAAAATATTTGATTGGTGGATAGGTGGGTGTGGGTTGAGGGTGATGGGGGTAGAAGAAAAATTAATTTTCATTTTTGTATAAAAAAATAATTATTTAAAAAATAATAATTTGGGGGTGGATTAGGGGTTGGGGGTTGTAGGGATTAGAGCATTAGCAATTTTGCTTTTATTTAATATATTTTGGCTTTATGAGATTAAAGTGGATTAGAACCATTTTACCCAAACTATATTTTACCAAATCTATATTTACCAATATTTTATATGGGTGGATTGTAATCCAATCCATTTTTGCTCAATCCATATTCAGTCCATCCAAATCCAATTCAATCCAACCATTTTCCACCCTAGTGTGCCACGGGCTTCCTATACACAAATTATCCTAGTTAACCTTAGAATAAATATGTTCCCTACATTCCACATTCTATCTCCTATCCGTCTTTTGAGTTCAAGGTAGACAACAAATTTATCCTAGTGTTGGCCAGACACAAAAATAGTAAAATCAAGAATGCAGGAGTAATCATGAATGAAAACCCATTATCAACCAAAGAAGAGTAATATTATACCATAATCTTGTGGCTACAGCCCTAGAATAGGGAAACTTAGCCACTCATCATTTGAATCACAAGACAAAAATATTTTAAAAGCATTCAAAAGTAGCTAAAATGAAAGAGAAAAGAAAAATAACCCTAAAGTCATTCTCTCATCGTTCCCCTTCATATTCTCCAAAATAAAAGACTGAATAATAATGAAAAATACAAGTGTGATATTTATAGTCTCAAAAATCACAAAAATCCATAGCTGACACTAAAGTTCGATACGCAGACTGGTTTTATTCCTTCACTTTTTTGCAATCTTCAGCTCCTCGGCAAAATTACACTGCTCATCAACCAAACCTGGTGCAGACTCAACTGGTTAAGCGAGAATTTAATTTAATTTTAGGACTTCACTCTTGGAGCATCAGCGCGACGCAGAGCTGCTCCCTACCAGTATAAATTTTGCAATTTTGCTTCCCAACTTCACTCTTAAGCTTCTACTTTTCAACTCGTGCCTTGATAATGCCTTTTTAAGGTCCATTCCTCCATTGTTAGCCCTGAAATAATCACGTTGGTTAGCTAAAACACACACAAATGACTCTAAAAATGCAATAAACTTAGGGAATTCATCCTCAAACTAGGCTACAAATATGGGTTATGTTGGCTAGTGGGCGCATAAATATGCCCAAGATCAGCACCCCACACTTATAGTTATGTTTATCCTCGAACAAATTCCCGTGCTTATGCAAGAAACACTAAAACAACCTGTACATAAGGTAGTCCTACTCATCTACTACCAATTGAATAAAAATCTCACATCACAACAAGCATGTCAGAATTTCCCCACGAGAATGACTAATCTAACACAACCTAAACCTCAAGAATTGACTCTATAATGCAGCAAACTCGTGTGAATTTCTCAGTCAAGAATCATGCCAAATTATCACTCCTTTAATGAAAATGTTCCCTCACCACAAAGAATTTAGCCATATTCACTCACAGATATATCAATTTAAACAATAATAGGTATCAAAAATGAAATTCGCTCATTCTCCCAAATGAATTCACATGTTACTCAAGATGAACCATAGGCTTGACCTTAGTGTAATTCACCACTTATTTAAGAAGGTTAAGAGTTAAGGATCACTTAGGACTTTTCGGGTTGTAATGTAGGATAGGGGATGGGTAGGCGCTATTTTTGGATATGAATAGTGGCATTATTCTCAAGCGCTTTAATATACTACATTTAACAACTTCACACATATTCTCAACAACCTCATTTTTACCCCTTTTTCTTCTTAGTTCACCCCTTTCTTTTTAAGCACTTAAACACTTATTTTAGGGACTTTTCTCTTTTTATCTTTTTTTTCAAAACAACAAGGTTTTATTTTTGTACTCCCTAACAACGGGACTTTTAGCTATCAAACACCAATGATTATCACTTTAGGGCACAAGATTGTAACTTTTCCTATTCTTTCACTTTCGTTTTTCTAAAGCGCTTAGGCTCTTTGGATCAAATTCATGGTCTCAAGAAAAAATGGGAATAAGCTTCATACAAGGCTACCAATAAGACAAGTCAAAGGCTCAAAAGGGGGTAAATATGGATATGTATCAAGGTGGGTACAACAAAGTGGTATAAAAACAAGGCTACCAAAGAAATGCCTAGATCACTTCTTAAACTCTAAACTCTTCATTTCTCTTTACCCACATACCGGATAAGTTCTAGCAATCAAGACGCAACATGGAATATAAATCCAACCTAACACACATTCCACATGCCCAATTCAAGAATGGCTAGTATTATGAATATCCAACCAAATAATCACATGAATTCAACATTAAGAATGCATACTTTGAGTCTAACAAAAGAGCTTAGGTGTCTTTAACTAGTCATTCCATTTCATTTCATGCTTTTCACAAGTTACTTGCCAATTATACAACCATGTAGCCTAGAAAGACACCTTATATACATATGGCACAATGATGATGAATACCCTTAGGACAGTCTTCGTCCATCCATCATAGGAAAATGCTACTCAACTATGACTTACTTAATCCTAAGACACTCTAAATTTTTTTGTATGGTTCAACAGGACTACCATGTCGAAAGAACCAAAAACAAATGTCACAGAATCCAAAATAAAAAGAAACAACCCACAACCAAAGTTATAAGATAGAGTATTTACAATTAAACAACCATTAACCTTCCACCCCACACTAAAAATTGCAGCACTATCCCCAGCACAACAAAATAGCAACATAAAGTAAAAGTGAGGTAGGAGACTACCCTGTTTAATTATTCATCTCCTCTGCAGCTTCGAGATCCTCAAGGGCCAAGGACACAACCTCTTTATCTTCAAAATCAGACTCAACATCAGACCCTGTCTTTAATTTGTCCTCATTTGAGGGGACATCATCATAAGTAGGCTCAAAGAATTGGGGTCTGATTTCGAGCACAGCATTTGCATGATTATTGAGAGGATACCGGTTCTCTACCTCTCTTAATTCTTTTATGGTGGATGGTCGGCACCCAATCCTATAACGGATATTTCTAACCAATACAAATGGACCATGATCAACTCATCTCTCTTTGCCTACTCCATCGAAGTGAGGGTGCTCCCACAAGAGGTGTCTAGCCCTTTAGTCTTGGTGACATCGAAGGGATCCAAGGAGTGAGGTGCCATTTAATCTAGGTGCTCTTTAGGTACCCTACTCATTGGCATGACAAAGTGATTAAACCTTCAAAGACATACCCTCCACCTCAGTGTACCTTTAGCTTCATTATGGAGGGCTTTAGGATAGCTACAACATTGATATCCACACCTTTCATTAGGGCATAAATAAGGCATACCCAGTCCCTAGTGACCTCTGTGAAGTGTAGTCTGGGTATGAGGTAGTGCATCACAATCTTGACCTAAACTCGTGCTTCCCTATTTATGTGGGCATAGGGATAAGAGAGGTGAAAGCCTTTGTTCCCGTGTTGCACCCATTTTGTTGTTGACTGAGGCCCGTAGAGGGTGTAACTAATTTTTTGATAAGGAGAGAGAATGTTTAGTCCTGTCAATGTTTCTGGAGAAAATTCGAGAGTCCTCAAGATCTATTCATAACTATGGATGATAATGGGACATCTACACCTTGCACTGTGATATAATGAGTTTGGGTATCCAGTTGGAAGTTCGCATAAAACTCCCTAACCATGTGCAATTTGTTAGCCTTCGGGTCTATAAATATGAAGCTCATGTTAAGCTCCATAAGTCTCTGCATAATTTGTGGAAACTCTCTCGCCAATCTTTCATCATCAAACAGCATATCTAGAAAGTATTTGGACTCAGTGTGGTGCTTATACCAATTTTTACCCGCTTACTTTACCTCCCTTAGTCCATAACGATGGGACTCCCCTTGTTACACCCCGTACTTTTGTACCTTAGAATGCTTCTTAAGATTCTTAAGTTTCTAGGAAGGCTCTTAAGTTTCTTAGAAGTCATCATGTGAGTCGAATAATCTATAACGCTATCAAATAATCCTAAGAAAAGGAGAAGGAGATACTCTATAATAGAGAAGAGTGGAAATAGGGTTATAAGAATCCGGAAGAAGTTGGAGGTCAAGTAGTGAGTCGTAGGACTCGACTTACTTGTGAAAGCTATTACTTGAGACATTTTACATACTAAGCTACTTGAGTACACGTCGATCTTGCGTAGCAAGGATTGCATAGGTTCTTAAAGTGAGATGAGTTTACGCACCCATGGAAGAAGCAAAAGAAGGCGTAGCACCTACTCGGAAGCAAGTAGGTGATGCACCTACTTGAGGTGGGTCCCATGCTGCCACGTGGCATCTTTGGGTTGGATACATAGATGAGGTGTCTCCCTAGGGGGGATTCCATGTGTACCACCCTAAGGAAGTATATATATACATGTGTTGATGACTAAGGATTCATTTCCTTAGTCTTTTACCTTGGAAAAGTTGGAGAAAAACTAGAGAGACATGGGAGAGTAGCTACGGCAGTAGCTAGGCCAAGGTAAGGCCTCCATTTTCGATCCGTGAATTAATTATTTAAGATATCCTATGGTTATATATCAGTGTTTAATAACATAAAATCTCATTTTGGGGCAGCAAGGAAGAGATACAAGCAGTCCGTTAATTTTCAGCATGTTAAGAGAACTTCTGAGATAAGTTTTAGCAAGGTATGGCTTGGTTATCTTCTCCTACATTTTGGTAAGGGTTTGGAAATGATATTAAGGTGTTAATAATGTAAATTTATTATTTGTAGCAGCACCAAATGGATAGAAAACAGCCACATGATTCAGCCGTAATTAAGGAATTTCCAAGGCGGGTTTTGGCAAGTTTTGGCGAATTTTGGGTAAGGTAAGGTCTTTTCTTTAAATTTGGTGTTTATGGTGTGGTTATGGTGTGTATTACATGCCTTTTATGTGGCTGGAAGTATAAAAATTTCATAGAGATGTTTGACGTTAGAAACAATCTAAATTGGAGTCGTTATAGTTAAGTTGAAGTCGAGTAGTGTGTTATTGTTATGGTGCTGCAGGTTGGGGATGGTTTAATTTTGTGTTGTAGGGATGGAACTTGGGTTAAAACAGGTGTGTGTTCTTCTGGTTTCATCCACCTAACCATCCGTTCCGCGTGGTTAGTGATTTTACGGATTAATGATTAAAAATATTATTTTGGTATCGTGATTTTGGGCGAATTGTTTGGGACTTGTTTTGTGTAATATTGAAGTGGTGTAGGTGTGTATTGGCTGCTGGTTTTTGTGTTTAATATTTCTTCTAAGGTTTGGAGGTTAATTGGAAGTTCGGATAGGGCGAGTTATAGAGGAGATGTTGCCCGAATTCCGTTAACTTCTTAACTAACTAATAGGCTAGTCGAGACTAGTTGAGAAAGGCGAATAAGGGATTGATTCCTTTGGTTAATTGTTGTGGATTTAGAAGCTAGAAAGTTAAAAATTATTTATATTAGTATTACCTTCGTATTAAATAGGTTCGAAGGACGACGAGATAAGCCGGGATAAAAGGAATCGATACGAGGTATGTAAAGCTTATCTCTTTCTTTCTTTTGGAATATCTTAGCTATAAGTGGAATGTAATATGTGCTCTGAGGATAATTCCACTCATAAAGCTTCAAGAATGATTCATGTCTCTGACCTATTTCTTGATTTTAGAACTCCTACAATAAGTGAGATATTGCCTCTCAAGTCTTATGTATGAAGGAAAGTAGTAAGTATGTAAGTCCTATCTCTCCCTTGGTTTGGCATGTTTCAAATGTATGTAAATCCCATCCCTTTTTTTGGCATGTCCTAGATATAGGTTACGAATGATGTGTATATGAAGCTTGGGGTAACTCTATTCATAAGCTTAGAGCGCGACTCATGACTCTTATCCACGTCTGAATGCTAAAACTCTAAAGGAGGTTGAGCCACTACTCTCAAGTCTTTTATGTGTTGAATAGTAAGTGGAGATATAAGCTCTTATTCCTAAGTACCCTACAATAACAAATGTCCTCGGTTCCATAAGCTGTTGGGCACTTTCTTGATACATATTTCTGGTTCACTTGTAGCTTTTAAGACTCTTAAAGGAGTTAAGCTCCTATTCCTCAAGTCTTTTATACGATTGAATAGTGATTGGTACGAAAAAGCTCCTCTATTTAAAAGGCTCTAAGATAGACAATACTCAAACTTCTATAAGACGGTTCATACTATAGTAATGTATGACTATGAAGTTGAGGCTCCAGTTGACATAGTCCCTAATGGCATCTAGAGGGTACTGGAGATGGTTCCTACCCTAGTTTCCAAGTGACGGTTCATTTGATCATTTCGTTGAGCCTTAAATGATGAATTTATTCGCACATCGTTATTCACTAATCCGCTCGCGTATGCTGCTAATACATTATTCATCGCATCCCATGAAGGGCAGGGCATAATAAATGATGAAATGCTTATTCACCGCGTCCCATGAAGGGTCGGGCATGATAAATAATGAAATACTTATTTACTGAATCCCATGAAGGGTCGGGCATGATAAATGATGAAATGCTTATTCACCACGTCTTATGAAGGGCCGGGCATGATAAATGATGAAATGCTTATTCACTGCATCTCATGAAGGGCTGGGCATGATATATGATGAAATAATTATTTACCGCATCCCATGAAGGGCCGGGCATGATACACGATGAAATGACAGCTTCACCGAGTCCCTCACAAAAGGGACGGATACAGTATATAGGCATGCATATGAAAACATAGTGATACATTTGTAACCCCGAGTCCCATAACGGTCCAGGTACGGTATATGACGAAGATATACACTCCCTTATTTCACACAGTACAGGTATAGTGATTCGTTAACTGTTACATTTATTTCCTGCATTCCTATTTCAGTTGAAAGCTCATTTATGCTATGTTATGCTTTATATACTCAGTATATGTATCGTACTGACCCCCATTTCTTTGAGGGGCTGTGTTTTATGCCCGCAGGTACAGACGCACGTTTTAGGGATCCACCAACTTAGGGTTCCACTCAGCAAGTTTGGGAGAAGCTTTATTGAATCGGAGCCAAGCTTTTGGGTACTAGACCTTCTATGTATATATTTGTGTATTCAGGGGTACGGCGGGGGCCCTGTCCTGCCATATGTTATTATTAATACTCTTAGAGGTCTGTAGACATGGAAGTGGGTTGTGTTTATACGTGTGCTCGATCGTGTCTATATGATTTATGTTTAGGACATTCCCGTTGTCATGGCGGCCTTGTCAATTCGCGTACATGTATATCATGGGACGACCCCACATGCTATAGTAGCCTCATCGGCTTATGCGTTATATTGTCTAAATAATAGGTGTGATAAGTAATAATCTCTCAAGGGACAGGTTATGCCAATACATAACCATGCGACAGGGTATATGCGAGTTCCCAGCTTGGACACCCATTGTGGCCTACGAGGTTGGGTCGTGACAGCCCTCGTGGGACTGTCAGTACGGGTGGTACTATGGGGATCCCTCTATCTCTCTTACAGATATTAGTGGCCGGCTCTTTTTCTGCTCAACGGCTAGAAAACATGATTAGCTGCATACAACCACCAAACTACATAAGTATCTTCTACTTGTTGACTTCAACCAAGAGGCATACACAACCAAGCGACTACCCCACACTTAAACGTTACCACAGAATGTGTCACAATTTAAGGTACTCAGACTTCCCTTTATCAATATAGTTTCATACCATACATTCTCAAATGCCACTAACAATCACACTTGATGAGTATATTTGAGCCTCTACTCAAGAATTCAAGGCAAAATTAATCTTCATGTATCAATAATCTCACAAGGGTATTCAAGCTTCCTCTTTTTTTCATGACTATTAAACACAACTATATCTTTAACCCACACTTCATATATTACATTAGAATGCATCCTTTTGTGTCTACTCAAGACCTCAAGAAAATCCCATTAACAATGTATCAACACACCCATATTTAAATAATCATGTTACTCAAGAATTCACATAATTTTAGCATATGAGAACAAATTCTCCCTTTTTTTCTTTCATCATTATCTAAGTTAGGGTTTCAATTCAACAAGAGTCAACAAACTAGGCACTCAATAATATATTCAAGGAGCTAATTTCTTCCGACATGACAATTATGAACATTTTTCCAACCAAACAACAAGAATTAAGGGGGAAATTTCGGCCCCCTTATGCTAGTTCCACTAATTTTTAGAAAAAAGAGAAGACAAAATAGAGACAAACATTCCTTAAGTGCTTGAGATGAAGAAATCACTAAGAAAACTTGTTGAAATCCAAGGGAATGATGTAGATTTAAGAGAAGAACAGAAAACTAGGGCTTTTGGGAGAGGGAAATTCGTGAGTTTGGATGAAGTAAATAGGGGATTTGGACTGAATTTAGGGAGTAAAAGGGAATGAGGACAGTTCATAACCCATATTTTTAATGAAAATGCCAAAACTAAACCTAAATTCCGCGACACGGAGACGTTGTTGACTTAACTGTTAGGTGCCTAAAAAATTTTAAAATATGAATCACGCTAAATTTGACCCAGCTCTCCCCGATGCGGAGACATTGCGGACTTTACTTAGGACCTGGAGATTCAAAAAGTTTGAAATAGTTACATGGGTCCAGTTGAACTGTAGGGGGACAAGCTCCTATAGTGGACTCCACTATTTCTTTGCATTTTCTTCCTTTTTTGTTTTGTTTTTCAAGTAAATATCAACCTAAGAATAATTTTACAAGAAAAATGAAGTCTATCCCAAAACCAAAAATTAAATAATTAGAATCCTAAGTGATACACTAAATTAGGGGTTTCCTCCCGTGTAGCACCTGATTTAACATCATAGCACGACTCATCTCTTTCCTCACTCATTCTCCAACTCCAATGCTTCTTCCTCATGATCAACATCATTCCCAAAATAGTGTTTGATTCTTTTACCATTGACCAAGAATGTCACTGGTTTTGCTTTATTCCACAACTCAAAAGCTCTATGTGATGTCATTTTCTCCACTTCAAAGGGCCCGCTCCACTTAGACCTCGACTTTCCTGAAAAAAAGTCTCAATCTAGAATTACGGAGGACCACCTTTGACCTAGTTCGAATGTACGAGTGATGATATGCTTTTCATGCCATCTCTTGGTCATTTCCTTGTATAGTTTGGCATTCTCATAGGTATGTAGCCTAAACTCATCCAACTCATGCAACTGATCCATTCACTTCCTGCCTAAGAGCTCTAGATCCAGATTCAACTTCTTTAGTGCCTCGTAGACCTAATGCACTTGTTCAACTGGTAGGTGAAGGGCTTTGCCAAAAACCATGTGGTATAGAGAGGTCCCAATAGGTGTTTTTTATGCAGTCCAATAAGCCCGAAGTGCTTCATCTAGCTTAATAGGCCAATCTTTCCTTGTTGCGTTCGCTATCTTCTACAAGATTTGTTTCACCTCTCTATTGGACATTTTAACCTGTCCACTGATTTGAGAATGGTATGCGGTAGCCACCTTATGCCGCACTCCAAACTTAGCCAGGAGATTCTTCACTGTTTGATTTATAATATGCTTACCTCCATCACTGATAATAGCTCTAGGAGTACCGAACCTTGTGAAGATCTACTTCTTTAGAAATCTGGTTACCACTTTTGAATCATTGATGGGAAGAGAGATGGCCTCAACCTACTCAGAAAAGTATTCCACTGCAACCAGGATGTATTGCTTCCTATCAGAGGGTAGAAAAGGACCCATAATTTTCATTCCCCACACATCAAAGATCTCGACCTCTAGGATATTGTTCAATCGAATCGCATGCCTTCTGGATATAGTTCCTATCCTTTAACACTGATCGCGACTCCTAACATACCCTGCAGCATATTTAAATAATTTTGGCCAAAAAAAACTAGACTGAAGTACCTTGTGAGCAATACACTCATTTCCATGATGGTCACCGTAGGGTGATGAATGGCAAATATGTAGCACTTGGTGCACCTCAGCTTTGGGCACACATCTTCTAATCATTATATCAACACCCTTATTGAACAAGTAGGGCTCATCCCATTTGTAAAACTTGGCCTCATACATCAACCTCTTCTTTTGCTGTGAAGTTGCTCCTGGTGGGAAGACCACTTACTAAATAGTTGACAATACCAAGGAAACTCAGTCACTTCCAAATCTAACAACTGCTCATGTGGGAACTCCTCTTTGATCTGCATTATCACGACCCAAGTTAGGGCTTAAATGTGACACGACAAATGAGAAACCTGGAGGTATCTCATCCAAGCCTCTTAGCATTCATATAGCCTTTCATCAGTAATGACAATATATATCAAGTGGAAGAAAAAAGGGAAAAAGGACTAAGGGAGAAAAAAATCACCTTATGTTTCATTCTATATAAGAGACAAAAAATAATCAACATACTCTTATGTGTAGTTGCATCTAATATGCAAGGATATTGGGAATAACTTGAAGACAATCTGTTTTTTTCATTTTTTAGAATAAAAATAGTTCAAGGAAAAACAGCAAGAATGTAGTACATATTATCATATGGGACTGAGTAAGTATCAATTACAACATATATTCCTTTCATTTTCTTTTATTTGTTCCTTGCAAGTGCTTCAAAGGGGGCATTTGCAATCATATGTATAGTTGCAAACCTTTGAACAGTTAAAGATGGATCGGAGAATAAAACAGTTAACTTGAAATTGCAGGTCCTTCAAAATCAGAAATGGATAGCTACAGAATAAATTTTCCAGTATAAATGACAAACTTGTTCAGTCATTTGGGCAAATTAATAAGCGGCAAAGGAACCGATAATGTAACGTTAAAGAATGATTAGAAATAACATCGGATCAGAAGCTCTTTTGTAAATCTCTTCTGCAGTAAGGGACAATAATTTTTCTGCTTCTTCATCCATAATCATACCAATTGTTGAAACCAATTGTTGAACCGGAGTGATCTTCGAGATGTACCTCAAATCTGCACCTATAGAAGTATATTTTAAAACAGAATGATTAGTTATTTCGAATGATAAGTTGAGGGAGTTAGTGTAAATGTATGGACAAATATAGATTATAAAGTACCTAGGGACAAGCATGCTTTTTTTATCGCAGTTCATACAAAAAATTTCTCTTACACGTCTTGTCCACAGTTTTAACATACCAACACATACAAGCTTTTAAAGTCAGGGGAGAAGGTTATTGTTGGTTCGATTGAAAATATGTGTCCCTGTATTAGGAGGATGATTAGGGTTACCATTATTATAGTAGTTTACTACTGAGTTAAAAGGGTAGTGATGTACTAACATCCTTTTGTGAGGCAATGTTTGCAATAGGTATTACTTCTTCATCCACTGGAATGGAGATGAGAAATTCTGATCTGGATGTACTTCTTAGAGTAAAGGAAGTAAGCATTTGTCGGTTCTTTGCGACCCTACTCATAATTCAAATGGTAATTGTTGAGGATATTAAGGCAAAAGGATAATGAGAGTATATAGGGAGGTAATGTAATACCATTGTTGTAGTTGTTAACGTTGTGGATAAGGTGGATCAATTTGAATTGTTGTGTTGAATTTTGTTGTTAATGATACACCTATATTAAACATATAACGCAGAAATAAGTTACGTAAAAATTAATAAAGTGATACTATAAAAGTTGTTTTGTTATATGTGAGTTGATTTTCATTAAGAATGAAATAATCAGAGCACTTTATCAATTAAAGTTGGCTCTGTTTTCATAGTGTCCTGTTTAATCAGTTTTTCACTCACTTTATCTTTTATATTTGTTCTCATAAGATCTCAAATTTGAAGTCTACAATAGATTTTGGTGCTCCAAAAACAGAATCATCATTTCATATGCATAGAATATTAGAAGGAAGTAAAATATTTTTTGCCACTTAAATTGATTCTTGGTATACATAATATAAAAGATTGTGCAAAAGAATAGTAAGTTTGAAACACCATCCTTTTTCTTGACTTTTGCTAGTGGTCCATTTCCCTATACAGTTTGGCTGAGCTACAAAAACATGATGATGACTTTTGAATCAGCTTTTTTAACGGTGTGTTCAGTATGAAAGGAAAATAATTTCTTAGAAATATTTCATAGAAAAATAAGTGGGTTTCTTACTTATTTTCTTTTGTTTAGTATATAAAGATATTATAAAATTATTTATATATAGTCTAGACAAATACTATAAGAGTTGAGGGTTAGATTGGTGGTGTGGTGTGGGATGGTGGGGATGTGACTGCTAAAATCATAGTTATAAACAAACACAACGTAGAAGTTTTTACTACAAAGCGTTAGAGGGATGCAAACAAATAATTACACAAGCAGAGGCTTTTATGTAAGCTGTAACAGTTCAGTGACTTCAAATATGGTAGGAAAACTAATAGAAGAAAGTTTCAATATCAAACATTGAATTTAGCTGGTGTAACTCCATTATTAAATTTTTTACAAATTATGAAGTAAAGTATCAGATCAGATGATGTACTTTAAATATGTTGTTTATTATGTTTCTTACATTCCCTCATTCTCCCATCCTCAAGTATGAGGTAAAGTATCAGATCAATGTGAATTGATGGGTGAGCTTTTGTAAAGTACGAATCTTCAAGAGTATATTTAACCTTTGAAATGTGCTTGTTATACGAACAGTTTAGTTTCATATTATCTTCGGCTAGTGTATTTTTTTCCTTGACTAACATTGAGGGACTCATTATAGATCATTGTAATAACCAAAATCAGTTTTGCACAAGCAGTGAGTATCGAGATGAGTAAGGAAAAATGCAATGAAAGCATGCAATACAAGCTTAGAATTACGTGAATAGGTAAAAAGAACAATAAGAAGACACATTTGTCATCTTCATCATTGAACAAAGGGAAATCCAAGAAAGTCTGAGGATGCATAGCAAGGTTCCTCACAAAAGCCACTACTTGCTCAGTAACACCAGCTATACCTCTATCGGAATCAAACCTCTTATCCTTATGTTAGCATGTAAGTATAATGTAATAAAATATGGGTTCAACAAAATTAATATTTTTTGTCTTGCAGGTTCCACAGCCGAAAGAATATATAAGCAAGTACACTGCTAAACAAATCATTATTTTCTTTTGAATTAAATTTTCAAGTGGACAGAAAAATTTTGCAGTATAAATAGAGCAAACAAATCATTGTGCAGTACAAATGAAGTGACACTAAAACTATATAATAATCGTCAAGAGTGACTGAAGAGTAATATAAGAAAAAAAAAGTTGGGGTGAAAATTAAAAGGGGAAAAGGCGAAAGGATTATTGGTAATATTAGGTTTTTGTAGTTTACCGTTATACTTTGATACTCCAACATGTCGGTCAAGGATTACAGGATATTGATGGAATTGGTGCAAGAATTTTTTACCTACGTCTTCTATAATTGCCTCTTCCCATATAGTGAAGGTAAAAGTTTTTTTACTGCAAAAATAAGAAAATTTATTAATGAATTCTTGTAACCTTTTTTCCTTACTCGAAACATATCTTGATGGAGAACAGTTGACAATAATTGCGAGTATGTCTATTGACAATAGTGTTGAAGGTTGGTTCATATATATTTGAAGTGTTAATTTGACAATCTATATTAGAGTTCAATTGAATTATAAAAGGATCATATGAAACATACCATATTCCATTTTTTCTCATATCTGTTATCGTTGCCTGAAGGACTTGAAGTTTAATATCTTGAAATGATGTTACATTAAGCTTTGTAGGCAGTGGTAATGCATCCAAATCATCTTTATCAAGTGGATCAATGATGCTCTTTTTATTCAGAACCCAGTCAAATGCATGCACGGATTTTTCATATTTCAAATATGGTGGCTGCACCCGTGCTCCTATTATGCGGTAGGTGTGGTAGAGGTTCATCTTTTTTTGATAACGGGGAATATCGCCATAGACAATGGCCTTTACCTAACCTTCCAGTAAGCAGGGGGTATCACAATATTGACAAAATTTAGAAGGCAAAATAGGATGATAAATGGATTTGAAGAAATAGAATCCGAAATGATGCAACAGCAATGAGAACAATTATTAGTATGAGCAGGAAGGTGTATAAAATTTATTTTTTCATCTCTCTGTAGCTATAGTTTTTTTATATTTTGGAACTTTAATCAAATGCAGGCTGCTCTGATGTACTGCATATTATTACATTACACTTACGACCTTTTGCTCCTAGACGAAGTTGAAAAAGTAGCAGTAGCTTGGTTTCTGTGTACTTAATTCAAAAAGACTAGAGTGCTATTAAGGTAAGGCATACCAAAAAATTTCTATAACCAGTTCATACCATATGGTAAGTATCAATTACAACAGACAAAATAAAAACATATGCTTTCTTTACTCCCTTTTATTTGTTAAGTATACTAAAACAAATTTTTCCTTTCACTTTTCCATTTTCGTGGATGAAGGGACATTTTATAATTTCTGCCATTATTGCCCTTATCATTAAGGATTTATATAGAGAGGGAACAAAGGAAGTGTTAATCTAACATTCATTAAAATTTTAATCTATGTGGGTCCTCACCTTTTCTTTCCAAAAGAAGATTATTCTCTCTTATCTTTTAGATGACCATACTAATAAGTACGTCAGACCTTTTAGATGACCATATTGGAGGAAATTTTTCAACATAAATGATTAACTTGTTCAGGCATTTAACAGAATTAATAAGGGGCAAAGCAACCAATAATGTTTGTATTAGAAGATCATTGACATTTAACGTCAAACAATATCTAGCTTCGTAAAAAATACAAGAATAAACTCGCAAATTCTATCAGAAAAAGGTAGAAATTATAAAATCTATTAATATGAGGTATGTGAAGTATGTGGCAGAAAGTGGTACAAATATTTCGCAATTTGAAAAAATAAAAAGGAAGGAAAAAGGAAAACATAACCATCAACAAAAATGGCAATAGAAGTCTAACAGAAGGAGAAAGTAAGGTTATAACCGTTCATCTTGCGCAATGATGTTTAAATATTTGATTCTGTTTTCCTTGCTTTCTTCAGAGCCACATATATCCACAATCTGTATCTTACAAGTCCAATTTCTACTTTTCGGAGCTATTTCATATATATGAAGATTTGCCGTCATTTTCTGATGAAATTAGGGAAAAACAAAAGGTTAGTATATAGTGAATCATCAACAAAAAAAAAAAAAACAGAATTGACAGCGAGAAAACTCAGGCAATAACTTACATAAGGTCATAGTATTATATTCTCTATATAATGGAATAAATTAAGAGAATGCATTTTCAATAATTTCGTTGTATACTATATTATAAGTAGACCGATCATCATGACTGTGTTTGGTTGTTGGTTGAATTAATATTTTAACATTGTCAAAATTTTATGCTCGAGATAAAGCAACATAAAGTTTATCATGCGAAAATACAAGTTCACGTAAATAAATTCCAACAAAATCAAGTGTTTGACCTTGAGATTTGTTTATAGTCATAGCAAAACATAGTCGAATTGGAAATTGTGTTCTTTTAAATGGAATAGGTAGTTTTGCATCTTGTGAAGATAATAATGGTATTCGAGGAATAAAAACATATTTTTTCTTTAAAATCATCACTTGCGATTGTAGCGCTAATTACTTGAGTTTTAAAATTAAGAAAAATTAATCGTGTTCCATTGCATAAACCCTCGGAAGGATTTAAGTTGCGTAGAAGAATAACAGGGCAATTTCGTTTTAAAATTAGCTTATATGGAGGCAAACCAGGAGGATTTAAAGTTTGCAAAAAATCTTCATATTCGGTTTGATCCTTTGGTTCAATAGTTTCATCAATTCCAATAAATGTCATAGCATCGTTTGAAAATTTATGAATAAACATTTCATTAATTTCAGCAACAAAATTATTTTTTGTTGTTAATATAACACGAGATATTATGGAGGACATATTTTCATTGATCGAGTTTAAATTTGGGTGAACAGCGTTGAACAAAATATTTAATGAATCTTTCTCATTTGTAAAGGGAATAAGAAAAGATTGTGGAATTTTAATTTTGCCTTGTTCGTTTGTATTTACTTTGCCATTTTCGATTTTTAATAAGTATTCACGGAATGTAGTATCCGTTCTTGCGCGCATATTTTGTACCAATCGATATCTTTCAAGCTGACTTCAGATGGTCGAATTTAACAAACTTTCATTAATAAAGTCTTTTTTTCCCGTTTTGTAAAATAGGTAAAGTTTGTCTAAAGTCACCCCAAAACAATAATTTTTTCACCAAAAAGTGTTTTTATATTCATAATATCGCATAAAAATAAGTCAAAAGTTTCGACAAGTTTTGTTGTTGCCATTGATACTTCGTCCCATACTATTAATTTTGCATCTCGAATTAAAAAAGCAAGTGAACTTTGTTTGCTAATGTTACAACTACAATTTTCATGTGTACAGATAGGAAGTTTGAAACGGGAATGAGCAATTCGTCCTCCATGAAGTACGGAAGCTGCAACACCAAAAGTTGCGATGGCTAAAGCAATAAATCCTCTAGATCGTACAGTAGCTAATAAGACACGATATAGGTAAGTTTTTCCCATTCCTCCAGGTCTGTCAATAAAGAAAGCTCTGGATTTATTTGAAAATATTCAATTAAGAATAGCATCATCTATTTTTGTTGTTCTCTATTTAAATGCGTATAAAGCAATAAATCTTCAGCAGTAACTATTATATTTCATTCCAAATAGATGTGTGTAGGTTCTTGCATTATTACTGAAGATGTGGAAGGGTAGAAATCTGTTGATATGAGTTTAAATTTAGCTATATTATGACCCATCGAATGTAAAATATTATCGATTTGATGTAAAACTAACAAATGTCGTCTCTTTGTATGTTGCTATATTTGTAAAATCTTTTCTTTTGGATTAGCGGGGTTACAATGTGCTAATAGTGTTGCAAATAAACGTTGTAAACTAGGTGGCATTTGGTAGTCAGCAGCTTCGGACATACATTCAGCTAAGTTATTGTCACATGCAAGTAAGCCCCTTTTTTGGGCAGCTCTCTGAATGTGTTATAATATATTCTGTTAACAGTCTTTAAATCTTTGTATGATTTTGGGCCTCTTGTGTTCATCAATAAAAGTCGAAGGTAGTATCTTTCTCCTTCTATTGGATGATAGCTGACAACACGACCAATGACATTGCCTTGTTTTCTTTGGGTTCGCATTCTATCGCTTGTAGACCAAACGAAGTACTGGAGAAAATCTTTGTACAATAGGTGGAGTTCAATTGCTACTTTGTTCGTCTTATTCATTAAAAAGAATTTTGTTAACATTATTCTCCTAATCGCAGGATTATTCAAGACAGTATTTAGATCTGCAGTTGTTTTAAGTGAGACAAATTGTTGTTCTTTGAGATGAAGTTGAAGATGATGAACTGCGGGACTCATTTCGCTAATAGGAAATGCAAACAAGTGCCACATAGCTTCAGGTTGTGAAACCTATCTAGCTGATTGGTAGTCTTTGATTTCATCTATTTGTATAGTAGAGTCATTATCATGTATATGAAAAGCAATTTTGTCATGTCCTTTGCAAATATATTTGTAAATATACCTGATGGCCTTAATGTCTGAGAAAATTTCAACTTTATAAGGAAGTTAAATTTGGCCAAGATATATGGGCTAACCCATGAGTTATCAAGATATTGAGTTCTGATTTTGAAATATTTGTCGTTGTCTCGTCTTTTATAAATTGGATAAGAATTCAAATTTTTAGATATTTCAGTTGCATAGCTTTTGGGATATTTAAATTTACAGTGTCTTGTTTTTTTCATGCAAGGACTTTTAGAATTTAAATTTCCACAAGACCCATGCATCATATGTTTAATAACCAAAGAAAGTAAATATTGATTTGTGGTTGGATCAGGTATTTCAGCACAAACAACTTTGTCATAAGCCTCATGTGATAATAATTTGTAGTCATCTGCAAGTATAAAATCAAAATGTACGTGGGGAAGACCACGCTTTTGAAATTCTATAGTTTACATATAGGCAAAAAATTTCCAAATGTTTTTTTTAATAATATCTAACTTTAATTCTTCAACCTTTGCTCTGAATATTCGACTTACTAAATCTGGTCTATTTTAAATTTCATCAGTTGATAGCAAGAAATCCTGAATCTCTGACCATGAAGAATTATATGTCAAAGTTAGAAAGATATCAGGTTTTTCAAACTGTTGTACTAAAGCAATAGCGTCCATCTAGCGACGGCGCATATCTCGCAGACCTCCAGTAAAGCTAACAGAAGGAATGTTTTTATGCCAATATTTGAAGCATCTCTTTCTCTTTGCCTGTAAACATCCACTAGTCTCGATAATACTTCTAGTCTAAATAAATCTTGGTTGAATAACAAAAAGTCTAGTCTTTGTGTTTCAGCTTTAATAAATTCATCCACTGAATATTGCTGAAATAACTTACCAAAATGTAAAGTTGGATTTTCTTCATCATCTCTAATTTGAAGTTTATAACAATAATACTCACGACATGAGACAATGATTTTTTTTATTGTTCAACAGTAAGAAGTCCATCAACGGAGGACCAATTAGATACTTGAGGAAGTTGATCATCAGTAGAAATAGAATGATTCGAGGAAGAATTTCGTTGTAATTTTTGAATGCCACAGTGCACCCTTTTTCTCTACGTGGAAACAATAGAGAATATTGTAATGAGTCATAACAACCGTAGTAATAGTGTACCAATTGGGTAGTATTGCAGTGAGTGTAAAGCCGAATACGGGGTGTAGTAAGAATATTATGTGATTCACCATTATGGGGTGTAGTAATAATATTATGTGATTCATCATTAATCCATATAGCAGCAACTTCTGGGACAGTCGGTAAGTTGTGTGTTCGTTGGTCCCAGGTAGAATCACATTTAAGTGCAATATAGAAAATAGATAAGTTTGGAATGCATGTTAAGGATTTCAAAAAGACACAATATGGGATTAATCTTTAGAATGTCAATTAACTTTGTAACAACTAATCAAACAGTATTTTCAGAGAACATCTTGTTAATTATATCAGCCTCATTATCATACAAGTAAATCTGTAAGTTTCTTACTTCATTATCAGCAGAGAGTAGACCATTTATAAAATGATACATTTGTCCCTGAACCTTCAATGTATATATACCTCGAGTTTTTTTTGCTAATTCTTTGTCGTACTTTACTCCAAGTGAAGTAAAGGAGATCGACTTACCTTCGCTCCTATGTTGACTCTATTGGAAGGATTAGAAGGGTTTGCGGTTTATTATGATGCTTTGAAGAGTGGTTTGGGTTGTGTCTTCATGCAAAATGGTAAGGCCATAGCCTATGCTTCTAAGTAATTGAAAGTGCATGAGCGTAACTACTCTACCTATGATCTTGAGTTGGCAGCCGTTGTTTTTGCCTTGAAAATTTAGCGGCACTACCTCTATGGTTTACATGTAGATGTGTATACCGATCATAAAAGCCTTCAATATGTGTTCACCAAAAAGGACCTCAATCTAAGACAAAGAAGATGGCTAGAATTCCTCAAGCACTATGACATTTGTATGCATTATCATCCGTTAAAGCCAATGTTGTTGTCGATGCACTTAGTAACGTGTCTATGGGGAGTGTGGACCATGTTGATAAAGGAAAGAGAGAGTTGGTGAAACATGTTCACCGGTTGGCTAGACTAGGGATGAAGTTGTGCGGTACCGTGATGGTGGTATAGTTGTCCAAAATGGGTCCGAATCCTCCTTAATGGTGGATATTAAGTTGAAATAAGACCTTGAACTGACACTTGTCGAGTTAAAGAAGTTGGTGAAGGAAAAAAAGGTAGAGGTGTTTTCACAAAAGGGAGATGGGGTGCTATATTACCAAGGTCGATTATGTGTTCCGAACGAGGATGGCCTAAGGATTTTGATCTTGATGAAGAAACATAATTCTACATACTCTATTCACCTCGGTTCAACAAAAATGTATCGAGACTTGAAGGATTTTTATTGGTGGGGTGTCATGAAGAAGGGCATAGCAAGGTTTGTGTCCGAATGTCCTAATTGTCAATAAGTGAAGGTAGAACACCAAAGGCTGGGTGATATAGCCCACGATATTGAAATCCCTACTTGGAAATAGAAAGATGTAAATATGGATTTTGTAGTGGGTTTGTCTCATATTCGGAAGTGACATGATTCTATTTAGGTGATTATTGATAGAATGACTTAGTCGGCTCACTTCCTACCGGTTAAGACTTCCTATAGGGACGAATATTATAAAAAGTTATATATTTGGGAGTTGGTGAGATTGCATGGTGTGCCATTGTCAATCATTTTGGATCGTGGTACTTAATTCACTTCTCACTTTTGGAGATCATTTCAAAAGGGCCCCGATAATAAAGTAAAGTTAAGCACCACATTCCATCCTCAAACTGATGGGCAAGCCAAAAGGACAATTCAAACCCTAGAGGATATGTTAAGGGCTTGTGTGTTGAAGTTCAAGAGGAGTTGGGATCATTACCTACCGCTCATTGAATTTGCTTACAATAATTGTTATAATTCAAGTATTGAGATGACGTCATTTGAGGCTTTGTATGGGAGGAAATGTAGATCTCCGGTTGGTTGGTTTGATGTAGGTGAGATGACCTTGTTAGGTACCGATTTTGTACCTGATGCTTTGGAGAAGGTGAAGGTCATTAGAGAAAGGTTAAAGATGGCTCAAAGTCATCAAAAGTCATATTCCGACACTAGAAGAAGGGATCTTGAATTTAACATAGATGATTGGGTGTATTTAAAGGTTTCACCCAAGAAGGTGTGGTTCGGTTTGGTAAGAAAGGGAAATTGAGCCTTAGGTATGCAGGGCCCTATAAAATCCTAAAATGTGTTGGTAAAGTTGCGTATGAGTTGGATTTACTTTCGTAAATGATCATGATTCATCCGGTGTTCTATGTGTCAATGTTGAGAAAATATGTAGGAGACCCTAAATCCATTGTTCCTTTGTATGTAGTGAATGTTGAGGATAATTTGACCTATGAAGATATCCTAGTTGAAATTTTGGAGCAGTAAGTGAAAAGGTTGAGGAACAAAGAAGTGGCGTCCATTAAAGTCCTTTGGAGGAATCACAAGTTGAAGGCCCTACATGGGAAGCTGAAACATATATGATGAGACGTTACCCTCACCTTTTTCATTCTACTCAATCCTAAGGTAATAATCCATTCATGTTAGAATGTTTAATCCCCTTATGTTTCAGTTTTCCAAGTCCTTATATGCATGCATATTCATGAAGTTGAATTTTAAAGTTATGTTTTAAGAGCAAGTTTAAAGATCTTATGTTTGATGCATTTTAAAAGTCATTATATATATGTTGGGTTGTTAGTCCTCATGCCATATCCTTTTCGATGTCAATGATTCTCATTCGAGGATAAATATTCCCAAGGGGGATATATTGTAAGACTCTGGAAATGTGGAAGGTCCCAAACCAAGAAACAAAAGATCAGTTTTCAGAAAATACAGAAAACTAGCATCAGAAGCTGACCACGGAACCCTTCACGGACCATGGTAAGCACTACGGACCATGGTGTGCAACCATGGTAGAGATTCAGAGGCTCAGTCTGTAGAGGACCAACCACGATAGAGGACTACGGACCATGGTGAGCATCATAGGCCGTGAAGCCATCCGTGGTGAGTCCTCCCCAAGACCCTCAAGAATTTTCCCAAGACAGGGTCGACGGACGACCATCACGGGCGTTATGAGTTTCACGGACCATCAAAGAGTCCGCGATAAAACTTTAGATACTACCTTGCAAGTCCTTTCTCTTAATTTCTCTAATTCCCTTATAAACGGGACCCCACCACGGACCGTAGTGAGTACCACAAACTGTGAATGGTCCCTGTAAAGTCTCTTACGAGTAGATTTTTAAAGAGGCATTCTAGTCTTTACCTATGTTTTAAAACAAAATGGTGTCTTTTTGAGGACTGGATTCTCTAATCTAAAGAAAACCTTCCAAAACATCATTCTTCACCCTTAGACTTAAATCTCTCAAATTCTATCTTCCCAAACTCTCTCAAGAGCCTCAAGGCAAGGCTAGGGTTTCCAAATTCAAGGCATTCAAGTCTCCTTTCTTCCTCATGTGTTCTTAGGGATTTTTTCCCCTCAAGGTATGTGGGTTTTCATCCATGGGTCCTTCCACCCATGGATCCCAAATATTTTTTTGAATTAGCTTTTCAATTTAAAATGATGAAATCTTATGGGATTTTATATGATGACTAAAAATGTATAGATTATGATATATTTGAAGTTTCCTTACATATATTGATGTATATTGACTCTTGATGTCATGAGGTTATGATGTTATTAAAGTGCTTATATGAAGCCTTGAAAGAAGTTTTAAGACATATATGGTGGGTTGTTTTAATAATTTGTATTTTATGCATTTTCATTACTCTCACGCATGCCAGAATTCTTTAAAGGTATTGAAAGTTTTTTATGAAATGAACCCACCTAGTTTCTTATAATAAAGAAAAGCTGAAATGATGTTTGACTCCAAATGAATGTTACGAAGTAAATTCTTATGAAAGGGAGTCTTTTTGAAAGGAATGATTGATGAAAGGGCTTCTTAGACAAAGTAAGGTTTCAATGTGAAAGGACAATTCTCACATTGCATCAAATGAAAGGTTTTTATAAGCTATTCCACCGATTGTTGTTTTAATGTTAAAAGTTATATAATGCTTATGTTATATGAATGTATAAATATTTATTCCGTGGGATTTGACCTAGCACCGAATATAGCATGTGGATGGGGACTCGACCAAGGGGTTCTTAAGTAAAGTTTCATGTTGCATTAACTATGTGTCACCATAGGATCCCTCGTCGGCTAGACCTTTGTAGCCATCAAATGTTAAAGTTAAAGATAAAGAATGTTTAAAGTTTATCGGAGTTTTACCTGGCAAGTAGTATCCCCGTGCCAACATAGGGGGATATGTTGGATTCCATCTAATAGCCCACATGGTCTTAAATGTTAGTTATGGTCACTTTCTAACAAAATGAATGTTTTAAGGTTTCATGATGAATTCCTCATGTTGGCATTCACTTATGTATATTGCTTACACATGTATTTTTATTATGGTCTTCATTTTATACCATACTCACATAATTAGTACATTCAAAGTACTAACACATATTCTTTTCTATATGATATCACCATCTAGGGACCGGCGTCATTTCACACTCTCCTCATCGTGGCTAGATTATTCATTGAAGGCTACTACTAGTGGTGAGTTCCCATGTTCTGGGAACAACACTCTTATTCCTTATAGTTTATTATGATGTTTAGACATTTTAGTTATCTCCAGTATCTTTTGACTAAATTTTGAGGGTGAGCTAGGGATATGTCTTAGCCCCCGCCAAGTCCTAATGTAGAAGGTATTGTTGGACATAGTAAAGGATGTTATGTTATCTTTGAATCTTATTAATGTGAATCCCCTTAGTACCTATTTTCCTTATGTTTCCACTTGATTTGTTTATCATTACCAATGAAATGCTCAATAAATGCTAAGAGGGTTGGGTGAGGTACCTCTAGGTGTCTCATTCGTAATTTCATATGTAGGTCCTAGGCTTGGGTCGTGATATTACGATTCAGAGTGTAGGCAGTCATTAGCAATATAAACCCAACGTATAAGACCTGGGTTGAATCCCACAAGGAATGATTAGGAATAAACTTCAATCCAGAAGTAAGAACGTGTTCTAGACTTTTGTAGCATAAAATCAAGTGAATAGCAACATAAATTAAGTCTATAAATTTAATTATCAATGTTTGGATATTTAATTAGATTCAAGATCAACACAAGTTGTGCTAATTTGGTTGTAAAAAGGTAGAAAAGATTTCTAGGGTGGGTGCATAGTCAGTTATAATGTTCAGAAAAGGGTAATTGCAATACTCAAAATCTTTAATTGTCAATGGATAGGTATAGACCAATAAATCATATGAAAAGCATATCTCGATCGCTAGTCATTTATCCATGCTAACTCTCTCGAGCCTAGACAAGGATACTAACACAACTAATCGGATCCTTAGAAAAGCGTCCTCTCTCTAGCAAGTTTACAATTAATACGTTCAAATCAACAATCAACGACTATTTGTTAATATAACTACTTCATATCACCCTCTCGGGATGAAATGAAGATCTAACATATACATATGTTAGGAACCATAAATCATAAATAAAATATATTAAATTAACAAAACTCATATCCAATTAATGAATTTTGAGAAGAACACAAAAACCCAGATCCTAAAATAACAAAGTAACTACATACCACCCCCCTAAAAGAATGAGGTTTAGCTATGCATTGAGAAATTAAAAAGAATTTTATCAAAGTAATTTTACTCTATTTAATTAAGCAAGTTAATAACTTCAAATAATAATGCCCTAAGACAAAATCTCAAAAACTAAAGCAAAACCCCAAGATAGCTTCATGGTTCTTGTCTCTGAGTCTTAGCAGTCAAAAAATGTCCCTCATTTTCCTTTGAAAACTCTATTTATATGCGTGAAAAAAATTAGGCAAAAATGTTACTTAGGACCACTTCGGAAAGGTTAGTCATGTCCACCAAAGTGGTCGGCAAATCGTCGTTCAGTTCTTTTTCTCGCCTTATAGAGCATTTCTCCTTCAGTTTATGATCTCCAATTAAGTGAGCTCTATCTCTCTACCCAAAAATTTTAACTAGTTGCCCCTTTCAAGTCTTGTATATTTTCTTCAGTCGCTTTGTTTCAATGAAGCTTTGATCTTTTGGGTGAGCTCAAACTAGCTCACCTTACTGTTCCGCGAGTTGACAAGATTCTCATCTGCTTGCTTTTCTAATGTTCCTTTGATGCTTACCTTCAAATGGTTTTTTAGTCAAGCCCAACGAAACTCGCCCATATCAACTCGGTGAATCTCTGAATTCCATTTTCCTTGCCAAATTGCTTAAGCTATTATACTTGAATTCTGGTTCAATTGGCAAACTATTGGTGCATTTGGCGGCTCACAAATAGATTTTTGCGAGCTTCGGCTTCTATTTTTTCTCAATTTTGTCCCATTTTAGCTCTTTTTCTTCAATATTTAGCTCTTGACTGATTCTCAACTTCTTGCATCTGCAAATAATCACTTTATAGTCAGTTTTGGATATAACAAAGGCAAAGAGGACACTAACTTCTTGCGGTTTGAGCTATAAATGATTCCAAATTCCCAGCTCATCCTGAGCATAAGAGGAAGGTCCATTCTACTTTAATCTACCAGTGCACGAAAGTTATTCAATGGGTTGAAAAATAACCAATGGCCCTTTTTACTCTATTTATTCTTAACATGTTATCGGTAGAATGTAAATAGTAGCGTAAATCTAAAGTTCGAGATAAGATTCTTATTGTAGAGTCAACCTTCGGAGCGAATAATGTGAGAAGTTGATGGTGAGTGAAGAATAATGAAGAAGAACCATTATTCTCCTCCCCTATACTGTACGTGAAATTCTGCCAGAGCGGTCGGTACCCCACTCCTACAGTGCCGCTCTAGCAGGAAGGGACCCGCAAGAGAGGGATGGTGCGAAAGTAGGGTCGACTATTTGTGTTGAGATTTCCATTGTAATTATCATTGAGTGTATATTTTGGGTAATCTTGGGCCATTGTCCAGAGTACTTGTACTTTCCCCTAAGCCTTAAATAGTAATAATTAGTCCCTTCTTCTCATGTATCGTTTGGGGATGAACGAGGGATAAATTAGTAACTATTATAAGATCTGAATCATCATTAATTAAGCATGGGGAAAGGGTAAGTAAAATGTGGCCCATAGTCCCGCTAGAGTGGGAAAGTCCTGCTACCATGATGCCACTCTAGCAGGATACCGACTGCCAGAGTGGAAGAACATGGGACAGAACTTAAGTCAAAATTTTATTATTTCCCCACTTCTTCTAGAGGGTAAGTTAGAGGCAAGGGTTTCTTCAAAAAGCCTCTAAAGGCTTCTCTTGACTTGAGAAGAGAAGGGAAAGAAATCTTAGCCGCGGAAGGTTTCCAACTGGCAGAGTTTAGATCTATCGTACCCATCAGACATCTAGAACCAAGGATTGGAGATGCACTATCCCTCCCCAATTGCTTGGTGCCTAGGTAGGCTATGCGTAGTTAAATCTATACCTATTGCGTAAAATAAAAGGGAATTTAATGAGAAATAGTATAACTAAGCTCTGGGTCACGGGTCATGGGCAGAAATTCGGGTGTCATTAGTGGTCTAACCTGAAGTGACCTGGGTAAGAAAGTTGTGTAATGATAAAGCGAGAAATTGGCGATGATGTTATTGCATTTAGATGGGTAAAATTGTAAATTTCATAGTTGTATGTACATTGATATAAAATACATGGACATTTATGAAAAAACTTAGGGGTTCGCAACCTAGGTGATGGTTTGTTTCCCGTCTATGTTCATGTACTTGTTAAATTGCTTCACTGTATGTATGTGTGTAAATGAATAGGGGAATATGCTACCAAATAGGTGAAATAATTACTTACTGGCCTATTTTGTGATGAACCTATTTTTCGTGATATAATATTTATTGTTGCTAGTAATTTTTGGTTGGTTTGAATAATTGGATCGGGTGCCATATTCTGATAAATAATTGGATCGGGTGTCATATTCCAACACATTCTTAGATCGGGTGTCATGTTCCAATATGTTCTTAGATCGGGCATCATATTCCAATATATTTTTGAATCAGGTGTCACGTTCCGATACATTTATGGCTGAGTTGGGTCCCCTAAAAGGGCCAAGTATGTGTGTGTGTGGATGGTCACATGAGAGGATCCGATGATATTTGTAAACTGTGTAATAGTGAGGGTAGCACTTAATGAGCTAGGGAAAAGGACTTACAAAGGAACTTTGTTGATTTGTGGTATGTTATTAGTAAAGAACAGTGAGTCAGTATAGACTTGTTTATACATAAGATGGTGGACCTTGTGAGGCCTAGATGTGATGTTTGTGATATTCTAATTGTCGGGTTTAGGGGTAGAGGTTGCTTGTTTGCAGGAAGTCATTCTCATTGGAGTTTTCAATTAGAAATAGTGGTAGTAGTAGTGGTTTCCAAGAAATTGGAGTTAGTTATGAGGTGTGGTTGTGGGATCGCTAGGTCCTTATATCGTAACATAACTGGGTCAAGACAAGTCATAGTTGTGTGGAACCATTGATCGGCTAGTGTTGTTGGCTAGTTATTGTTAGGGTGAAGTGAGTAGTAGTATAGTGGGCCCATAGCCTATAACTCTCAAGTTCATAAACCAGAGTTGGTAGTGAACCCGTGGTTAGTATAGTGGTGAAGACTATAACTGTGAGAGTAAGGAGTTTCATAGCAGGTTTGGGTGGACAGGCTTATAAAGTTTAATTGTTATGATCTCTCTTATTTTCCTGTTCATATATTATGCGGTGGGTATCAGATTGGTCGATGATGCCTATCAGTATGTGTTATTTGTACTGATACTACTCTTGCTATGCCACTTGGTATAGTCTAGTTGCAGGGTCAGTGGAGTTCCTTAGGTGAAGGCGCAGATGATCTTCCGGTAGCTCCTACTTTCTTTTTCCTGTAAATGGAGCTGTGTCTTTTCATTTGTCTTATGTCATATTTCTGTAAAGCTCTTATACCTGTTTTAGACTAGTACCCTTGGGGGGTTTTAATCGGAGTCTTGCACAAAAACTATTAGAAGTGATTTATGGTTGTTTTAATAGAATCATTTGTCTTGTCATTTAATGTGTTTTCACAACTTCCGTAATTCTTAATTCATATAAGGGGTTAATATTTCTCCTACTTAGGTCCTAGAGTAGGTGCTCGCATATCCCAATGGGTTGGGTGGTGACATCGTGAGAGTGGTAGTGATTATGAAAAGATAACTACTCCGTATATTCGAAGCTACAAACCTTCATCTAAGAATTTGAGCTCGGGAGGTAATAGTTTTCTGAGATAAAAAATAAGGGTTAGTTGGTAATACGCTCTGAGACCAAGAGGTAATGAGTGAAATTCATCTAATAGGGACGTAAGGCGTTAAGGTGTCATTTACTTGTTTGATTTTTCATTCTACACATTGAGAGAAAATTACAAATACGTTACGCGTAATGAGTTACAACTTCATGTGAAACACAATCTTAGCTTCTTCCATATATTACTCAAAACTCTAAGTCTATTTTACTTTGTTATTGTGAACACTTTACTAATTACTGAATTAATCCAAAACCCCATCTACTTTATTCATTTTTACTTTCGGAAAATATTGACTACAACTAAATATAAGTGCTAGTAGACGTATTTCTTTCGCATTCCCTCTAGGATTGACCCCAACTCATTAGTTGGGTAAATATATTTGAAACGACCATTTATATTTCTTTTTGAGAAGTATATTTGGACGTTATCAAAAATTACGTCGTTGCCGGAGAATATGGTTTAGAAATTGTGTTTAGTATTTAGTTTTACTTGTAATCCATAATTCTTTTTTTTAAAATCATTTTTCTTTATAAATTATTTTCTACTCTTTTTGAGATGACATATGAAATAGTGTGGAGTGATAGGTGTTCTTATAATTCTTGTACTTTTGATAGTATGAATCCTTGTAGAAAATCATTAGATCTATTTGATGTTCTACATGAGAGCATGAAATGTGTGCTGATAAACCTTATAAAAAGAAGAGTTGATCTCATTAATGAGGTTGAGATGTTTGACTTGGATATTCACAATTTGAATATTGAGTTTAGTACAAAGGTTGATGCATTTGACACCCAATAATTTAGATATAAATTGTGTGAGGAAGAAAAAATTCTTATAAACCAACTTGAGGAGCTAAAATTGGAGGGCCAGCTACTTGATCATACTTCTATTGATATTGTCATTGTTGAGAAGAGTACACTAGAGTTTTGCAAGGAAGTATATAATGTTATTTTTAAAAACTCTACTATGTGTAAATATGAGGGTGTAGATAATAATACCATTCATGCGTTAGGAAGCATTAAACCTCATTCAAATTATTTTTCTACATTATGTTTGGATGATAAGATATTGATTCAGCCATTTGAGCCTAGGGAAGAGTTTATGAAGGAGGAACAATATGTCTATATTATTGAAATTATTGTTTCAAAATCAAAGAATTATATTCCTCACTTAAGATCTAAGATATTAAAATGTGATATCTATTATTTGGGACATTTATATTTATACCACCACCGCTTGAGCCAAACAGAAAATTTGATGCAAAATTGGGAGAAGGCCCTCTTAGAAAGAGAGTGACATGAAAAAATTGCTTGAAAAAATAATAAATAAAAAAATGAAGCATTCTTGATATGATAAAAATTCCCTATGAAAATAATTGAAGATGGGGCTGAAAAAAATAAATGATGAAAATAATGGGTGAAGAAAAAAATTAAAAAAGAAAATGCAAAGTACTTAGAAAAGTTAAGTCACTATTATATAGTTTTCTATCTAAACCCTAACCAACATTATAATCTGTTTAAGTCCAATTTGATTATATTCAAAGCATACTTAATTAGTGGAGACGTAGATAATTGGAAAACTTATGTTTTTTATGCATACATGTAGATTCTTTTATGAGTAAGAGAGTTGTTCTTTGATGCTTAATCATTAATTTCTATTTGATTTTTTAAATTGATTGTGTAAACTATTTATTCTTTGGAGGTCAATTGTTTCATGATAGATAGGTGACTTTATTATCTTTCATTGATGGAGTAGATGAGCAAACCTAATTTGATGAGTTATAGTCTGTCTTTGAGACTAGGAGATTCAAAATTTTTATTTTTTGAATATCGTGCATAATGATCATAAAGTGTACTTGATACTGTGATTTGTGACATAGCTTAATTATTTGTATCAACCAAAGTGGTGGTATTCCTAATTTAATTTTTTATATGCGCTTTAATGTTTGCTCGAGGATGAGCAAAAGTTTAAGTGTGGGATGTTAATGTGACTCTAAAAATACACATTTGTAGTCATTATTTTCCTCATAGTTAGTATTTCTGTTTGTCTTTTTTGAGCATAAATTTTATGGGTTATGCTAACTATTGTATTTTATTTGTAAGATTAAATTAATGCAAAAATGAAGAAAGTTGAAGCCAAAATGAAATAAATATGAGGGATTATAGAAGGAAATCAAGTAAATAATTTAATGTATTAAATTGAATATTATAATATATTTATATTTTATCAATATTGCAAAAGCAAAAAGAAGTAACTATCACGTGGCAATCACTGGCAGCAAATTCAGTGCACAAAGGGGAGCCAATTTGCGGTGCAACACTGTTTCACGTGACAACTCAATTTTTTTGAATTTTGAGTTTTCCAATTAGTTTTGGACTCAATTATTTTATTTTGAATTTTTTCCTACACCTATAAATATCCATAAAATTAGTTTTTACATAACATTTAACCAAGAAATTACTCTTTAATAGCTTTGGAACTTTGGAAGATCTATTGTTTATTTTTTTCTTCTCTATCTTTATAAATTTTCTTCAAGCTTTCAAGTTTACTTTATTTAAGTTGTAAGTTCATAATTAAGATTTTATCTATAATTTCTAAATTGAGATTTTCAAATTATGAATAGCTTTATCAACAATTAGGATTGTTAGTACCATGACTGCATAACATAGTAGGTTAAGTACATGTAATTATCAACCAATGTACATGCATATATTGTTATTATCTTCATCTTGTTTTTCTTTTAATGAGTGCACGCGATAAAACTAGTCTGTCTTTATTACTTGCTTGGGAGAGGGATAGTGATTAAAAAAAAATAACTACATAGGAGAGTTGAAGCTACAAACCTTCGTCTAAGAACTTGAGTTTGGGAGAAAATACTTTTCTAAGGTAAAAAATAAGTAGTTAGTAATACGCTCTAAGAACGAGAGGGGATGAGTGAAATTGATCTTAAGGGGTGGAAGGCGTTTAGGTGTCTTTAACTTGTGAGACTATGAATGCTACGCATTGAGAGAAAATTATAGATATGGCATACCTAGTGAGTTACGACGTCATGGGAAACACAATCCTAGCTTCTTCCAAATATTACTCAAAACTCTAAGTATGTTTTACTTTGCTATTGTGAATAATGTTACTAATTACTAAATTAATCTAAAACCCCATTTACTTTATTCATTTTTACTTTCATAAAATATTGACTACAGCTAAATATAAGTACTAGTAGACTTATTTCTTCCGCATTCCCTGTGGGATAGACCCCGACTCATTAGTTGGGTCAATATATTGCGAATGACCATTTATATTTCTTTTTAAGAAGTATATTTGGATGTTATCAGATACTTAAAGGGTGGAGCATCACGAGAGTGTAGTGTTGTCCTGCAGTGTGACCCCCTCAAGAGTCCTCAAAAGTCCACACCTCGTACGATGTCCATGATCCGTAAACACTCCCACGAATCATGGTGGTCTCTGTGGAGGAACCCTCTTCTAACCCAACTCACCATAACCACCACCACGGGCCGTGGTGAGCTTCACAGATTATGGTGGGTCCTCTATCCAGGTGAAGTTTCAGTTTAAGTTAGGGGTGTTTAGGTCCTTTTCTATGGTCTTATTAATGAATGTGGATGGTTTATGTGAATTTACTGTATTCTAATAACTACCCTAAGACCTTCTAAACCTCCCATTCTCACCAAAATAATCAAAACACAAAATCCTCTCTCTAAAGTGTTATCTCAAGAATCTTCTTCTTCATCAAGCAATTCAACGGGAAATTCAAGTCATGTCTCCAATCAAGAGGGCTTCTGAGATCAAAGATTTGTAGGAATTCATCTATGGGCCCTTTCACCGATGGATTCCCAAGGTCCTTCTCAAACTCTCTTTATGATTTCTTATGAATTCTTCTTCAAAAAGCCCTAGTTTCATGAATTTTCATTGGGTCTTTTAAGTTATGATATATTCCATTGCTATTAGTCTATTTATGCCTAATTCACATCATATTGCATGATTTCAAGATAAATTTTAAAGACCTATGTTACATACTATTTTCAAGTATGTTTTCAAGGACTTATGAAAATGACCCATGAAGGATTTCTAAGAATGTTTTATGAATAATTATCAAGGTTTATGAATGACTTATGAAAAGTAATGAATGACGGGGAACTGTGATGTTATAATGATTCTTTAAGCAAACATCAAAGGTTGTGATGGGTTACTCTTATGTTTATTTTATAATGTTGGATTGGTATCTATTTTAACCATTCCTAATGGTAATGAGGACTATGTTTTCATGAAGTTCCATTGAGATAATGACTAAGCACCGAGAGGACTTTAAGGTAGGGTTTGGTCTAGGAGAATTGTAGCTACACAGGGGAATCCTACTAGCAACCTAAGTCCCTAACTATGTTGTCCGCGTAGGTTTAAAAGTGCTAATATGGAGTAGCTAGTGGATCCACATATAGTACAGAGTTAGAGAAAGTACCATCACAGAGTCTACCTTGGCAAAGTAGCCTCCCCTTCTCTATATGGGGCACATTAGATTCCATGTATTAGCTAGCATGATCCTAAGTGTCGGTTAAGGTCCTATCCCACAACAAGGTATATGAAATGGTATAAAGTTCTCATGATGAATTTTTAATGCATTGAACATATGATTATGATGTTTAAAGATTTTCATAGTTTTACTTATGTTTTAAGATAATGGTCGGCAATGTCCTATATTCATTATTCATGCATCATTCTCACATACTTAGTGCATTCCATGTAATAATGCATATTTATTTTGCATTCATTATATCATAATATAGTTTCAGATGATCATCACGCACCTCCCACTTGTGGCTAGAGTTGATATTTACTAGAGTCCTCATGCTTCGAGGACAAGCATTTTTTCTTTTCACCATTATTATGACTTTCTTATGTTGTCATGGGTGAGCTAGGATCTTGTATTATGCCCCCATCTAGTTAGTATAGGCATGAAGGATGATTATGGAGTCTATGTTGTCTTTCATTTGCGTTTGAGGCTTATTATCCTTTGATGAGACTTTATTTTCGCGTCTATGCCTTGCTTTATTATTTTACTTACCTTATGTATGCTCACAAATGATATGCTAAGAGACTTGGTTGGGGTCCCTCGGGATTCCAATCTCCACGTTACAACTAATATCTAGCTTGGGTCGTGAAAATATCAAAGCACATGAGGCTCATCAAGGAGATACTGACGAAGCATAAAAATATGGAAAAGTGGATGAATAGCTAAAAATCAAGAGGTAGGCCCATACCCGGGGCTAAGATTTCCCTACCTCCCATACCTCATCATGTCCTTCATGAGTTATACTCCAAGGAACACTCAGTCTCCAACTCAAAATCTCAAGGACCAAAGCCTACTGTCAGCATAACTCTAGTGCCTGCTATGAGCTGACCTAAGCCCATCTTGAATCACCCAAATTCTATCTAAGGCCTCTTGAAGCAAGTTTGTACCACACGGCCTAGGATCTAAAGACTTAAACCAATCTATTGGAGAGCGAAAACACCTACAATATAAAGCCTCAAAGACGTCCATTTGAAGACTCGGCTGGTAGCTATTGTTGTTTGAAAACTCTGCCGAAGGCAAGAACTGGTCCCATTGACCTCCAAACTCCAAAACACAAGCCCATATCATATCCTCTAAAATCTGAATAGTATGCTCCAAATGCCCATTGGTTTATGGATGGAAAGTTATGCTAAGATCAATACAAGTACCCAACTCCTCCTAAAAGGTCCTTTAAAAGCTAGACTTGAATTGAAAAACCCTATCTGAAATTATGGATACAGACATCCCGTGAAGACGAACTACCTCTCAAATATAGACATAAGCCAACCTATTGGCACTGAAAGAAGTAGGAGCAGGATAGAAGTGTACTAACTTGTTCAATCGATCAACGCTGACTCAAATACTATCAATAACTATAAAAGGTCGAGACAATGTTATAATAAAGTCATGGTAATGCGCTCCTACTTCCACTCTAGAAAACTCACCATCAGGCCTCAAATTCTTGGCTTTCACCTACTGTCAACACAAGCAATGGGAAACATATTCCATAATATATCTCCAATGCCACTCCACTGGTAATGCTACCTGAAATTAGATACATCTTTGATGTGACTGAAAGAATAGAATATCTAGAATCATGGGACTCAAAAATATTCAAACTCTCAAAACACAAATACAACCATCAAACCTCTAAAAAATCTGAATCGAAGGTGGCCTGCCTAACTTTACTTGGACAAAACCAATCTCTGAGTGCTACCAAAGACTCATCCTCAAACTGGTGACCAGAAATCCGCTCCAAAAGAAATGATTGAACCCCAACATAGGCTAACACCCGTATAGAATCAAAAATATTTAGTCAAATCATGGTTTTGGCTAAATAATAAATGCCTAAAGCTAAAGGTCGCTCCAAAACAAAATAAAGGCTAGACTATCCATACCCACTACCTTCTGACTCAAGGAATCCGCTACTATTTTCCTTTCCTGGATGTTATAAAATAGAGAGGTCATAGTCCTTTAGGAGCTCAACCCACCTACACTACCTTGAGTTGAGATTTTTCTGGATGAAAATGTGCTGGAGACTCTTGTAGTCCATGTAGATCTCACATTATACTTCATACAAGTAATGCCTCCAAATCCTAAGTGTGAAAACTACCGCCGCCAACTCCAAATCATGAATGGGGTAGTTGCTCTTATGCACCTTAAGATAGCTCGACGCATACACTATCTGTCATGACCCAAGCCTAGGGCCTAGACATGACATGTGAATGAAGAGCCTAAAAGTACCTCAAATAATCCTCTTAGCTTTCTTTTAGTCTTTCACAGGTAATGACAATAAATAAATAAGAAGAAATCATAATAGTAAATCTTCAACTTACATATGTCCAACAATACCTCTAACTTTTAGATTTAACAAGGCTAAGACAAATCCCTAGCTCACCCTCAATCATAATAGAAAAAAATGCCATAGTAAGTGTTTAAAGATTTCAACATATCATAAGCGAGAAAGATAAAAGAATATTATGTCTGGAATATGGGAACTCACCAAAAGTTGCATTCAAACCAAATCTTAATTAGCCACGTAGAGAAGAATGAGAAGGATCACCGATTCCTACATGGTAATATCATGTAGGCAAAAGATTATATGTTAGTACTTTGAATGTACTAAAGAGGGGAAGGATGTTACATGTTATGCCCCATAATTTTATACTTCAAAAGGCTTTCTTAAACTTCTTAAAAGTTGTCACATGACCAAGATTATTTATAATGTTATCAAATAACTCTAAGGAAAGGAGAACATGATTCCCCATAAGAGTGAAGGTTGGAAATAGGGATATAAGGATTTGAAACGAGTTGGGGGCTAAAATAACAAGTCGTGGGACTCGACTTGCTTGCATAAGCTACCAACTTGGATGTCTTACATACTTAAGCTATTCGAGGGCGTGTCGAGCTTACGTAGCAAGTATTACATAGGTTATTAAAGTAAGATGAGATTACAAACCCACGAAAGAGGCAGAAGAAGGCGTAGCACCTACTTAGACCAAATATGTGACTCAACTACTTGGGGTGGACCCCACACTTCCATGTGGCAGCATATAAGCGGCCGCATGGATGAGGTGGTGCCCTAGGGGGCTTCCATGTATCACATCTAGGGGGCTTGCATGTGTCACCTCCTAAAGAGGTGTATATATGTATGTTATGCTGAAGCATATCTCATTTTGTGCTTTCTTAGCTAAGAAAAAAGAGAGAAGAATATGAGAGAGGAAGAAGGCAGCCACAGATTTGGCCAATTTGAGGTAAGCCTCCGACTTTCATTTCGTGAATTAATTATTTAAGGTATACCAAGTATACATGATGGTATTTAATAGTGTAAAATTACTATTTAGGACAGTGAAGAAGGGACGCAAATAGCCCATTAATTTTCTGCATGTTAAGAGAACTTCCGAGGTAAGTTTTAGCGAGTTCTAGCAAGGTATGGCTTGTCTCTCTTCTCCCATGTTTTGGTAAGGGTTTTTACATGTTATGAAGGTATAAATACGGATTGAAAACATTAAAATATACATGTTACGACTAAAGAACGTTGCAGGTCATGTAGGGGCCAGTTTGACGCGATTTTAACAGGTTAAAGTTTGGCTAGAGTCATTGTTATTGTGGTGTTGTATTGGGCGTTATTTTTTTGTATTGCACGGATGGAACATGACTAAAAATGACTGTATATTCTGCTGTTTTCATCCACATGACACCCCGGTTTATGTGGTTAAAAGTTTTACGAAATAGAGATTAAAAACCCTATTTTGGTATCATAATTTTAAGAGAGTTGTTTGGAGTTTGTGTGGTGTAATATGGAAGTGGTTTACTTGTATATATGCTGCTGATTGTTGTTTTTTGTTGGCTTGTAAGGTTTGGAGGTTAAAACGGAAGTTTAGATAGGGCAAGTTATAGGGGAGATGCTGCCCGATTTCCGCTAACTTTGGAACTAGTAATGAACTAGTCTAAGGGAATGGATAAGGGATTGGTTCCTATGGGTAATTGGTGGTGGAATTACAAGATGGAAAGTCGAAGTTCACTAACTTTAGAATTACTTTCATGTTAAATAGGTTCAAGAGACGACAAGGCGAACGTGTTAAGAGTAGTCCGTAAGAGGTATGTAAAGCTAATGTTTCCTCCTTTTGGCATATTTTTGGCATAAGTATGTAAAGATTATTCTTTCTCTTATCATGTTTTGACATAACTATGAAAAGTTAATCTTTCTTTTGGCATGGTCTTTATGAAAAAATCATGAATTTATTTTATGGTTCCAAGGAAGTTCTTATTTCTAGAGCTACTAGGATGGCCAATTTCTTGATTTCCAGAGGACATTTTATTACGCTTTGATGCGAGTATATAATTCCAGAAGTTCTATTTGGATATAACTCATAGTGATATTCAAAAGGTACTTGATACGACTTTTGTCTTGATTTTCGAATAATAGCTCATTTTGTTAACTCCATCGAGTCTAAAAAATGATTTATAGTCCATTTAGTTTCTCACTACTCCACTCGTGGATGCCTTAATGCTTTTTTCACTGAACTCGGGTCAGGTTTTGTTATCGTGCGTACTTCTCTGCATTGTTCGACGTACCCCGACATGGGGGGCAGGTATGACCTGTACATGGGATTTGTGGAGTTATGATGTGCCATGTACATATATGATATGATATGATATAATCTGATATGACCATCTGATATGATATAATCTGTTACAGATATATTTTCTACTCTGGAGTTATGATGTGCTGTGGCGCCAATGACGGGGCGGCGACCACAATTTGTTCACCGAGTCCCATAATGGGGCCGGATATGGCATATTGTTTTTTGCATATATTATCTGTGGTTATGAAAAGCATTTTGGTATTATGGATATTTTGCTCATTTCTGCACCTTTTGTTTTGGTAATGGCTTTACTTATTACAGTCCATGTTTTACATACTTAGTACACACATTGTACTGACCCCCTCTTTTTGGGAGGGGCTGCATTTTATGCCCATAGGTACAGATGCGGGCTTTAGGGATCCGCTATCCTAGGACTCCACTTAGCGGTTCTGGGGAAAAGCTCCATTGTATCGGAGCCTAGTTTTTGGTACTATTTTTCCAGTACATATATTTGTTTATTCAGGGGTATGGCGGGGGACCTGTCCCACCATATGATACAGTTAATACTCTTAGAGGTCTATAAACATGTGCATGTGAATTATTTGTAAGTTTGTTTCAATTGACCCTATGCGACGCATTGTAAATATTTTTATGTCAGGGCAACCTTGTCGGCTTGCGTGCCTTTTTATATTATGATACCGGTGAAAGAGGCTACAGGTATATAAAACATTTTTTGACCTATTGGGGTTTTTGTGTATAGTATCACATCATACACGGTTTAACTTGACTATAGCTGGTAGATACATATACGGGGGTCCAGGTCAGACCCCAATCGCGGCCCACGGGGTTGGGTCATGAAAGAAGACCCTCTTTTGACTCCTAATTTTATCTATTCTGCTAACACGCTAAGTGGGGCTAAGAGTACGTATGGGTGCCCAACTCAGGCATCAGGCATGACCTACAGAGTTGGGTTATGATATTACACCCCATACTTTTGTACTTTGGAATGCGTTCTTAAGTCTCTTGAAAGGCTGTTAAGT
Source organism: Solanum dulcamara (assembly GCF_947179165.1). Classification (NCBI taxonomy): domain Eukaryota; kingdom Viridiplantae; phylum Streptophyta; class Magnoliopsida; order Solanales; family Solanaceae; genus Solanum; species Solanum dulcamara. The sequence continues at coordinate 38,191,486 of NC_077242.1, read as the reverse complement.
TCTTGGAAGGATCGTAAGCCTCTTAAGTTTCTTAAGGTTTTCTAAAGTTTATTAAAGCTTCTTAAGCCTTCTTAAGAACTATTAAGCTTCTTAAGAGTTACCATGTGAGCCGGATAATATATAACTCTATCAAACAACTCTAAGAAAAGGATAATGCGATACCTCATAGTAGAAGAGATTGGAAATAGAGTTATAAGAATCCAAAAGAAGTTGGAGACCGAATAATGAGGTGTAGGACACGACTTATTTATGTAAGCTACCAACTTGGAAATCTTACATACTTAAGCTACTGGAGTACATACCAAGCTTACATAGCAAGGATTACATAGGTTCATAAAGTAAGATGAGATTATGAACCCACGAGAGGGAAAAGAGAGTACCATATGGCAATATGAGAGAGTGCCACATGGCTGAATGAGAAAGTGCCACATGGCATCAGCTGTAGCAAGGGTGGTGGACCCCTCCCCACATTCCACGTGGAAGCCTGTGATTTCAGGAAAGGGGTGTGTTTTCCCAATGAGGGCTTGACATGTGTCACCACTTAGGGCTTGACATGGTCACCACTTAGGGTTGACATGTGTCACCACTTAGGGGTTGAAATGTGTCACCCCCTAAAGTAGACTATATATGTATGTTTGATTACTTTTAGCCTATCCTTATCTTTTAGTTCATCTTTATCAAAAGAAAATTCTAGAAAGAAGAAGAGAAGAGAAAACTTGAAGCTAGAGAAAGAGTGCTACGGTTTTGGGGAGAAAAAGGAGAGTTCTCCAATTTTGTTCTGTGAATTAATTATATAGGGTGTACCATGATGGTATGAAGGTGTTATTAATGTAAATTTATGATTTCAAGTAGCCCCAAAAGGATAGCAAACAACTACAAAGTTTTAGTCGCATTGAAGGAACTTCTAAGGCAAGTTTCGACGAGTTTGATGAGTTTCGGGCAAGGTAAGGGCTTCCCTTTAAAATTGGGGCTTATGATGTTTTTATGAGGTATATTACATGTCTTAAATAAGGTTTGAAGTGGAAAAATTTCATAAGTATGCTTGATGTTAGAAAAAACTAAATTGAAGTGGTTATAGCTAAATCGAAGTCGAGTAGTGGGTTGTCGTTGTGGTGATGCGGGTGCATATGTTTGGGTTGCGTGTTGTAGGGATGTAAATTGTTTTAAAAAGGGTGTGGGTTCTTCTGGTTTCATCCACACAACCCTCTGTTTGGTATGGTAAAAGATTTTATGAAATAAATATTAAAAACTCTATTTTTGTATCGTAGTTTTGAGCTAGTTGTTTGGAGTTGTATTGTGTAATTTTGAGGTGGTTTACTTGTATATATGCTTCTAGTTGTTGTTGTTTTTATGGATTTTTCCACTTTGGCCGAGTTGAAACCTCGGGGATGTTGAAGTTACAGGAGAAATGTTGCCCGATTTTCAATAGCATCAGAACTAGTAACAAACTAGTCAAGGGTAATGGATAAGGAAATGACTCCTATTAGTACTTGGTTATAGATTGGGATATTGGAAATTGAATGGCTATTAATCTTAGTATTACTTTCATGTCAAATAGTTTAAGGAGGTATCAAGGCAAGCTGGATTTCAATTAATCCCGAAAAAGGTATGTGAACCTTTCTCTTGGGATGTCTTAGCCTTAAGTGATTGATATACAAAATGTGGGGATAATTCTGTTCATATAACCCCAAGTATGACTCATAAGTCTTATTCACTTCTCGATTGTAGAATTCCTATACTAGTAGAGTTATTGCCTCTCAAGGCTTCTATATGATGGAAAGTAGTAAGTATGTGACGTTATCTCCTTTCTATTGGCATGTCTTTGGCATGAGTAAATAGAGCTATTCTTATTTCCTTTTGGTATGCTTTTGATATAAGTATCATGCTATTATGCTATAATTAATCACCGAGCCATGATGGGTCAGGTATGATATATGCATATGATGACTCCATGAGAGAAAGTAGAGAGTATGTAAAGCTTATTCTTTCTCTTTTTTGGCATGTCCTAGATGTACATAAAAGATGATACAATCTCGGAGGTGACTCCATTCCTAAGTATTTCTTACTCATCCTCTAATGTTTGAACTTTTTCAATAATTGAGATATTGCTTCTCAAGTTTTTCTATACATTGGAAAGTAGTAAGTATGTAAAGCTAATCTTCCTTTCTTTTTGACTTGATCTTTATGAAAAAAATAGATGAAGTGTATATGATTCCAAGGAAGTTCCTCTTGTTATAGCCACTAGGATAGCCAATTTCTTAATTCCTAAAAGATATTTGATGATGACTTGATACGGGAATATGATTCCAAAAGTTCCATTTTGACCTAATCCATAGTGGCAATTAAAAGGTACTTTACATGACTCTTGTCTTGGTTTTTGAGTGATAGGAAATTTTGAGTATTCCATCGAGTTCAAATACAATCTAAAATGCATATGGTTACTCACTACTCTACTCGTGTATACAGTAACCCTTCTATCACCGAGTCTTGGGCTGGGTATGTAATCATGCACAGTTCACTGTATTATCCACCGAGTCCCTCACTAAAGGGCTGGGTACGCTATATGAGGAAATAATAATGCAATGACATGAACAACTCACCGAGTTCCTCATTAGAGGCCCGAGTACATATATATATATATATATATGTATGATAATGTGATGTGATAAGGTGGTAGTGGCGCCTGACCCTATGATGGTCCTACAATTATGATTCACTGAGTCCCTCACTAAAGTGTCGGGTACGTACGTATATATGATATCTAGATCAGACCGAACGTTCCTTGGCGTTACTATATGATATCTGGATTGGACCAAACATTCTTTGGCATTACTATATGATATCTGAATCGGACCGAACGTTCCTCGGTATTACTATATGATACGTGGATCGGACCAAATGTTTCTCGGTATTATTATACGATGTGCAGATTGGGTCGTACGTTCCTTGGCATGTACTTACTATATACATGAATTGTGGTATATGTTCCACAGCGCTAATAATATATATGTGCATATGATGACAGAATGATGTAGATGGCACACCGAGTTCCCAAAATAGGTTGGGCATAGTACATGATGGTAATATGTATGACTTTCATTTATACGATGCGAGTACGGTAAATGGTTAAATATTATACTTGCTCCCTGCAATCGTACATCAACTGTAATTTTCTTATTATGTCTATGATTTACATACTCAGTACAGAATGAAAGTATAATTTAGTAGGAATTGCAGAAGTAACAGAATAAAAAGGCAAGAATAAACCTTTGTTAAGTAGCTGTGGCGGACAATAGGCAAAGTGTTCATTACATGTTGAAGCTGATCCTGTAAAAGTATGGATGTCAATGCAATGGAAGTAACCAATTAGTTGCAGTTTTTGAGTAGTTAGAAAATCTTAAATTTAGTTGTTGCTCACCTATTTCATAAACGCTGGGACACCGATTCAATTATTCGTCAGACGAAATTGTAGAAAGTTTATTTCTATTGAGCATAGAAGGGAAGAGTGAAAGTGTATTCAGAGGTTCAAAGCAGTCTGAGGTAAATGGCTTCTTGTTCGAGCAAAATATTGAGCTTGATGTTGTTGGAGAACAACAACCTTTTTTCAGTTGGCATTTGTTGGCAAGCAATTCGGCGTTTTAGATTTCTCTCGGACTTTTTTGAGGTAACTGATTGTTCAGTGAGGTGAAATTATCATTCATTTGCAATCAGACATTTGATGAAAAGATTATTTTAGAGTATTCTTGTTGAATTGAAGAGCCTAACGTATATCTAAAAGATAGAAAAAAACATAAAATGAGAAGTGCAAACACAGAGTATTATAACTAAACATATGGAAGAGGGAAAGGTAATGTATTGGCAAGAAACCTACACGGACAACGTAGATAGGGACTAAAGGTTGGTACTAGGATTCCCTTGGATCGCTTTCGAACTGAATCCCACCTTAAAGTCCTCTCGATGCTTAGTTATTATCCCAATGGAAGTATCATAAAATATAGTCATTGAAATCATTAGGAAAGAAAATAATAATATCAATCCATCATCATAAAATAGTCATAATAGTAGCTCATTCACATTATTGATTCATATAAGAATGAGAAAGCCTTTCAATCACTATGAATTTGTGATTAGGTGAAAAGTCTTTCACCTTTTTAACATGAGTGTGTGAGGAAAACCCAACACAACCTTTATACTTTGCTTGAAATATCATTAAGTTCATATTTTATCATCATTCATTAATTTCATGATTCTTTCATTAACCTTTGATAATCATTCATAAATCATTCATAGGAATCCTTTATAAATCATGATCATAAATTCTTAAAATATACTTAAAGATGGAATGAAGCATGGGTCCATGGAAATCAACTTGAAATTATGCAATGTAACTTGGACTATGAATAATTAGATCAATAAAATAATGAAATAGACCATAATTGAGATGACCTAATGCAAGTTCATGAAAATTAGGGCTTAGAAGAAGAAGTCATAAATAAAATTGAAGAAGAACCTTGGGACTGCATAAATGGAAGGATCCATAGATAAATTCCAACATATATTAGAATTTAGAAGCCCTAAATTGTAGTTGAAGCGGATACTTGAGCATGACACCCTTGAAAATTACTTGAGGAAGAAGATGAACTTTGGGAGAGAATTTTAGAGAGTAGATTTATGATTAGGATGTTAGGGAGTGAATGAAAGAATTAGGAGGGTTTAGGGTAGTTAATAGAATAGGATAAATCCCAAAAAACTGTCCAAATAAATTCATGAATGAATAGGAAAAACACCAAAACATCCTTAAAACTTAACTGATTGATCACCTGGATGGAAGGTCACCATAGCCCGTGAAGGTCACCACAGCTCGTGGTGATGGTCGTGGTCCTGAAGGGGAAAATTGGTGGATGGGACCACTTCCACGACTGGCTTCAAAGCTTGTCTACGGGATCACGAGTCGTGAACCCTTCCGTGGAGTAGGCAGTGACTTGGGTTTCCAAAGCTTCCCTTACACGGACCCCCTCAAGACCCATGAAACTTTCCACGAGTCGTAATGATGATCATAACAAATTCCATGACCAAGTCCTGGGGATGGGTGGTCTAACTCTAGGTTCCATTGTCCATGGAATTCTCCACGAGTTGTAGAGCTTTCCGTGAACCTCCTTTCTTTTACTCGCATGATCAGTGCACTAGCACGATTTCCCTTCATGGTCTATGGTATTCTTCACAGCTGTGGAGGAATCCATAAAAATACAAAAAGCTTTAATTTACTGTGATTTCCTTTTTAAACTATATTTTCCCACTTTCCTACTTTCAGGATCATACAACACCGGAAGTTAGAAAGTCGGAATAAGGAAAACATTGCAGAAAATGCTTCTGCGAGTTTATATTATATGAGCCCATCTACGAATCATAAAGGGTCCTATGGACTGTAGAAAGCAGTTGTAGGTTGGGCCTAAGGAGTTAGTAAAATGACTAAGCATGAAATCAACCTACTAGTTGAACCTACGAACCGTAAGAGAGGAGTCATTTCAAGAGTCTTGAGGTTTGGAAAATTAACTAAGTATGAGGTCACTTGACGAAAGGGTCCTATGAACTGTAGAAATTTCTACAATCCATAGGAATGACCCATAGAAGAAATTTAGAGATTTGATTTTTGAGAGTTTTGAAAGTTGGAAGGATGAGAAGGATCTATGATCCATAGATCACTCGACGACCCATACGTGGCAGTCTTAAGGTCAATGTGCAATTTTCAATAGCTATTGTTTTGGTTCACTGCTCATATGGGCGAGTCCTAAAACTCGTAGAACACTCCACAACTGGTAGGACAAGGGTCATAGGATTTTGGTCAGTTTTGAGGATGGGTTCTATGAAGGAGTTTGACGGGTTTGTAGGTCCCATCCGTAGGTCACTCCGTAGTTAGGGTTATTTTGGAAAATCTCATTTAACTCCTAAACTACATCATTTTGGACTATTTTAGACATCCTATAACTACCCAAACCCTTCAAATTAACCCTATTCCCTCTCATTCACCTAAAATCACCTAAGGTATCAAGGTTCTCTCCCAAGGTTTCTTCTCCAAGTCAAAGTTAGGGTTCAAGCTTCAAGTCCTTCAATCTCCATTGCTTTTAGGACCTTGATTATCCAGGTATGTGGGAATTCACCAATGTATTCCTTTCATCCATTGGGTCCCAAAAGATCCCTATCTTTCAAGGTCAATTTCACCCAATTCAATGAGTGTTTTATGTCAGTTCTTCATAGGTCACTTTTAATTAATTTCAATTAATGTTATTCTACCTTATTATGCATAAATTTACTAAGATACATTATTTTCAATTGATTTCAATCGAACCATGCATTATGTCTATGATTTTCACCTAATACACTATGAATTATGATCATGAAGTTTATGAAGGATTTATGCATATTTACAAAAGTGATGAATTATGTTTCAAGTATGTATCGTGAATTGTGAAGTTTTTTACACAATATAAATGAAATCATGATTTAGATGCTTAGAAGGTTAGTGTCAATATGAATAATGTTATGAATTATGATTTAAATGATATACTCTTATATGATTTTTATGATGTGGATTGGTGTATGATTATTGCATTTCCTAATGATATGTTGATAATTGGTTTTATCTATTCTATTGGGATTTGACTTAGCACCGAGAGGGCTTGAGGTGGTGGCATTATAAGGGAGTCTCTAGTAGCAACCTCTAGTCCTAAACTACGTTCCCCCGTTGGTTGTCTTAAATGACTTAGTTAGTGGATTCACAAATAGCTCATGATGATAATGATACGGAGTCTACCATGGCAAGTAGGCTTTTCTTTTTCGGTGTAGGAGGTACACCGGATTACATATTATAGCTCGCATGGTCTTATTGTTGCTTACGGTCCATATTCCACAAAATGACTATGTTTTCTTACAAGCTTTTGAATGATGTATTTTTATGATGCATTGACCTTACCTCATGGTTTTCTGATTTACTTCAAGCTTTTCAAGTTATGTTGGTCATACATCTCATGTTCAGGCTTATTATGTCTGTTTTGTTCACGTTATGCATATTTCTCACATACTTAGTACATTTCATGTACCAACACATATTTTTTCCTATATTATTTCATAATATAGTTCACGACGTTCCTTCCCATCCTTGTGGTTAGTTCAAATTTCTACTCAAGAATTACTTATTTTGGTGAGCCCTCATGAACTAAGGGCGAACCTATTATGTCATTTCTTTACTTTCATACTTTCTTATGTTTTGGGTGAGCTAAGACTTGTCCTATGCCCCCATCTATATTAGTAGAGGCGTTGTCAGACTAGATGAGTATGTTTTGTTCATTTCGACTTTGATGTTTGGAATTTCTCTTGTATAGAGATTTCTATGTTTGAGACTATCTTCTGCATATGTGCTTACTCTTGATTTTATGTTATTATATTCCATGCCATGTATGCTAAGAGGCTTGGTTAGAGTCCCTCGGGATTCTAATTATCATATCATGTCTAGGATCTAGCTTGGGTCGTGGCATTTTGAAACAACAATTTTTCTTAACTTCTTCTTATTCTACACAAACAAATTCTAGTATACTTTACTACCTTTAAATGGTTCGATTAAACCGTGGTTTTAGATACCAATACATCGGTGAGTAAGATCTTTCTTTCCTAGGAGGATATATTCCATTAACCTTGGGTATTTGAGAGAAATATTTTTCTTGAGGACACACTATGCATTCAGTAGGCTTGATCTTCTTATTTTCAATATTGTTTCTGTTTTGTCGCAGATTGTATTTTCTTTATTGGTTTCAACTTTTTGATTTTAAAAATATACTATAAACATTTTTGTTTTTTACGAAGTTTGGCAAAGTTATTGTTCTAAGTATTTTACTAATACAGATTGGACAACAAATATATAACATGCTATTCAAGAGCATTTGGATTTAGTAGATATTATATGGGAAAAATTACACCAGGTGACATCACATAATATTTGTTCACCACTTTTTTATCAAACTTTACAAAATTACCCAAATTGGCTCAGTTCGGATTAAAGGGTCATATTTGATGTAGTTACTACATTAGCCGCAGTTTATCGCTATTTAGCCACAGTTAAACATGACTAAATAACGCTTTTTAAACAAAAAAACTTTTTTGTTATTTATCTTTATTTTCTTGCTCTTTTCGTTAAATAAAAAAAATATTTTTCTAATTGTTTCACTTTTTATGAAAAAATGAATATTTATAGCATTATATTATTTTTCATTTATTTTTTTATTTATTAAGGTGAGAATGGATGATAGGCAAATAAATATTGATACATTACATAATTTTTTATATAATTCGATACATGATTATACACATTTATACAATAACGATATATTAGATATATATTACATAATTATTTGTACATTATATATACATGTTTATATACCATTTATACGATATTGATACATGTTTATACACGATTTATACAATATCAATACATTACATATATGCTACATAAATATTTATACAATATATAGACACTACATAACTATTTATACATATATCGATACATTACTTATACACTACATAATAATTTATACATTATATATACATGTTTATACACTATTTATACAACATTGATACATTACATATACACAACTTAACTGTTAGTTATTAAAAAGGTAAAACAAAAGTTAGTTATTTAGCCACGGTCAAATGGCTAAATGGCTAAAATCCCAAACTAGATACAGACGATGATCATCGACTCCAAAATGCTCAATAGAATATCAACACATGAATCACCAACCTAATCACACCTGAATCACCAACTTAATCACACGTTGCCACCCAAAATATATCAATTCCAACCAAGCCAAGTCTAACATGAGAAAGTCATAACCTACCTCAAAGCTGAAACCGCACACGAACCGCTAAACCTCATCTTTTTCCTTCTAGGCCGCTTCCTAACAATGCCACTATATCAAATTATCGAAGAACACATCAAAGCAAAGCCAACGATACCCATATTACTATAATTAAAAACGGAGCCAAAATCGGGTCTTGACTCGACATTAGGATCCATGCATAAAATCAAAAAACCAACTCGATCACAAGGTCCCAATTAGCTCAAGAAACTTGTTTCGCCAAAATGGGCACATTCCGAGCATCGGAAGAGCTCAAAACAACCCACCAATTTCAAGTCCTAGAATAACAAAAAATGCAAGGAAACAACAAATTTACGCGAAACTTATAATATTTTTAGGACGAGAAAGGGTCTCAGAACGTCCCCGCAATAATTTTCAACACACCGAAATAAAAATAATCAAAAATGGTTGTTTTTCTTTCCAAATCACACTATTTCTAAGTCCCAAAATGGTACTTAGACTGCTGAAAATGGATATTTAATTCACTGAAGCCAATGAATTTACTCTTTTCGATCGTGGGACCCAAGTCCGCAATCGCGAGCCCTAAACAAAATGACCTCCGCGATCGTGATGATCAAAGAGCCATTCCTTCGAGATCGCGACCCCTAGCTCACAAACACGAAGAACAAAATTACCTACATCAGCAGTTTAGCTGGTGTTGAACTTTGGAGAAATGGGATTTTCTCTAATGGAGGTCCAGAATTCATTCAGAACTCTGTGAACGCAAACAGACTATACTATCCAACTAGAAACGGCATTCCAGACTCAATGGAATCGACAGATTTTTCAACGGAGGTCGTCTCATTGAAATGTTGACCAAAGTCAACACTTTCCAAAGAAAGCATTCAAAATGCACAACCAGCCTAAAACTCATTCCGAGTACCTCCAGAATCGAATCAAAGGTCGTTCTAGATCAAACTCGGTGTTCCAGAGCTAACCATGTTGACGAAATTTTTATCCAAGTACGTTTACTCAAAATGTTGACCGAAGTCAAAACTTGGTCAAAACTTTAAAGTTAAAAAGATAAATCACACAAACTCAAAACGAAGATTCCAAACCCAAACCAACCTTCCTCCTAGATCAAAGTGGACCTTCCGGAGCTGATGGAACCATCAGAATTCTCATACGACTCCTAAATCTCGGGATGTTGACTAAAGTCAACTCTTTCAAGCCTTAAGCCTCAAAATGGTCAAACCACCTCAAAATTCAACCGAACACCTTGGGGAGCGTGCTATCCATCCCAACATCACATAAGACCTATAAAAAAGTTACTGGAAGGGGTAAAACAGAAAAATCACCTAAAAATACGAAAATGACCTTGGAGGTCATTACAAAATCGTGGAAAATAAAAAGTAAAAACAACGTTATTAAGTCACAGTTTACCGTGGCTAAATAAAAATTGGGCTATATTTCATCTTATTATTTTCTTGGCTACATTTTTTGTATATTAATAACTTTTTAGTACATATTTAAAATTCTCCCCATTATATATATTTTTATGATCCACGGTTTAACTGTGGCTAAATAAGAATTTGGTTATATTTCATCTTATTATTATTTTGGGTATATTTTTTGTATATTAAGAACTTTTTAGTACAGATTTGAAATTATCCCCATTATATATTTACATAATAAATTGTTACGCATAAAGATACTACAATCAAGAATAAGCTTTATTCTTGTAAAACTTTTAAAATTATATGCTATAAGAAAAATCTTACTTGTATATAATATATCATGTTTTTTAGTAAAAGGATTTAGAAACATCTTATTTTGAAAAGTTGTGATAAATGCTCTTATTCGTATAATTCTATTTGTATGTATTTCTTATTACGCATTGTATCACGTATAAGAAAACATAATATTGTTTTATAATTTATGTATGTGAATTAGTTACCAGAAGTTTATATCAAATCCAGACATGATATCTATACAATATAAGCGGGACTTTCTTCGGCCAACCAAAAGGCCACTCCCGTAATTTCACTTTTCCAATTCCTCTTTTTCCTTGCCACCTGTTCTTACGAATCCATGCGCTAGATCCAAAATTGTATACAAAACAATTCTGCTTTTCTGCTCCATGCAAAGTACCACTCACCTTTCATCTCAATTCCACAAAGCTTTCCTCCTGCCAACAATAAGGACGAAAAGGTACACTCCCTTTCCCCTATTTTCTGTTTATGGATATTCTGGTTTACGTTTCAATCTGAAGTGGTGCTTCGTAGATTTGCAAAACTTTATTATCGGAGGTGCCTTTTTGGCTTGATTCGCTGGAACAAGGAAAAGGTTCACTTCCTTTCCCCTAATTTCTGTTCATGGATATTGTGGGCTTTCCTTTCAATCTGAAGTGTTGCCTCTTAGATTTGCTAAATTTCGCTTCATTTACTGGATTTATGCGTTCCCCTTCAACTTGAAGTTAATTTTTATTTTGTTGGTTTGTTAGCTTGCTGGATTTGCTCTAAGAACTCCACCTTTCCACTAACGCAAGATCTATTGAAAGGGTGTCAACCGGGTGTGTCCTTGCAGGGCACGGCCTGGATTTATGTGTTCTTTAATTTCATAAGACATGACCATAATGTAAAGATGCAACAAAAACATTTTACTAAGCTATAAAGTATAGTATAATATAGAAATAAGTGACACCGAAAATTTTGGCACCTGTCATAACCTTAGCCGGTCATATGTGATGATTTTGTTATTATTTGCTATGTTCCCCTTGCTTTTGTATGTCATTTTTTTTAAAATCGTGTTGTTATGAGTTATTTGATCTGAGAGTGTTTTTGTGAGTTGAGGCTCTTTCAAAAACATTCTCTCTGCCTCCATAATGTAGGGATAAGATGTGTGTGCAGCCTACCCATCTCCCCAGGCCCCATCTGTTGAGATTAGAGGCTGATTAGTCAATGCCTTCCCCTCATACGTATATGTAGTACTTGAAATTGTAGTCGTACATAGGATAAACACCCAACTGCAGCTGCTCCTTCTTACTCATTACGGATGATTAGTGGCTTTATCAGGGGAGCAGAAACAGGTGACACTTTTCAGTAACCTCAAAATATAGGTAATGTAATCTGAAAATCATTAAACACATTCTCCTTGAGTCCCTGAACTATACATGCTCTAGCTGATCAGGAAATATGTAAGCAGGCTTTTGAATAATAAAGGATTTAAAATCAAAGTTATCTTACCACATTACCTTATCCGATCGATCGACGAGCCCATAAACACAATGAACCATTACTTCATTATGTTACGAATATATATCTCCTTTATTGAGATTGGCATGTACAACATGTGAATCAAGTATTGACATCCAATATATGGACTTCTATATTCTTCGAATCCCACACACACACATCTAGTATGTAAGAATTTATTCTTAAATGCTTTTATTGCTGGGAGAAACTTTAAAGAACATGAAATGCCGTTTATTTTAAGAGCTACTTTTTGAGTTCTTCATATATGTATTTAAGTTTCGTTAGTTGTTCTCAGCTAATATTGATTTCACAACTAAAATGTTGTACACGAGCTTATGGTAATAACAATAAAATGTGTTCTTGCTTAGAACCAATGTACTTACATTTAGATATTACTTTTAGCTTGCAATTGAATAAATTCATTTAGTATTTGTGTTACTGTAATGCATACCTTTTACCTTTTTCCACATTGCACCATATGATGCTCTAAATATTGTTCTTTGAGCTAAGAAGCAGCTCATGCTTGACATGTCTGGTTCTTGACATTAATTTAAATTAGATCTGAAGGGCAAATTTTATATTTTGGAAATTATATCTACTATATGAAACTAACTTATTCTCCTTTAAAGTTGGAAGTAAAAGTTTCACTAATAAATTTATATCTTTGGCATGATGAATGATGATGATTCTCATTTACATTTTTAGGGCAGAAAGTTGCAGATGATAAATATATAGGTGGATCACAGTTTTCTCTAATTTTGCACCGTTCTCTTGATACGTTTCTTAACTTCAACTTTTACTCTTACTAGATTGAGTCTGTGTGATAGCTTCTCAGAGTTCATGTTTTTATTTTCATTTTTTGTGCCTTTACATCGACATGTTTATTATCTGTTTACTATATCGTGGTCCATAAGTTCTACAATCAGTGAACCTGCGAGGTTTAGATCCACTGTGCTCTCTACATTTCTATCTTCTTTTACTGCCAATTTCATTATAAATGATAGTTTCTTCTGTAGTTGAGAAAAGAATGAGATACCAAAGGCATGACCATGATAATTAGGCCAAATCTGGACACCAAATAAATGGAAAAAAAAATCACACCTTTGTTGTTTACTTTTAGTCATATTATTGGACTGCTCTGCAAAAATAAAGCGGTTGAAGAACTTCTTTTTCTCCCGCAACGAGGTACCAGTTTCAAATAAATAGATAATAGGTTGAAGAGATGCTTTGTGGTTGACCATATTTGAGCATCACAACTTAGCCTCATAATGGATACTTTATTTAATGAATTTGTCATTGTAATACTATTATATGACTGAATTATTATAACGTAAAGAATCTCTTTAGTAACTACTATGGAATTGTTGGGAAGGAGTCTTCTCTTTATGTTCAATAACTACCATGGAAATATAGTCAAATGCTTACATATGTTGTATTATGTGCTTGACATTCCAGTCATGCCATAGGACTTATTGTACATATTTTGTTGCTCGCATTAACTGTAACTTAAATGAGACATCGTTTACCAACTCTGTTGGTTTTGTGTCTATTCGACTAAGTTCATCTATACATACCTTATCATTTCACTCTCTTGGAAACGGTCTCTGTGAGTGTTGGGGGTGTATCAGCAATAGCAACACTACTACGCATTGAATGAACACTATAATTAGCCAACAGCATCATCACATATGCCATTAAAGTTGGTGTATCTGACAATACTTGCTGGAATAACCACACAAAAGATGCATGCATCTCCTTCTGTGCTCCCACTAAGATCCCCTGTAGATCTTCACAAAACAACATTTCCCTCACCTCCAAAGTATAGCTTCGCAGCTCTCGAATCATACTTACCAACTGCTTATTGATTTTCTCTCCTATTTGAATATAATGGATAATTACTTTAAATTTACCTTTGTTTTTTACTCATGCTGGGTTGTAGGAAAATAAATTGGTCTAGCTCATCATATACTAACACCTCTGCTCTTCATCAACAGTCGTAAGTCATTACCTTTCCCTCTTCCATATGTTTAGTTATAATACTCTGTGTTTGCACTTCTCATTTTATGTTTTTTCTATCTTTTAGATATACGTTAGGCTCTTCAATTCAACAAGAATACTCTAAAATAATCTTTCCATCAAATGTCTGATAACAAACGAATGATAAATTCACCTCAAACTGAACAATCAGTCACCTCAAAAAAGTCCGAGAGAAATCTAAAACGCCGAATTGCTTACCAACAAATGCCAACTGAAAAAAAGGCTGCTGTTCTCCAACAACGTCAAGCTCAATATTTTGCTCGAACACAGAGCCATTTACCTCAGACTGCTTTTGAACCTCTGAATACACTTTCACTCTTCCCTTCTATGCTCAATAGAAATAAACTTTCTACAATTTCGTCTGACGAACAATAGAATCGGTGTCCCAGCGTTTATGAAATAGGTGAGCAACAACTAAATTTAAGATTTTCTAACTACTCAAAAACTGCAACTGGTTGGTTACTTCCATTGCATTGACATCCATTCTCTTACAGGATCAGCTTCAACATGTAATGAACACTTTGGCTATTGTCCGGCACAGCTACTTAACAAAGGTTTATTCCTGCCTTTTTATTATGTTACTTCTGCAATTCCTACTAAATTATATTTTCATTCTGCAGAACCCGTCTCATCTCCAGTGCATTCTTGGAATATCAACTCACTACCTCTACCGCTTCTCTTTTAAAGAAAGTTCCAAACTGTAAATTTTGCACTGTCAGGAAACTTCAATATGAATCTCCTGGATTCTGTTATGGTAACGGTGCTGTAAAATTGATTTCACATGAACTGCCTCCAATGTTAAAGGATCTCTATTTCGGTTTGAGTGATGAATCTAATCATTTTCATACTTACATCCGAACATATAATAATATGTTTGCCTTTACTTCACTTGGAGTAAAGTACGACAAAGAATTAGCAAAAAAAACTCGAGGTATATATACATTGAAGGTTCAGGGACAAATGTATCATTTTATAAATGGTCTACTCTCTGCTGATAATGAAGTAAGAAACTTACAGATTTACTTGTATGATAATGAGGCTGATATAATTAACAAGATGTTCTCTGAAAATACTGTTTGATTAGTTGTTACAAAGTTAATTGACATTCTAAAGATTAATCCCATATTGTGTCTTTTTGAAATCCTTAACATGCATTCCAAACTTATCTATTTTCTATATTGCACTTAAATGTGATTCTACCTGGGACCAACGAACACACAACTTACCGACTGTCCCAGAAGTTGCTGCTATATGGATTAATGATGAATCACATAATATTATTACTACACCCCATAATGGTGAATCACATAATATTCTTACTACACCCCGTATTCGGCTTTACACTCACTGCAATACTACCCAATTGGTACACTATTACTACGGTTGTTATGACTCATTACAATATTCTCTATTGTTTCCACGTAGAGAAAAAGGGTGCACTGTGGCATTCAAAAATTACAACGAAATTCTTCCTCGAATCATTCTATTTCTACTGATGATCAACTTCCTCAAGTATCTAATTGGTCCTCCGTTGATGGACTTCTTACTGTTGAACAATAAAAAAAATCATTGTCTCATGTCGTGAGTATTATTGTTATAAACTTCAAATTAGAGATGATGAAGAAAATCCAACTTTACATTTTGGTAAGTTATTTCAGCAATATTCAGTGGATGAATTTATTAAAGCTGAAACACAAAGACTAGACTTTTTGTTATTCAACCAAGATTTATTTAGACTAGAAGTATTATCGAGACTAGTGGATGTTTACAGGCAAAGAGAAAGAGATGCTTCAAATATTGGCATAAAAACATTCCTTCTGTTAGCTTTACTGGAGGTCTGCGAGATATGCGCCGTCGCTAGATGGACGCTATTGCTTTAGTACAACAGTTTGAAAAACCTGATATCTTTCTAACTTTGACATATAATTCTTCATGGTCAGAGATTCAGGATTTCTTGCTATCAACTGATGAAATTTAAAATAGACCAGATTTAGTAAGTCGAATATTCAGAGCAAAGGTTGAAGAATTAAAGTTAGATATTATTAAAAAAAACATTTGGAAATTTTTTGCCTATATGTAAACTATAGAATTTCAAAAGCGTGGTCTTCCCCACGTACATTTTGATTTTATACTTGCAGATGACTACAAATTATTATCACATGAGGCTTATGACAAAGTTGTTTGTGCTGAAATACCTGATCCAACCACAAATCAATATTTACTTTCTTTGGTTATTAAACATATGATGCATGGGTCTTGTGGAAATTTAAATTCTAAAAGTCCTTGCATGAAAAAAACAAGACACTGTAAATTTAAATATCCCAAAAGCTATGCAACTGAAATATCTAAAAATTTGAATTCTTATCCAATTTATAAAAGACGAGACAACGACAAATATTTCAAAATCAGAACTCAATATCTTGATAACTCATGGGTTAGCCCATATATCTTGGCCAAATTTAACTTCCTTATAAAGTTGAAATTTTCTCAGACATTAAGGCCATCAGGTATATTTACAAATATATTTGCAAAGGACATGACAAAATTGCTTTTCATATACATGATAATGACTCTACTATACAAATAGATGAAATCAAAGACTACCAATCAGCTAGATAGGTTTCACAACCTGAAGCTATGTGGCACTTGTTTGCATTTCCTATTAGCGAAATGAGTCCCGCAGTTCATCATCTTCAACTTCATCTCAAAGAACAACAATTTGTCTCACTTAAAACAACTGCAGATCTAAATACTGTCTTGAATAATCCTGCGATTAGGAGAATAATGTTAACAAAATTCTTTTTAATGAATAAGACGAACAAAGTAGCAATTGAACTCCACCTATTGTACAAAGATTTTCTCCAGTACTTCGTTTGGTCTACAAGCGATAGAATGCGAACCCAAAGAAAACAAGGCAATGTCATTGGTCGTGTTGTCAGCTATCATCCAATAGAAGGAGAAAGATACTACCTTCGACTTTTATTGATGAACACAAGAGGCCCAAAATCATACAAAGATTTAAAGACTGTTAACAGAATATATTATAACACATTCAGAGAGCTGCCCAAAAAAGGGGCTTACTTGCATGTGACAATAACTTAGCTGAATGTATGTCCGAAGCTGCTGACTACCAAATGCCACCTAGTTTACAACGTTTATTTGCAACACTATTAGCACATTGTAACCCCGCTAATCCAAAAGAAAAGATTTTACAAATATAGCAACATACAAAGAGACGACATTTGTTAGTTTTACATCAAATCGATAATATTTTACATTCGATGGGTCATAATATAGCTAAATTTAAACTCATATCAACAGATTTCTACCCTTCCACATCTTCAGTAATAATGCAAGAACCTACACACATCTATTTGGAATGAAATATAATAGTTACTGCTGAAGATTTATTGCTTTATACGCATTTAAATAGAGAACAACAAAAATAGATGATGCTATTCTTAATTGAATATTTTCAAATAAATCCAGAGCTTTCTTTATTGACAGACCTGGAGGAATGGGAAAAACTTACCTATATCGTGTCTTATTAGCTACTGTACGATCTAGAGGATTTATTGCTTTAGCCATCGCAACTTTTGGTGTTGCAGCTTCCGTACTTCATGGAGGACGAATTGCTCATTCCCGTTTCAAACTTCCTATCTGTACACATGAAAATTGTAGTTGTAACATTAGCAAACAAAGTTCACTTGCTTTTTTAATTCGAGATGCAAAATTAATAGTATGGGACGAAGTATCAATGGCAACAACAAAACTTGTCGAAACTTTTGACTTATTTTTATGCGATATTATGAATATAAAAACACTTTTTGGTGAAAAAATTATTGTTTTGGGGTGACTTTAGACAAACTTTACCTATTTTACAAAACGGGAAAAAAAGACTTTATTAATGAAAGTTTGTTAAATTCGACCATCTGGAGTCAGCTTGAAAGATATCGATTGGTACAAAATATGCGCGCAAGAACGGATACTACATTCCGTGAATACTTATTAAAAATCGAAAATGGCAAAGTAAATACAAACGAACAAGGCAAAATTAAAATTCCACAATCTTTTCTTATTCCCTTTACAAATGAGAAAGATTCATTAAATATTTTGTTCAACGCTGTTCACCCAAATTTAAACTCGATCAATGAAAATATGTCCTCCATAATATCTCGTGTTATATTAACAACAAAAAATAATTTTGTTGCTGAAATTAATGAAATGTTTATTCATAAATTTTCAAACGATGCTATGACATTTATTGGAATTGATGAAACTATTGAACCAAAGGATCAAACCGAATATGAAGATTTTTTGCAAACTTTAAATCCTCCTGGTTTGCCTCCATATAAGCTAATTTTAAAACGAAATTGCCCTGTTATTCTTCTACGCAACTTAAATCCTTCCGAGGGTTTATGCAATGGAACACGATTAATTTTTCTTAATTTTAAAACTCAAGTAATTAGCGCTACAATCGCAAGTGATGATTTTAAAGAAAAAATATGTTTTTATTCCTCGAATACCATTATTATCTTCACAAGATGCAAAACTACCTATTCCATTTAAAAGAACACAATTTCCAATTCGACTATGTTTTGCTATGACTATAAACAAATCTCAAGGTCAAACACTTGATTTTGTTGGAATTTATTTACGTGAACTTGTATTTTCGCATGATAAACTTTATGTTGCTTTATCTCGAGCATAAAATTTTGACAATGTTAAAATATTAATTCAACCAACAACCAAACACAGTCATGATGATCGGTCTACTTATAATATAGTATACAACGAAATTATTGAAAATGCATTCTCTTAATTTATTCCATTATATAGAGAATATAATACTATGACCTTATGTAAGTTATTGCCTGAGTTTTCTCGCTGTCAATTCTGTTTTTTTTTTTTCTGTTGATGATTCACTATATACTAACCTTTTGTTTTTCCCTAATTTCATCAGAAAATGACGGCAAATCTTCATATATATGAAATAGCTCCGAAAAGTAGAAATTGGACTTGTAAGATACAGATTGTGGATATATGTGGCTCTGAAGAAAGCAAGGAAAACAGAATCAAATATTTAAACATCATTGCGCAAGATGAACGGTTATAACCTTACTTTCTCCTTCTGTTAGACTTCTATTGCCATTTTTGTTGATGGTTATGTTTTCCTTTTTCCTTCCTTTTTATTTTTTCAAATTGCGAAATATTTGTACCACTTTCTGCCACATACTTCACATACCTCATATTAATAGATTTTATAATTTCTACCTTTTTCTGATAGAATTTGCGAGTTTATTCTTGTATTTTTTACGAAGCTAGATATTGTTTGACGTTAAATGTCAATGATCTTCTAATACAAACATTATTGGTTGCTTTGCCCCTTATTAATTCTGTTAAATGCCTGAACAAGTTAATCATTTATGTTGAAAAATTTCCTCCAATATGGTCATCTAAAAGGTCTGACGTACTTATTAGTATGGTCATCTAAAAGATAAGAGAGAATAATCTTCTTTTGGAAAGAAAAGGTGAGGACCCACATAGATTAAAATTTTAATGAATGTTAGATTAACACTTCCTTTGTTCCCTCTCTATATAAATCCTTAATGATAAGGGCAATAATGGCAGAAATTATAAAATGTCCCTTCATCCACGAAAATGGAAAAGTGAAAGGAAAAATTTGTTTTAGTATACTTAACAAATAAAAGGGAGTAAAGAAAGCATATGTTTTTATTTTGTCTGTTGTAATTGATACTTACCATATGGTATGAACTGGTTATAGAAATTTTTTGGTATGCCTTACCTTAATAGCACTCTAGTCTTTTTGAATTAAGTACACAGAAACCAAGCTACTGCTACTTTTTCAACTTCGTCTAGGAGCAAAAGGTCGTAAGTGTAATGTAATAATATGCAGTACATCAGAGCAGCCTGCATTTGATTAAAGTTCCAAAATATAAAAAAACTATAGCTACAGAGAGATGAAAAAATAAATTTTATACACCTTCCTGCTCATACTAATATTTGTTCTCATTGCTGTTGCATCATTTCGGATTCTATTTCTTCAAATCCATTTATCATCCTATTTTGCCTTCTAAATTTTGTCAATATTGTGATACCCCCTGCTTACTGGAAGGTTAGGTAAAGGCCATTGTCTATGGCGATATTCCCCGTTATCAAAAAAAGATGAACCTCTACCACACCTACCGCATAATAGGAGCACGGGTGCAGCCACCATATTTGAAATATGAAAAATCCGTGCATGCATTTGACTGGGTTCTGAATAAAAAGAGCATCATTGATCCACTTGATAAAGATGATTTGGATGCATTACCACTGCCTACAAAGCTTAATGTAACATCATTTCAAGATATTAAACTTCAAGTCCTTCAGGCAACGATAACAGATATGAGAAAAAATGGAATATGGTATGTTTCATATGATCCTTTTATAATTCAATTGAACTCTAATATAGATTGTCAAATTAACACTTCAAATATATATGAACCAACCTTCAACACTATTGTCAATAGACATACTCGCAATTATTGTCAACTGTTCTCCATCAAGATATGTTTCGAGTAAGGAAAAAAGGTTACAAGAATTCATTAATAAATTTTCTTATTTTTGCAGTAAAAAAACTTTTACCTTCACTATATGGGAAGAGGCAATTATAGAAGACGTAGGTAAAAAATTCTTGCACCAATTCCATCAATATCCTGTAATCCTTGACCGACATGTTGGAGTATCAAAGTATAACGGTAAACTACAAAAACCTAATATTACCAATAATCCTTTCGCCTTTTCCCCTTTTAATTTTCACCCCAACTTTTTTTTTCTTATATTACTCTTCAGTCACTCTTGACGATTATTATATAGTTTTAGTGTCACTTCATTTGTACTGCACAATGATTTGTTTGCTCTATTTATACTGCAAAATTTTTCTGTCCACTTGAAAATTTAATTCAAAAGAAAATAATGATTTGTTTAGCAGTGTACTTGCTTATATATTCTTTCGGCTGTGGAACCTGCAAGACAAAAAATATTAATTTTGTTGAACCCATATTTTATTACATTATACTTACATGCTAACATAAGGATAAGAGGTTTGATTCCGATAGAGGTATAGCTGGTGTTACTGAGCAAGTAGTGGCTTTTGTGAGGAACCTTGCTATGCATCCTCAGACTTTCTTGGATTTCCCTTTGTTCAATGATGAAGATGACAAATGTGTCTTCTTATTGTTCTTTTTACCTATTCACGTAATTCTAAGCTTGTATTGCATGCTTTCATTGCATTTTTCCTTACTCATCTCGATACTCACTGCTTGTGCAAAACTGATTTTGGTTATTACAATGATCTATAATGAGTCCCTCAATGTTAGTCAAGGAAAAAAATACACTAGCCGAAGATAATATGAAACTAAACTGTTCGTATAACAAGCACATTTCAAAGGTTAAATATACTCTTGAAGATTCGTACTTTACAAAAGCTCACCCATCAATTCACATTGATCTGATACTTTACCTCATACTTGAGGATGGGAGAATGAGGGAATGTAAGAAACATAATAAACAACATATTTAAAGTACATCATCTGATCTGATACTTTACTTCATAATTTGTAAAAAATTTAATAATGGAGTTACACCAGCTAAATTCAATGTTTGATATTGAAACTTTCTTCTATTAGTTTTCCTACCATATTTGAAGTCACTGAACTGTTACAGCTTACATAAAAGCCTCTGCTTGTGTAATTATTTGTTTGCATCCCTCTAACGCTTTGTAGTAAAAACTTCTACGTTGTGTTTGTTTATAACTATGATTTTAGCAGTCACATCCCCACCATCCCACACCACACCACCAATCTAACCCTCAACTCTTATAGTATTTGTCTAGACTATATATAAATAATTTTATAATATCTTTATATACTAAACAAAAGAAAATAAGTAAGAAACCCACTTATTTTTCTATGAAATATTTCTAAGAAATTATTTTCCTTTCATACTGAACACACCGTTAAAAAAGCTGATTCAAAAGTCATCATCATGTTTTTGTAGCTCAGCCAAACTGTATAGGGAAATGGACCACTAGCAAAAGTCAAGAAAAAGGATGGTGTTTCAAACTTACTATTCTTTTGCACAATCTTTTATATTATGTATACCAAGAATCAATTTAAGTGGCAAAAAATATTTTACTTCCTTCTAATATTCTATGCATATGAAATGATGATTCTGTTTTTGGAGCACCAAAATCTATTGTAGACTTCAAATTTGAGATCTTATGAGAACAAATATAAAAGATAAAGTGAGTGAAAAACTGATTAAACAGGACACTATGAAAACAGAGCCAACTTTAATTGGATATTGCGATCAAGAACTTTAGATGTAAAGAAATAGCTTTTCCAGAAATTTTATACTATCGTAAAGGACCAAGTTTAGGTACAAAGCCCATAAGTGAAATACAACTCTATTCAAAAGTTGAAGGAAAACTGCACTTTTTATTTTTATTTGTGGTGTTTTGAATTTGTTTACAAATATGTAAACTGTAGTTCTTTCAGGGCCTTTTTGATTTTATTATACCATTATATACCTTCTTAATACCTTTTCCCCTTTTGTAATAAAATATTGCCTTACAGAAAATAAATCTTTCTTTCACTTCCAAACTGATGTGCATCCTTTTGTAAGGCTCCATAAGTGCTTTAGACCTTCTGTGGATTGACTTATTTTTTGGTGATTTTAAGCAATTTTGTAGTGTTTGGGTAACTGCCAACCCCAAACAAAAGCAGGAAGATATACTGTTGTTCTTCATGGATCTAAAACTTTTATCTGAAATTTCGTAAAGTGCTCTGATTATTTCATTCTTAATGAAAATCAACTCACATATAACAAAGCAACTTTTATAGTATCACTTTATTAATTTTTACGTAACTTATTTCTGCGTTATATGTTTAATATAGGTGTATCATTAACAACAAAATTCAACACAACAATTCAAATTGATCCACCTTATCCACAACGTCAACAACTACAACAATGGTATTACATTACCTCCCTATATACTCTCATTATCCTTTTGCCTTAATATCCTCAACAATTACCATTTGAATTATGAGTAGGGTCGCAAAGAACCGACAAATGCTTACTTCCTTTACTCTAAGAAGTACATCCAGATCAGAATTTCTCATCTCCATTCCAGTGGATGAAGAAGTAATACCTATTGCAAACATTGCCTCACAAAAGGATGTTAGTACATCACTACCCTTTTAACTCAGTAGTAAACTACTATAATAATGGTCACCCTAATCATCCTCCTAATACAGGGACACATATTTTCAATCGAACCAACAATTACCTTCTCCCCTGACTTTAAAAGCTTGTATGTGTTGGTATGTTAAAACTGTGGACAAGACGTGAAGAGAAATTTTTTGTATGAACTGCGATAAAAAAAGCATGCTTGTCCCTAGGTACTTTATAATCTATATTTGTCCATACATTTACACTAACTCCCTCAACTTATCATTCGAAATAACTAATCATTCTGTTTTAAAATATGCTTCTATAGGTGCAGATTTGAGGTACATCTCGAAGATCACTCCGGTTCAACAATTGGTTTCAACAATTGGTATGATTATGGATGAAGAAGCAGAAAAATTATTGTCCCTTACTGCAGAAGAGATTTACAAAAGAGCTTCTGATCCGGTGTTATTTCTAATCATTCTTTAACGTTACATTATCGGTTCCTTTGCCGCTTATTAATTTGCCCAAATGACTGAACAAGTTTGTCATTTATACTGGAAAATTTATTCTGTAGCTATCCATTTCTGATTTTGAATGACCTGCAATTTCAAGTAACTGTTTTATTCTCCGATCCATCTTTAACTGTTCAAAGGTTTGCAACTATACATATGATTGCAAATGCCCCCTCTGAAGCACTTGCAAGGCTTTAGTATAATTAACAAATAAAAGAAAATGAAAGGAATATATGTTGTAATTGATACTTACTCAGTCCCATATGATAATATGTACTACATTCTTCCTGTTTTTCCTTGAACTATTTTTATTCTAAAAAATGAAAAAAAACAGATTGTCTTCAAGCTATTCCCAATATCCTTACATATTAGATGCATTTACACATAAGAGTATGTTGATTATATTTGTGTCTCTTATATAGAATAAAATATAAGGTGATTTTCTCTTCTTTTCTTTTGTTTTCTTTTAAGTGTCATTGTTAATGACTCTATTTTTTCGGATCCTGTTTCCTCCCAGGACAACTATCCATCTATGAAAGATATCCAGACAAACATTAGCAACAAATCTTTTGGGTTCAAGCAAAAAAAGCATTTTCCCGTAGTCCCCAGACAACAACAGTAAAATTGTACATCCAATCATGCATTGAAAAGCAAAACTTTGCTCATTCTCTTCCATCGTCCAGTACCATCGATGTTCAAGGAGGCAAAAGGAAATAGAAAGTCGAATTGCCACACATTACCGAACAACCTGCTTCAGCCAAACTGAAACAGAAACTGGAGCCAGCCACTCCACAAAAGACCCACTAAAGGTCATTTATTTTTCTTCACATTTCGTTGTTACAATATTAGTTTCTGATCTATGTTCTTCCCCTGACATATTAGGCTATGATGTTGTGCTTAATCTACTTTCTATTCATCTATCGCCTATCAGCTACAATGCCAACATCGCGACTCTTTTTGTAATAGTAATTACCATTATTATTTTGTTAGGCTTTGTTCTGTTATTTGGTCCAAAATATATCGTGTTTTACTACGCAAACAAATGCTCAATTTTTTTAATGGCTTAAGATAATCATGACCAGGCTGGTACTTATTACATTATCACAATCGTGACTGCTCTTAGTATTTACATTGGACTAATTTTCCACTTTTTCTTTACCTCTTTCTTCCTGCTTGTTTGCTACTGATAATTATTTTATCCTGTTTAGTCTTCTTTGGCCATTAGAGTTTCTGTGTTTCATTGTCATAGCTGTAGCTTTTTCAATTGAAAAGTATTCAACAAAGTGTAAATACTAATATAGTTTCTTATAGGTTATATGATGTTTTTGTAAATTACTTATGATTTTTGCAGAGATAAAAAAAGGTATCACTCATTACTCTCGCAACCCTTCAACAGAGATTGAATATTTACTTTGATATTCCTTCGCAACTATAATTTTCTCACAATTGCTACTTCACAGGGAAAGAGAATGCAGACTTTTGACTTTGTACATATAATGCTTCCAGAATATCTCTACTCATAGTAAAAAGGTATGCAAACATGACTATCTCTCTACTCATAGTTAACATATACACAAAATCTATGTCATATCAATTTAATTTTTCTATTTTTTCTGTACAGATAATGAAAAGCCCCGTATGGGGCAGCCAAATTTTGGGCCTCAATTTAAAAATCCAACTTAAGAAATTTTTCATGCGACTGCAATGTTAATATTTGCTTTCCCTGTGTAACATTTCCGCAAAACAGTTTATGTTAATATTATATGTAATGATACCTTCTTTATTTACATTTCAAGACAAACATTCGCCCGTGCCTTGCATATGCGCTACCCTACTAGTCATTCTACATAAGAGGGAGTTTCTTTGGACCACCAAGAGCATTTCCGTAAACTCCCTCTTATATAGCTTTTGAGTTAACATACGTACTCCACAATCCACATCCTACGTGCTCGATCTTAAATCGTGCCACCATCTTCTATTGTTAAAAAGGGTTGCTTCTATGTTCCACAGAAAATAGCAGCTTCATTTTGTGGCCAAGTCTGGAGACGACGGGTTTCACTCTAGCTCCGCAAAGCTTGGGATTTTTAATTAAGGGTGACAAAAAAGACTTAGAATTTAAAAGAGTGATAAGAGTTTTAAAAATTGAATATTGGTGATAATTTTTTGATTAGTGTTAATGATACTAATTTTAAACCCTCAAGTTTTATTATTTACACAAAGGTTCACTCACCCACTCACCCTTTTGCCGCCAAGATTCCTCCCCTTTTGCTGCTGTCACTGTCGTCGTCACTACCTCCACCACCACCAATTCTTCCTCTTCTTCATCCATCAACACCTCTTTCTCCTCTTTTTCCTCCTCCACCACCATCACTACTTTCTCCTTCACCATAACAACCAGTTCTTCCTCCTCCACCACCACGACAACTTCCTCTTCTTTCTCCTCCTCTACCATCACCATTGCCACCTCCTTCTCCTCCACTGTCGCCTCTACAACAACCACCACCTCCACCTTCGTTGTTACCAACACCTCTTTTGTTGCCATAATCACCCGTTCTTTCACCTCATTTTTTGTCAGAAAATTAAATAACTGTCGAAGTTATCAGAGCAACTTAGCTGAAGTTGTTGTAACAATTTTAACAATTGCTGAAGTTGTTGTAGCATCTACGATACTTGCTGTAGCAACTACGATAGTTGTTGCAACAATTATCGCAGCAACTGTCGTAGTTGCTATAATAATTTCAGCAATTGCTAAAACAACTTCAGCAGTTGATGCAACAATTATCATAGTTACTTGATTTTTTGCAGATTTTCTTCAATGACTTTTAAAAAAAAATCTCTAAAGCAAAACAGTTTGTATAAATAAGAACCAAAAAGAGAAAAAGAAGAAGAGTTGCGATGAAAAACGATGAACATCAGCAGCGATAATGGAGGCAACAAGATCATAAAGAAGAAGAAGAAAAAAATGGAGGAAGAGAGAGAGAGAAAAAGAAGAAGATGAGGTAGAGAGAATTATAAAAAGTGAAAAAAGGAGAGAGAAATGAAGATTAAAAATATAATGAAGTGAAAAATTTCAAAATTTAAAATTTAATAAGTGAGGGAAGCCTTTCCAAAAATTTTAAAATATTAATATATATCCCCAAATTTTAAATTATTCTAATCAAATCCACTTTTTATTTAATTTCATTTGACCACGTCAATATTGCCTTTATTTAATTGGGAACTTTTTTGTTACCTCCTGCTCAATTTTCTCCCAAAGCTTTCAACAAGGAAAAGGTATGCCTCTTCTCTGCTTTCTTTATTTCGTATGTTTAATTCTATAATTTTACGTTCGCCCCAACATACCCTCAAAGTTTTTGTTTTCCTGAGGCATTCAGATGAATCAAATCTGAGAAATTGACTGATTTAAGATATTTTGGGCTATCATTCATGAGTTTCTTTTATTAATCTTAAGTTCTTGAAGTGGTATATGTTAATCATACTTATAACTGTGTATTAGGGAAAATTTCTCATGTGATGCTAAATTTATATTATGCTCCCAAGTACTAATTTCTGGTTCACTTTTTCCTCCGATTGTTATTTGCTTTCTGTTTGTTGCAAAGTTCTGTGTGTTCCAATGGGATTATCACTTTGATTTCCTACTTATTATTCTATATACTTTTTTAATATGATACAATTTTGTGCTATTTCAAGTTCAATTCACATTTACTTACTTGGTCGATATAACTGAAACATTTGTTGCCTAGAACATGTGTTAAAATCAGGCATACATAAAAAAATAATTAAAAGGTGCTAAATGGGTTTGTTGGATTGACAAATTGATAATTGGAATTTATTCTTTATTATATATGTGAACTTATATTTTTAATTTGAGCTTATTTGTTCTTTAATGTTCACTAAAGTAGGGAAGAATTTCCATAAAATTGGCGCATATTTAGCAGCTACATGTTCTCTTTGTAATTTAGCTTAGTAGGTATTGCTCGACACCTCCAATTTTCATTTGGGTGTGAAGGAACCTGAATCGCGTACTACCAATTGTTTAGGATTGAACTTGAACTTATAAGTAAAGGAATCTTTGAGGCTGCAATGAAAATGAAAGGTAAGATTTTTTCATCTTCATTCTGTTCGGTTAGGCATAAATCATTTTGCTTTTAGTAATATCTATATATATATATTACCTATTCACACATTTTATTCTTTCCTCCTTTTCCCCAGACCAGGTGATCCTAACATGGTTATGGAACTTGGTTGAACAAGGAAAATAATATGCTGCAAGAACATCCTACAAAAGAGGAGAAACAAAATCGAAAAAAATGAGGCAAATGGCTAACCTACAATTTTTTTTTATCACAATACGCAAAAATTCTATTTGGCTAGAGGCATACACCCCTGATATTGCAGAATCATGGTTTGAAACTTACACAACAAGTTGGCACAAAAATCGTTATCCGTTGCAGCCTGTTTCATGGAATTGTACTTGCACATGAACCAAATCAATGTCTCAGAGCTAATTTCGACATTTCATATGACTTGTTTACTTTGTCCTTGGGTAGTTACTTTTCAAAGTTCAGGAAATAGGCCTGAGAAGTGATCGTTTTCGAGTACATTACAAGTTTCTCACAACTGATCGTTCTCCCACTATATTAGGTCAGGTGACATTTATGTAGTATTTTGCCATTTTTCTTAATAGAACTTCACAAAAGAATCTAGATATACGAATTATTTTCAGTTTCATTGAGTATCACAAGTATCTGATTAATTCAGATGGTCTGTGCTGTGTAGAAACATAAGCTGGCTTTGGAGTCAGGAATAGAAAACGATGGAATTGGGAAAGACCATGGAGGTTGCCATTGCTGGTCTGCAGATTTTCTAAGAGGTAGCATTATTTTTATCTAATTGTACTTTGCTTTTAATTTTGAATTTTTCTTTTCATATTTTAGCTTCTGGCTATTAAGAATCACGGAAATGGACCAAGTGTTTCTTGTGGATTTTACTCATGATACTTTTTATGGTTATGTGACATCTGGATCTAGAATGTTTTCTCTTTACCTCATGTCGTGTTTCTGTCGTGATTGTATGTGACAGCTGGATCTACATTGTTTACTATTTACGTCATGTCATGTTTCAGTTGCTTGATTTGTAGTAGCTTTTACATAATGCATTTTTTCTCCTTACTGGCATGTGGGAAACTGAATCAAGATATTTTTGTGAGCTTTCAAAAAAAATTACTGGAAAGAAGATTGTTGACTTTCAATAGATGGCATTCCGTCTAATTAGTTTCACTCTTGTTAAATAAAGCTCATATCCCCAAATGGTCATGCGAAAGGGACATAATCGATTGGCCCTCTGTCTCTCTCTCTCTTTGTTGATGTACGATTGAGGAGGAAAGGAAGCAGATCCATTTTGAGCCTGTTATATAATCCCAAATACCTATCATCAGTATAAAATGCTTCTCTGTCTTCTCCTTCAGGTAATTTTGGTAGGTCGCAGTAGTAGGTTCTTCTGTTTTCTATGCATTGGATCTTTCCCCACAGAAAATTGCGAAAGCCGTATTTCTTTATGCTACAATGATATCTAATGGACGACAGAGGTTTTTTGATGTGTTTGCCAAAGAGGTACATATCCTATACATCTGAAAATGTGAAAATATTTGGAACCATTCACACTAAGTTCCTGATTTACTATCCTGTTGAATTTAAAATCTATTTTTATTTTATAGTAATGCATTGTCTAAAAGTACTTATTTTGGTTGAAGTTATATAGGAGACGTTGAGCAGAATCAAAATAGGTCCAGTGTGCATGTGGAAAACGGATACAGATACCACATCATGAGTAGCCTCATGATTTTCCCAAGTCATGGTTCCTGGAAGTGCCATTTCATTTTGATTGAGGTTTCATAAAATTGTTATACTATATTTGTTGCATAAAGGGCTAAGAGTAATAAAAATATGCAGAAACAAAATACATTAATTGTGGAACACATGTCAGAAAGTAAATATTTAGCGGGGAGAATCCAATGTCCCCCTTTTAAAACAATTTACTTTTTCTTCAATATGCAACATCAGCACCAGCTTTAGAACTCTGAAGTTAGGCAACTTCTTTATACTAGTAGAACTCTTAAATGTGCTACTGTATTCCCTTTTCATACCTACTTTGAAATGCTTTACTTAAGTTGAGCGTCTCTTGGAAGCAACCTCTTTACCTTCACAAGGTAGGCGTAAGGTTTGCATATCATTCTCCCAAGACCCCACGTGTGGAATTACACTTGGTATGTTGTGTCGTCTTTGTATGAGCAGAAGTCATCCCTATACAGCATTGGGTTATTTCATTTGTATTTGAAGTACAGCTAATAATATCAAAAAACCTATAAAAATGATCCTTTTCTTTTGGTAACAAGTTTCTGTGGTGTACTACTTCTTCTCTAACTTTGAGCCTTACCAAGTTTTCTTCGCTGAGAACATGTTCAAAATGTTTCTTATTCCAACAACTGAATTTTCTGTACTAATTGGAAATTACCTTTTCACTTGTTAAACTAGAAGTGTTAACTATGATGATATAATATTTGATTACATGAAGTTTTAGGCTAGACGACAGATTATTGAGCCGAATTAATCAAAAAGCATAGATAAGCCTATCAATTGGCCCAACGAACTTGGAACTGAGTCAGATTGATCATTGTTCCCAGGGTCTAAAGCTTTCAAGTAAGAACACTCCCCTATGCTTAAAGGGATACATCATGTTAGCTTATTTTTTTGATAGATTAAAGGCTTGATGAAAGGTTTTCTTTCCTACAGCAGCTGCTATTTCACCCGAAAGAGACAAAAATGTCCAGTCTGGCATGACTCTGGTATGAGAACTTATATGGCAAGGTGAAAAAACTTTCGCCTCTCATTACTTTTAGTATATCTAATTCCGGAACAAGATTTCTAACCTTTGGCTTTAACTGGAGTGATAGTGTAAGTTTGGTTGGACTTCCATTACTATACCATCTTACTTTTCATGGCCTGCAATGAGAACGTGTATCGCAAGGTGAAAGAAATTTCGCTTCTCATTTACTTTTAGTATTTTCTAATTCAAAAACAAGACTTCTAACATTTAGCTTTAACTAGAGTGATAGTGTAAGTTTGGCTGCACTCCATTTCTACACCATTTTGTTTTTCTTGCAGTAAAGAACAATGAAGTTTCAACATCCAATACTCTCAATCAAGAAATTGAAAGCTGGTAAAAATTAGCTTAAATATTCATTCCACATCTATGAATGGTCTAGGATATTTGAACTTGTTACTATGTCGTGTTGCATCTCAATGAGAAAGTTTAGGAGTAGTTGTACACGGTAAACTGCGTTGAGATGCTGGCTTTATTTTCCTAACTGACGAGTATTACCTATACTAATGTTATGTTCTTATTTTAGCTTGGTTTTGAAATGGAATTTTCATTTCCCTATTGGAGTATGGTTTATTAACTTGTGTATGTATTGTTGTAGGTTCAAATGTTGTCATCTGACTTAATGTTTGTTATCTCCTGTATTAAAGTTAGTAAATCAGAAATAGTAAAGATGTAAAGAAAAAAACAGTATCCGAGTCCACAAAATTCATTGTGTCCTTAAGGAATTTAATCCCCTCATTGTACTTAAAGTTATGGATTATTTCCTCCCAGGATAAAATGGAAAGAATATTAAAAAAGTAGTGGTACCTCAAACTTCTTCAATTTCAGCGAACTCAGAAAGCAGCAGCGTAATCACACAAAGACAACTTTATTTGTAAGAAAATATATGTAGAAGGGAGAAGTTTCGATGTTCAAAAATGATAGTAGGCCTCTCTATTTATAGCCAACTGAGGGAAGTGTCTGTTCGGAAGGAACAAGTCCTTTTTGCGAAGGGAAATATCTGTTCAGAAGGAATAGGTCTTTTCCAAATTCGCAATTTTAAACTAATACCATTTTGCGAATTAGTTAATTATGTTATTAATTTCGCTATTTAATTAATTCAAATTAATTTATGAATTAATTAATTAATAAATAATCAACGGATTAATGTTAAAGAAAAAGAAAATTAATTAATGAGATTGATAAATAAATTTTGTTTAAAAAATTATCAATCACATTATTTGTCAAATCCAAATACAAAGCCAAAGCCGAGCCAAGTGACGACGACGATGCGAGGGGCAACTTCTATTTAACCCTTTATGAGTTAAAGGAAGTGTTTTCTTATATAAGGACAAAATATTTCCTTTCTTCTACCAATGAGGAAGAAATGACTTTTCATTTTTCCTTCATTTGGTTCCCCACATTTTTCAATTCTTCTTTCTCATTTTTTTCCATTCACACTTCACTTAAATCCAACAATTTCTCACATGAATGGAGAATGGCTATTGTTAAAAAACATATGCATGAAAAATTGTGTGATTCGTAAGTAAGGATTAATTGCATCTGGATAAGTAGGTTTTCCTTTGAACTTTCCATACTGAACATATATCGGATATACTCAATCAATCGGTAGATTTGTTATCTTTGAACAGTCGAGCTTTGGTGTATACTTAGACAACATAAGTCACACAATTAACCCTTTAACTGGTTCTGATTTTCATTTTTTTATTCGTTTCAGCCATGAACACTTCCTAGTTCATAAGTGCGTAGAAAACTGGTCTTATCAAATTTTCCTTGAAGTGGCTTACACTTCACACTTACATAGGTGATATCTAAATGTGTTATCCTGTAGAAACACCATTTGATATGTCCTATATCAAACTTAGATATCATTAAAAGATCCTAATGCCTTATTCTTGTTACTGAACATTGTCGCATCATGAGAATGGATCATAAAAAAATATTTTGACAATGTTGAACCGTCATCAATGACTTTGTTTGATCTCCTTGAACTTAGATCTTGGAATTTCTAGTCTTCTAGGTAGACTTACCGCCACGATGATTTGTCCTCGGCCATAGTCCCATTCCCTTTGATGATCTCTCAACTCCCTCTCGAGTTAGGCTTTATGTAAGTGGATCCGACACATTATCATTTGACTTTACATAGTCAATTGTGATAATTCTACTAGAGAGTAGTTGCCTAACGGTATTATGTCTTCGTCGTATGTGACGAGACTTACCGTTATACATAGCACTCCCAGCTCTTTCTATTGTAGTTTGACTATCACAATGTATGCATATAAGAGCCATTGGTTTGGGCCAAAATGGAGTATCTTCTAAGAAATTTTGAAGCCATTCTGCTTCTTCACCAACCTTGTCTAAGGTTATGAACTCAGACCCCATTGTAGAGCGAGTTATACATGTTTGTTTGGATGATTTTCAAGATATCGCTCCTCCACTAATGGTGAAAACATATCCACTTGTGGACTTAGTTTTAGTTGATCCAGTAATCCAATTTGCATCACTATATCCTTCAACAACTGTTGGATACTTATTACAATGCAAAGCAAAGTTTTGAGTGTATTCTAAATACCCCAAAACTCATTTCATTGCCATCCAATGATTTTGGTTGGAATTTCATGTGTATCGACTCAATTTACTTATAACACAAGCTATGTTGGCCGTGTATAGTTCATGATGTACATTAAACTTCCTAACACTCTTGCATAATCCAATTGAGCATGACTTTCACCTTTATTCTTAGCAAGATCAAGGTTCACATCAATTGGTGTTTTTGCACTTTTGAAGTTTACTTGTATTTTTCAAGTACCTTTTGGATATAATGAGTTTGAGACAATGCTAGACCTTGAGGAGTTTTGTGAATCTTAATTCCCAATATCAAAACAACAACTCCTAGATCTTTCATATCAAATTTACTAGAAAGCATACGCTTAGTAGCATTTATGTTTGCAATGTTGTTACTTATTATTAGCATATCATCAGTTTATAAACAAACAATGTCAACTTTGTTTGGAGTGTCTTTAATGTAAGCATATTTATCATACTCATTAATCTTAAATCTCTTTGCCAATATGGTTTGGTCAAATTTCACATGCCATTGTTTGGGTGCTTGTTTTAATTCATAAAGTGACTTAACAAATTTGCACACTTTCTTTTCTTTATCAGGAACAACAAAATCCTCGGATTGTTTCATGTAAATTTCTTCCTCCAATTCTCCATTTAAGAAAACTGTTTTTACATCAATTTGATGGATTTCAAGATCATATACTGCAGCTAGTGTAATTAACATCCGAATGAATGTAATCATAGTCACAGGTGAGTATGTATCAAAATAATCAAGGCCTCCTTTCTGTCTAAACCCTTTGATGACAAGTCTTGCCTTGTATTTGTCAATAGTTCCATCAACTTTCATTTTTCTTTTGAAAATCCATTTTGAACCCAAAGATTTGTTTTCTGGAGGAAGATCAACCAATTCCCAAGTATGGTTACTCAAGATTGAATCAATCTCACTATTGACAGCCTCTTTCCAAAAGGATGAGTCCGCAGCGAACATAACTTCTTTGAATGTTTGAGACTCTTATTTAACAAGAAATCTTACAAAATCATATCCAAATGAAGTAGATGTCCTTTGATGTTTACTACATCTTAGATTATGATTATTAGGCACATTCTCTTTTGGTTCTTCTCGAGGTCGTTTAGACCTGTCACTAGACAATTCAAGTCTAGTTTTATACAGATAGATCACTAGATATGTTTAAAGAACTCATCGTTATCTAATTCTATTATCGTATTATTATGAATATCCAAATTTTTGGACTAGTGAACTAAAAATCGACATGCTTTACTATTTGTAGCATATCCAATGAAAATACAGTCCACAGTCTTAGGTTTTATTGTTACCGTTTTAAGTTTAGGAACTTGAATTTTGGCTAGACACACGCACACTTTGAAATATTTCAAATTTGGTTTTCTTCCTTTCTATTTTTCATATGGAATATACTGTGTTTTGATGTGGAAAACTTTATTGAGTATCGATTTGCTGTAAGGATGGCTTCCCCCCATAAGTTCTGTGGTAAACCTGAATTTATAAGTAAAACATTCATCATTTCCTTTAAAGTTCAGTTTTTTCTTTTTGCAATTCCGTTAGATAGAGGTGAGTAAGGGGAAGTAGTTTGATGGATGGTTCCATTTTTCAAACATATTTATGCGAAAGGAGATTCATACTCTCCACCTCTATCACTTTTTATCATTTTTATCTTTTTATCCAACTGATTCTCAACTTTAGTTTTGTAGTGTCTAAATGCTTCTATTGCTTCATTCTTACTATTCAACAAATAAACATAACAATATCTAGTGCAATCGTCAATAAAAGTTATAAAATACTTTTTTCCATCACGAGTTGGTGTTGACTTCATATCACAAATGTCTGTGTGAACCAATTCTAAGGGACTGAAATTTCTTTCAACAGATTTATAAGGATGCTTAGCATACTTAGATTTAACACACACTTGATATTTTAATTTATTACACTCAAAGTTAGGCAATTCATTTAAGTTGATCAGTTTTCACAAGGTTTTATAATTGACATGTCCTAAGCGTGAATGACATAAATTATTTGACTCAAGTAAGTAAGAAGATGCTTGAACTTTATTATTATCAACAACCATTACATTCAGTTTGAAAAAGCCCTCAGTGAGATAACCTTTTCCTAAATACATTTAATTCTTACTAATTACTACTTTGTCTGAAACCAGAACGTACTTGAATCCATTTTTGATTAGAAGACCGGCTGAAACCAAGTTCTTTCTCATTTCTGGAACATGAAAAACTTTGTTTAACGTCACCACCTTGTCGGATGTCATTTTCAAGAATACTCTACCATATGCTTCAACCTTAGCCGTTGCAGAATTTTTCATATAGATAGTCTCATCAGGAGCAACAGGAGAATAAGTAGCGAAGGCTTTTCGGATCGCACAAACATGTGACGTGGCTCCTGAATCAAGCCACCATTTTTTAGAATTTCCTACTAGGTTGCATTCGGTCAGCATTGCACACAAGTTTTCAACATCTCCATTTGTATCAACCATATTAGCTTGACCTCTCTTCTTTTTTTTCTTGGGAGCACGACATTCCACAGCCTTATGTCTAGTTTTTTCACACTTGTGGCAGTCTACTTTGAACTTTTTTTACTAGGATAGTTCTTCGGTCCGGAAGGTTTTTTCTTCTTTTTTGATTTATTTAAACCATTCTTAACAATATTTGCTCCCATATTTGTTGAGTTTCCTCTAGCCTTCTTTTTGGCAGCCTTATTTTCTTCCTCGATCCTGAGACGAACAGTCAAGTCTTAAAGAGTCATCTCCTTTCGCTTGTGCTTCAAGTAATTTTTGAAGTCTTTCCATGAAGGAGGCAGTTTCTCGATCAATATCGCTACTTGAAATGTCCTATTTATGATCATACCTGCAGTGGATAATTTAAAATCAACAACACATTCAACAATTTTAATAATAAAACTATTGAACTTGATCATACCTTCTTCCAGGAGATTATGAATAATGACTTGTAGTTGTTGGACTTGAGACATGACAATCTTGATATCAACCATCTTATAGTCCAAAAATTTTACAGCTACAAACTTCTTTAAGCTTGCATCTTCAGTTTTGTATTTCTTCTCAAAAGCATACCCGGGTTCTTTAGAGGTTTTACAAATACTAAAGATGTTATACAAATCATCTTCCAATCCATTGAGTATGTAGTTCTTGCAAAGGAAATCAGAATGTTTCCATGCCTTGGTCACAATTAACTTTTTGTTTTCAGGAGTTCTTTCCTCTACCACAGAACATCTTCATTGATAAACCGTTGTAGACTGGGTGTAGTCAGATAGAATAACATCTTCTGCTGCCAATACCGGTGAACTTTCCAGGCTTTTCTACATTAGCCATTGCTGTAGAAATTGGTGTTCTACTGGTTGAAGGCATTGTGTTTGCTTCGAAACTTGATACATTTGTATCTCCCATTCTGTTTGACAAAATAAAAGTAGTGTTAAACAACAGAATAACGAAATATGAATTTTTGTTCAATTCGATGAAGTTCTTATATTCTTCAAACTGAGAAAAATAAAAACTTAGTTAACTTGATGAAGATTTTATTTCTTCGAACCAAATTAATCACTGGAGTAGAAAGTGTTTCGATTTTAGTATCCTCCCCCCCAAACAGAATATAAGATGAAACAGAAATATACAATTTCTTTCTAGTTTAACGACAAAGTTTTTATATTCTTCCAATCGTTAGCTGAATGAATCTTGAGTACTGATGAAGTTTTTTATATTCTTTGAATCAATATTAGATTCAGACAGAGTAGAAAACTATAAAAGTTTTAATCTCCAAAACTGTCAGATATAGGAAAAAATGTTAAATTCCTTAAGCTTGTTATTTCCTATATTAAAGTTAGTAAATCAGAAACAGTAAAGATGTAAAGAAAAAAAAGTATCTGAGTCCACAGAATTCACTGTGTGTCCTTAAGAAATTTAATCCCTCACTTTAAACAGGGTTATGTATTATTTTCTCCCGGAATAAAACAGATAGAACATTAAAGAAGTAGCGGTGCCTCAAACTTTTTCAATTTTAGTGAATTCAGAAAGCAACAACGTAATCACACAAAGACACAACTTTGTTTGTAAGAAAATATATGCAGAAGAGGAAGAAATTTCGATGTTCAAAACTAAGAGGAGGCCTCTCTATCTTATAGCCAATATGGTGCAAAGTTTCTTTTAGGAAGGGAAGTATTTTTTTGGAAGGAATAGGTCCTTTCTGCAAAGGGAAATATCTATTCAGAAGGAACAGATTCTTTCCGAATCTGCGATTTCAAATTAACACAGTTTCAAGAATTAGTTAATTTCGTTATTAATTTCGCTATTTAATTAATTCAAATTAATTCTATGAATTAATTAATTAATAAATAATCACAGATTAATGTTAAAGAAAAAGAAAATTAATTAATGAGATTGATAAATAAATTATCTAAAAAATTATCAATCAATCATTTTCCAAAGCCAAAGCCGAGCCAAGCAGCAACGATGACGACGGCGCGAAGGGGCACCCTCTGCTTAACCTTTTATGAGTTAAAGGAAGTGTTTCCTTATATTAGGATAAAACATTTCCTTTCTTCTACCAATGAGGAAGAAATGACTTTTCATTTTCCTTCATTTGGTTTTCCCACATTTCCCAATTTTTCTTTTTCATTCTTTCCCACTCACACTTCATTTAAAACCAACAATCCCCACATGAATGGGGAATGACTATTGTTAAAAACATATGCATGAAAAACTGTGTGATTCGTAAGTAAGGATTAATTGCATCTGGATAAGTAGGTTTTCTTTTGAACTTTCCATAGTGAACATATATCAGATATACTCGGTCAATCAGTAGATTTGATATGTTTGAACCGTCGAGCTTTGGTGTATACCTAGACAACATAAGTCACACAATTAACCCTTTACTGTTTCTGATTTACTAATTTTAATAGAGGAGATAACAATGTGTTCTCTAGAAACACAACTTAAGCTCTGCCTGCAAGCAAGAATATTCTACTACCCGAGTATCCTGTGGCATGCTTGCTTGCTATGTGTGTTTCAGTATTTGGTATTCATATTTAGAAAAAAAGAAACATATTTCTATGATAAGTTTATTCGTCTCTTAACTTTTTTGTTCGGCCAATTTCAGTTATATTTCAATCTGGACTCATGAAATGAAATTCAGTTTTTTATAAAGTATGAATTGGTACTAATAAGCAGTCGATCTAAATTTCTTGTACTCGTGCCTTGCACGGGGCATCCCACGCCTAGTTTATAAAAGTAACCATATTGCAAATTATTCGTTACCTTTCCTTTGAATATTTTTAACTGATTATTGCTCAGTAAAGAAATTCAGATGTGACGAACTTTATTTTACCAAAAATACAGTTAGCCCTTTGCTCTCTCTGTGTGTGTGTGTTGCATGCGATCATCCATTAGGCTCTCTTATGATGAGAAAAAAAAGCAAAGTTAACTCGAGCATAAATGTGTTAGTCTCGTTTATTTATTTTATAAAATAAAAAATAAAAAAATGAATGTGTTAGTCGACACAGGAGTACATTCATCTTAATTAATAAATCTGGCATGAAATAAAAGCGGGGGAACCGTAAAAGCTATCTGCAGATTGCCCATAAATTAAAAGCAAATCATTAATGGTACCCACTAGCAGGGAGAATGCAGCTCGTTGATATCAGATTCATATGAACTAGCACTTCGGCATAGAGTATAAATTTATCCATAAAAAAATCCACTACAATTACAATAAATATAGTAGAAATGAATCTATAACTTTAAAAATATAATAAAATTAATGCTAAAAATCTTTAAAACTGAACTCATAAAGTTCAAATTCAGAATCTGCCTCCTGTCCACTATCATGAACCAATCTAATTAGTGGCACGTGAGAGGCACGTGTTCATTCTCATAATTAGTCTTTTCTCTCCCCCCCTCCCTCTCCATCAGCTATCTTCTTCCCTGCCTCCTTTCCTCTACTTATTTCTCCTTTCTCTTCTCCTTAATTCTTTTTATCCATTGCATTAGGTAGTCAATCTAGGATTTGGTGTATTTCATTCCCAAACTTGTAACTAACTGATTGTACAAATTCATAAGACCTTCCAATTTAGTTTCAAGTCTTGATTGAGTACATTACACCCATCAGTGTATCACTATAGCATGAACCCAGATTGAGAAGAATCATGAATGACAAGAAGTAGTGCTTTTGACTCAAATGGTCCACATAATGAACAAAATTACATTGAATAATCCCATATAAGCTGCAAGTATCAATGGTATCAAAGAATGGAGCATATAATTACATCATTAACTAGAGTGGTGCAAAATGTACGTAGCAACCAAAAAGTGACAATGACCATACATAGAAACCATCGTAAATATCTTTCGTGGTTGCTCGAACGCAAGCTATTAATATAGAGATTGAAACACACAAGCAACTCTAAGTAGAAGAAGCTGCAGCGGATATATCCTTTGTCCCAGAAAGGAGTTCAAGTGTGAGGTCTCCCACTCCTATTGGCGGGCCAATACTGCAGCGGTCTGTGTTATGTAATTGGATTGCATCTTTTATCTTCTGGAACTGCATAAAAGATTACCACAACAAGGTTATCCATATGGAGAAGCTAATGTTGGTTAGCCTCAAAGGACTGCCAATAATTTGCCATGCATAACCTAAGATTTATTAGTAAACATGGACGGAAAATAATGGTTCTATTCAAATTCTTGAGTGATAGAGGTAGATTCATACTCCATCCAAAATGAAACAATAAAAAGCATTTAAAAAAGACAAAGATAAGTCTCAAGATTTCCTTCAACCTGGTAATTCACTCTGTCAGTCATGATCAAGTGAAACTAGTAACAACAACATATCCAGTGTAGTCCCACAAAGTGGGGTCTGGGGAGAATAGTGTGTACGCAAACCTTACCTCTACCTCAGAGGTGATGTAGTGAAGATGTTTCCAATAGACCCCCGGCTCAAGACAAAGACAAACTAGGAAAAGACATAATGGAAGTACAATAGACAATAGACCCCCGGCTCAAGATAAAGACAAACTAGGAAAAGACATAATGGAAGTATAATAGAAAATAGATAGTAACAAAAACAACAGATAGTAACATACTAGTACTATAACAAATAGTACTACAAACAAACTACACGAAATAATAGATAATCACAGAAATCGAAGAACAAGATAGCTAATTATCAGACAACTTACTTTCGCCAGTGAGCAAGAGAAGGACTCTAGCTGTCCATCAGCTCCGCGGTAGAAATGGAAATATGGGAGGACTTTTACATTCAAAGCTTTGCACATTGACTTATTTGCATCAAAATTGACTTTCAGAAACATGATTTCGGGGTGTTCCTGGGCTGTTCTGCAGAACTGCAAAGTGAAAAATGTAATGTCAAATTCTAGAAATGGAGAGAGCAATCGTAAAGACCAGTTATCTTTTTAAAATGGCTTGAAAACAGATTCAACAATTGTTCAACTCAAGTAATCATGAAAATCATCAGTAGCACAGGAAACTATATATGGAATGCAAAAGACTTGGGTAAGGAGATCGTCCTTTTAATGGAGGAAAATGTTTTCCGATTTCTCATGTTAGGTTGGTTAAAATATTTGAAAAATATTTTTTCTAGGAAAATAAGTTGCTTAAAAAAGAGGAAAATAACTTACTTAATAGAAATAGGGAAGTGGGATTTGACATTAATTATGCCCTCCCCACCTTCCAACACCCCAAATCTTCACCCCCATTCCTCATAGCCCCCATTCCCACCTTACTTGAGCAGGATCTGTTCTATAGGCTCGTACCACTGTATCCTTGATTTCTAAGGAGACAAGAAACTATGTCTGGTGGATGAATCGTGGCCATTTGACCAGAGCTTGATTAACAGCAACCATGCCCTTCTTTGGGTCATGGTGACTTAGATGATCGTTCTCAGCTCCGATCATGGTGCCGGGATGGTCTAATGGCTGTCTGACAGACATCCCCACCACCCCACACCCCCAACCCAACCCTCATCTCTCAGAATTTGTCTAGACTATATATAAATGATTTTATAGTATCTTCACATACTAAACAAAAGAAAATAAGTATGAAACCCACTTATTTTCCTATAAAATATTTCTAAGAAAACATTTTCCTTCATACTGAATACACCCTTAAAGAAGCTGATTCAAAAGTCATCATCCTGTTCTTGTAGCTCAGCCAAACTATATAGGGAAATGGACCACTATTAAAAGTCAAGAAACATGATGGTGTTTGAAACTTGTTATGCTTTTGCACAATCCTTTATATTATATGTATCAAGAATCGATTTTAGTGGCAAGAAATATTTTACTTCCTTCTAATATTCTGTCTGCTATATTAGAATATGCAAGCTCTCAGTAACTAAAATCAGAGACATGCTGGAATAGTCTCTTCTTCTGTTTAGACAATCAATATGGAAATGTAATTCTATGCATATTAAATGATGATTTTGTTTTGGGAGCACCAAAATCTGTTATAGACTTTAAATTTGAGATCTTATGAGAACAAATATAAGAGAGAGTGAGTGAAGAAAAATTTAACTGGTTAAACAGGACACTATGGAAACAGTGCTAACTTTAATTGGATATTGCGATCAATAACTTTAGATGTAAAGAAATAGCTTTCCCCAGAAATTTTATATTATCGTAAAGGGCCGAGTTTAGGCACAAAACCCACAAGGGAAATACAACTCTATTCAAAAGCTGAAGGAAAACTGCACTTTTTGTTTTTATTTGTGGTGCAGAATGGATCTTGTAAATGAAGCTGAATCATTTTCAGAGTTGTTATAGTGCCCCTACATGTTTAGGTACCTTTGTTTTTTTCCACACTTATGGCTACTGGAATATTGTCCAGAATCTACTAGCACAATCTGCTATACTGAACACAAATCTTACCAGATGAAGAAAAACAAAACCCACTAGAGAAAAAAACTTGTAAGGAGAATGATTCTTTTCCCTCTAACTACAGAGCACCACAACCAAGTTAGTGTCAGGGAATTATATTCTAAATGGACATATGAGCAGATTGTAATAATTCCAGTTCATATGTGATAAAGAAATGGACTTTGGACCTACTTAACACCAAAAGCTAGCTCACGAGGGGAGAATTGTCCAAGACCATATAAGGAGACAAAATAGCCCATGGCCTCACTGATGTGTGACTTCCCTGCATGCCCAAGGCTGGATTCGAAAACAATGAATTGGGATGGCCCGACTCTGATACCACGATAAGAAATGGACCTAGGCACTCAACCCCAAAAGTAGCTCAAGAGGTGAGGATTGCCCAAACAATATAAAGAGATAGACCACCCCATTATTGGTCGATGTGGCGCTTCTGCAACCCCCCCGCGCATGTTCACGGATTGATATTTTGAGCATAGACAATATTAACTTGTGGGCCCAACATCGTGAACGAGAATTAAAATGGGCCCTACTTTGATACCATAATAAAGAAATGGACGGGCTTAAATCAACTTCAAAAGATAACTCATGAGGGGAGGATTGCCAAGACCATATAAGGAGACTAATTAGCCCTTGGCACAACCTAGGTGGGACTCCAACAATATGAGTAGACAGCTACCACAAGAATCTTAAAAGCTGTTAAAACAGATGAACTATCTTCTTTAAACTTTCTCTTTACATTAGAAATAACAACGGTGGCGTAAAATTATAGGTTTTTGTAACAAGTGCAGCAAGAAGTGCTTAACTTGGGAAATAGTGCTTTGCAGGAAGCACACCATGTTCCATAGAATTCTACAATAACAAGTCTATCTCCAGCCTGACACAGAGCATCCAAGAATTCTTGTGTCGAATGAATATCAAGCATGTTAGGCCCTGCATTTCGTTCCCACCATTTTGGTTCCTCAGTTCGTGTAGCGGTAGCGTGTGCCTAAAAAGCATTGAACAAAAGATACAAAATGTGTAAAGAATACTTTTAGGGATTTGACATGTATGTGGCAAGATAGAAGTCCTCATGAAGATGACATCATTTACTTATTCATAAAATACAAAAAAAAAAAAAAAAAAAAAAACTGCTCAAACCAGTCCATCAAAGTCTCAAAAGAAATAGAAACACACTACATCAAAGTTACTATGATAAAGAAACGTGTTGTCACTGTTCTAAATGAGTTATCTTTTGATCATTATATGATGGTCTAGCAAATAAATAAGATTGTTTGAGCAGAACTGAGAACCTAGATAGTAACCTTAGAGGAGGTATTAATTGTCCCCTCTTACCCACCAGTTAATTTTGAAAACTAAAGACCTATTCGATGATCATAATGCGAAAAGTAGATGGCATAGTCAAATGCAGAAGAATTAGATATATGATAGCAAACATCAAGTCAAATGTGCCTCCACTGTACCGCATGACCAGAAACCACTCTTAGTATCATTAAGGATGCAAATTGGGTTTGGCATCTAAGGCTGCTACCTTTAGCCAATTTCATAAGTAACTGCTTCAGACCAGCCAGAATATTCAATGAACTAGGAGAGATGATCTCAAGTTCTCCATTTTAAGCTTTGGGCACAAGGAAGCCCACACGTAAACCAGTTAAGTTTGATCAGTTTGGAAATTCAAAAACAACGCACATAAATACTAGAGAGGGTCATTTACAGCATGCCATGGTTACTAGTGCATGCCTTCCATACGTATTATCAATGCAGACCAATGTCTGACTCATCATCAACACTCCCAAGAATGAGTTTGATCCTTACTAAAGGAGCTCTTCTTCCAACCCAACCTTTTCAATTCCCTTTTTCAGCCAGTATAACAAAAGATCTTAGCTAATTTACTCAAAGTCAATTTCCAATAGTCATTCTAATCTGAACTTGTCTGGGAAAAATACTTCAAACCTCACCAGTAAAAACTTTATCTCCTGGATCTTTCAAGAATCCAGAATCTAACTAACCTTTTCTCAAAAAAAAAAAAAAAGAATCTATCACAGGATAGAAGAAGAAGTAGCAAAAGACAGTTATGAATGTTCACTTTTTACGGCAGGGGTGCACCCATTTGGTTAATGTAGTAAGTCAATGCTACAGTGATGCATTAACCTATGAAATAAGAACTAGTTCACATGACAAAAAGCACTTAGCAGAAAGTTAGTCAGTTCTGTCATTCAAAAATTTGATCCGCTATGAATGTTGATGCTAAAGTTAGTCGCCCACCCATGCTATAACTTCACTGCTTTACTAGCATTCAGTAGAGTGTTCCATTCTCAAAACATATTCAACTTGGTAAACCCTGTCCTTTCATTA
Organism: Solanum dulcamara; assembly: GCF_947179165.1. Lineage (NCBI taxonomy): Eukaryota > Viridiplantae > Streptophyta > Magnoliopsida > Solanales > Solanaceae > Solanum > Solanum dulcamara. The sequence continues at coordinate 38,146,848 of NC_077242.1, read as the reverse complement.
ATCAAGAAACATGAAGTCTAGAGAACATTATGCTAAATGACAAAGTTGATGAATTACACAAGTCCCTGATAACTAAGTGATGATTAATCATAGGCATGTTCGTGTATTAGGATAGCAGCGGTGTCCAGCTTGCGTGCAGTTTGACTATACAATCTGAAACCTTGTCTTCTAACTTATCCGACTAATCCTATGCACCTCGACTCCTAATTTAGTGATTATTATTTTAAATCAGCATAACAAAAAGATACCTAATGTCAATGTTTGAATACAATTAGGTGTTCAAGAGAAGGAAAAAGACAACACGATACCCCCCCACAAGTGCTAACTGAACAACTTTCAAAGAAATTTGAAGCTTAAAAGACCTCAAAACTCGAATGAGTTAAGCAGAACTAGTGTCCACCCGTAAACAATATCCTCAATTTAAAGGGAAAATTCAGTAAACGGTGGAATCTTTACCTTAATAGCAGGAAATCGCTTGTTGGGCGTGAAGGCAATTCTGGAACTAAATTCTACAGAAGTTGATGGAGAATCAGAAAAAGAAACACCCCTTTTATGCAACCTCTGATTTGATTGGGTAGAATTCAAACACGAAGAGAATGAAGTTAACAATGAAGAATTGGGAGAAGAAGAAAAACGTAAAGAGTTAAAAGAAAAACCCATTAAATCAGCCTTAGAACACAAGTTCAGAAAAAAAAAGAAGTAAAGATCTTTTAAATGTTTCTTTCTTCTTCTGAATCTTGCTTTGCTTTTTCTTTTTGGGGAATCTTAGTTCCCTATGTATACAAAAACAAGATTGAGTACAGCTGAAGTTATATCAATGGAAACTCAGTAATTTGGAAAACGAAATCCATTGAATTGAAGGGCTAGTTGATGTTTGATTTTTCCTCTGAAGAGATATTAGCATTACTGTGTGAAATGGTGTATTACTGTTCAACTACTTGCAAAGGCTTGACCACACACCCATAAACATAAAAGGAGCGAATGCATGTGAATAATTTGTGTGAACCAAATTTTACGAAGAGAACAATCTACATAGATATTTCTTTTTTGTTTCTTTTTTTATCCATACTTTGATGGTTACTTGACCAAGTAGGTTCTTTTTATTATTCTACTTGGAAATGTCCTTAGGAAGATTGATAACTTGGTGTTGGTGTGAAGTTAGTACATGAGTGGTGGTTAGATAAGGTGTATAAGAATATTGGTGAATATAATATATTAGTTGTTATAAAAGTAATCAAATTATAAGAGTAAACAAAGGATAAAAAAGGAAGACAGAAAGGGAAAGAGAGAATTGAGAGAGCTGTGTATTCAATTACACAATATCAAGGATATTTATAGCCGAAGTTACAAAGGGTAAGATGGAGCAAATGATTAAATTGCCCATTAAGTAGAAAGATCATTGGCCGAAGAAAAAGGTTAGTGGGTCCCATTTTAAAATGGATCATCCACTCATTTTATATTATAATACTCCCTCTTGGATGTCCATGTAAAGAAAAGTTTTAATGAAAGAGCAAATATATATATATATATATATATATATATAGTTATTCTCAATATGCATTGCTTACTGTCTCATTAAAAACCTTATTGGAACGAATCTTTATTCACTTCAAGTGATCTAACAACCATGAGAGTACTTAAAGGATGTGCTTTGTCCATGTAAAATTATTTTAAAATTTTCTCACTGTAGGCAGATTGGTAGATGAAGACCCCGTCTTCAAAATGTTCAATTTGTAAATTGAGACAAATTTTTGTCTTTCCAACATCTTTCATCTTAAATTCTTTCTTTAGCTATTCAATTGCCTTTTGGACCTCTTCAGAGGTTGCAATGTGATTAATGTCATCAACATAAATGACGAGTATAACAAACTCTAATTTCATTTTCTTAATAAAAATACAAGAAAAAATAACATCATTTATATAACCTTTATTTATCAAGTACTCACTAAGGCGATTATACCACATACACCTTGATTGTTTTAGATCATACAATGATCTTTGTAATCTGATTGAGAACATCCCCCGAGACTTAGAATTACATGCTTCAGGTAATTTTAATCCTTTTGAGATTTTAATATAAATTTCATTATCAAGTGAACCATAAAGATAAGATGTAACCATATCTAATAGATGCATTTCAAGATTCTCATGTACAACTAAACTAATGAGATATTGAAAAGTTATCACATCCATAACAGGTGAAAATGTTTCTTCATAGTCGACACTGGGTCTTTGAGAGAATTCTTTGAAACAAGGCATGTCTTGTATCTTACAATTTTATTTCTCTCATTTTGTTTTCGAACAAAAATCCATTTACGGGCAATTGGTTTTATATCATCAAGGGTTTGGACTATTGGTCCAAAAATTTCACGTTTAGCAAGTGAGTCTAATTCTGATTGAATTGCCTCTTGCCACTTTGGCCAATCACATCTTCGTCGACATTCTTCGACAGATTTAAGCTTAAGATTCTCACTATCTTGCATAAGATTAATTGCAATATTATATGCAAAAATATTATCCACAATAATTTTCGATTGATCTAAATTTATCCCATCATCAGTAGAACTCATTGAAAGTTCTTCATTCACTTGAGTCTCGGATTCACTGATTTCTTCAGGAATATCAGGATTAATCAGATCTTGAGCTTCTTTAGGAATTTTTTTTATAGTGTCATCTTTCTCATTTCTCGCGCTTCTTTTTCTTGATTTTTTTTGAACCCAATGGTATACCACATTTCAAGCGTGTTTGGAATTCAGAAGCTATGAAACTAGTAGATGGTCCTTTTGGAATGTCAATCCAGATAGACACATTTACTGCAGGAATATGTGACTAAATTATCTGTAACAACCCCTAAAATGTTGTATGTCGGTATTTCAATTCTCGACAAAAATAATACAGCCTATGTATTTTGGGCATAACTTTTCATAGGTTGGTCCAAATTAGGTGATTCAAATTTCTGGGTAATCACAACATCCTTACCTACAACTTTCATGAAGAACATAACTTCAAATTCGGAGTATAAGTAGGTCAAATAAATTAATCTTTGCAAGATATAGTGCTGTGACGAAATTGAGTGTTGATAGAAGAAAATTCATATCTCACTGTAGGTTGCTCCAAATTGGTTGATTCTTGAACGATATGAAACTAGACTTCCATATCTACAATTCTTATGAACAAACCAAATCCTAATAAGGAATTTATCTTATTCAAACGTAGCTTCGAAAATGAGTATTCTGTTAAAAAGAACTCATCTTACCTACCATGGAAACATCTAGATGCATTTGACATCATGCATGACATAAATTGTCCTCCATTTAACATCATCCATGACATCAATATATTCCATTAAATTTTTAGATTTTTCTTTATAATTATTTTATTTATTGTTAGGTCCCTCTTTCCCACCTATAAATACCCACCTTATTTCCTCATTTTATTCATCAAGCTTTCCTAAGCATTTCTTCTCTCTATATACTTCTTCTCAAATATAGTTTTAGTTTTAGTAGTATAAAAATACTACTCCGGTTATTCTTATACTCCGGGTAGTACACAAAACGCTCCGGCGAGAAGAAAAGGCTAGGGATCCAAGAGTATTCCAATTCGGAGTAAACCTTCGGATTTAAGGTATGTAAGGCTTTCATAGCATTGGATTGAGTTCGTCCATGCGCCCAATATTTAAATTTATTATAATTGAGTTATAGTTGAGTTTTATTCAAATCTTGAATTCTAGATGAATTAATTCTTCTTTATTGAGTTTGATATATTTATGCATTAATATTATTATTATTGTTATCTCTCATATTATTGGAATTATTGTTCATGGCTACTTTCCCATGAATTCTAATTGATTTGATGTTCATGAATATTTTTACATATGTTTTGAGTAAAAATGTTGGCTTTTTATTATTTTTATTGATAAAAAGAGAGTTATATGAATTAATACTATATATGTATTTTATTGAGTTTTGAAAGAGTAAAAGAGTTGAATTTGAATGAATTTGAGAAAAATGATATTTTGAGCAAGATGTTTTGATGAGATGTAAATGATGTTTTTGGAAGTATAATGATTGATGAACATGAAATGAGATGAGTTTGATGATTTAAATTAAAGTCCAATGAGACTAGATGATAAGTTTAATATGAGCACATATTTTGGGAGTAGTATTGAGCACCGAGTTGGGTAAGAGTTTAATTGACTCAAACCCCAGAACTACGTAGCCAGCGTAGGATGGAGGCTATGCCTCTTAAGTCCCAAAAAGAGGACTTTGATGAATGGATCCAAGATGGTGATGTCCTTTACCCTGGCAAGGTATTGGATGGATGTGGCAACGACATCGCTTCGTTGTATCATCGCTAGCTCATAAGTGATGGTTGTCGGTTAGAGAAACTCCCAACTGAGTAAGCATTGCTTATTACTATTATTTTTATTATTATATTTTAAACTTGCATTACATATTCATGTTGAGATGATGTTGAGTTCTGAGCTGAGTTTTCTTGAGAGGAGTTTCTTGATATCTGTCCTTACCTTCCTGCCATTTTACATACTCGTACATTCCACGTACTGACGTCATTCGACCTGCATCGTTTTATGATGCAGATACAGGTGTTAGAGATCCTCAACAGGCGCATCGTTGAAGATCATTTCTTTTCAGCTATTTGGTGAGTCCTTCTTGTATTCGAAGGAACTCCTTATCCTTTTATTATTGTTGAGTGTGATGTTTCTTTTGAGGTAGCCATGGACATGTCATTGGCACCATCTAAGAGTATTAGAGGCTTCATAGACAGAGTCTGATGATGTAATCGGAGTAGTTCTCCTTAGAAACTACTTCTTCTAAGAATTATATATTTTTCCTTTGATTATGACAATCCCACATTAGTATTATTAAGTCTTCCGCTGATGAACAAATGAGTAATGAGACCAAGTGGTTCTCTCGGAAGCCAGAGATGGTTTCTGAGTGCCGGCCATGCCTAGGGTACCCTCTCGGGGCGTGACAAACTTGGTATCAGAGCACAGAGTTCAAGAGTCCTAGGGTGTCTATGAAGCCGTGTCTAGTAGAGTCTTGTTTATAGGTGTGTCGTGCACCACACTTATAATCAGGAAGCTATAGGACATTAGGAATTATTTCACTTCTTTCATAATCTGAGTTCGTGCGATAGAGTTTAACTCTATAAAAGCTTTCCTTCTAATTCGTGCGTTTACACGTTTCAGACATGCCTCCTAAACGTTCAGCTAGTCAGAGGAACGCTCCCAGCACTGAGGTTCCACAGTCAGTGATGCCTCCACGGAGAACTAGGGGCCGACCTGCAAGGTCTACTGAGGTACCCCAAGTACCTACTGTTCAGACCACTCCTACTTCTGAGGATGATTTTCGAGGAGCAATTGCTATGCTCACCCAGTTGGTGGCTGCTCGAAATAGTAGCCAGAGTTCACCAACTCCTAGCTCTAGTTATCAAGAGCCGTCTGCTGCCACGAGGATCAGAGATTTTCTGAGAATGAATCCACCGGTCTTCACGGGTTCTAACGTTGATGAAGACCCCCAAAATTTCATTGATGAGATGTGGAAGATACTAAAAGCGATGCATGCTATAGAGATTGAGGGTGTTGAGTTGGTGTCTTATCAACTCAAGGATGTCGCAAATGTCTGGTATAACCAGTGGGAAGAAAGTAGAGGTGAAGATGCAGAGCCTGCTCTTTGGGATGAGTTTGAAAGAGCATTTCTTGATAACTTTTTTCCCCAAGAGCTATGTGAAGCAAAAATCGAGGAGTTTGTGAACCTCAAGCAAGAGAGTATGACTGTGAAAGAGTATAGTTTGAAGTTTATTCAATTGTCCAAATATGCCCCAGAAATGATTCCTCATATGAGGTCTAAGATGAGGAAGTTTGTCTCTGGCCTAGGCAAACATGTAAAGAAAGAATGTAAGGCAATGCTAATGATTTCTGACATGGATTTTTGTAGATTGATGGTGTATGCTCAGCAGGTTGAGGATGACAAGAAAAAGGACCGAGAAGAACACCTAAGCAAGAAGGCTAAGTCTGCTGGGCATGAGAATGAGCAGAAGCAAGGGAAGGGTAACAAGTCTTTCTTTCAGAAAAGGTCTTCCAATTATGCACCTTCCCCAACAAATGCTTTTACACCTAATACCAGGTATGATCAGAGATCGCTAAGTCACCAAAACTTTCGATCTCAAGGTTCCCAGTCCCAATTAAGTATGGCTCAAGGTTCTAGAGGAAAACCACCATGTGTTAGATGTGGGAGGCTCCATTTGGGAGAGTGTCGTGTGGGCACCAATGCTTGCTACGGATGTGGAAAGATAGGTCACTTCCAGAATGAGTGTCCTTCAAAAAGGCAGGGAGATGGAAGTAGTAGAGCTCAGTTTTCTTCTGCAGCTCCACAGAATAGAGGTAATCATAGAGGTGCAGCTTCAAGTGCAGGTGGGGGAACCAACCGCCTGTATGCTATGGGTAGTCGCCAAGACCAAGAAAACGCACCCGATGTTGTTACTGGTATGCTTCGAGTCCTTTCTTTTGATGTGTATGCATTACTTGATCCAGGTGCTACATTATCTTTTGTGACTCCTTACTTGGCTAGTAAATTTGAGATCCTTCCTGAGTGTCTTCTTGAGCCTTTCAGTGTGTCTACTCCTGTTGGTGATTCTATCTTAGCTGAGAGGGTCTATAGAAATTGTACTGTGTCAATCTATCATAGGGATACCATGGCTGACTTAGTTGAGTTGGACATGGTTGATTTTGATGTGATTCTTGGTATGGACTGGCTTTATTCTTGTTATGCTTCGGTTGATTGTAGGACCCGAATTGTCAAGTTTCAATTTCCAAACGAGCCTATCTTAGAGTGGAAGGGGAATTCTGTAGTGCCTAGGGGTAAATTTATTTCCTACCTTAAGGCCAGAAAATTAATCTCTAAGGGATGTATATATCATATAGTTCGAGTCAAAAATATTAATGATCAGACTCCATCTCTTGAGTCAGTTCCCATTGTGAATGAGTTTCCTGAAGTCTTTCCTGAGGATCTACCCGGAATTCCTCCTGATAGAGAGATAAACTTTGGTATTGATATCCTTCCTGATACACAACCTATCTCTATTCCTCCTTATAGGATGGCTCCTGCTGAGTTGAAAGAGTTGAAAGAACAACTGAAAGACCTCCTAGATAGGGGGTTTATTAGGCCAAGTGTCTCACCCTGGGGCGGTCCTGTCCTATTCGTGCGAAAAAAAGATGGGTCCCTTAGAATGTGCATTGATTACCGACAACTAAACAAGGTCACCATTAAAAACAAGTACCCTCTCCCCAGAATAGATGATTTATTTGACCAACTTCAGGGTGCCACATGTTTCTCTAAGATAGACCTCAGATCAGGCTATCACTAGTTGAAAGTGAGAGAATGTGACATCCCGAAGACGGCTTTTCGAACCCGCTATGGTTATTTTGAGTTTCTTGTTATGTCCTTTGGATTGACAAATGCTCCAGCAGCTTTTATGGACCTCATGAACCGAGTATTCAAGCCATACCTAGATACGTTTGTAATTGTCTTCATCGATGATATTTTGGTCTACTCTAGAAGTAAGAGTGAGCATGCTAATCACCTTAAGATTGTCCTTCAAACTCTTAAGGAGAAGGAGTTGTATGCTAAGTTTTCAAAGTGTGAGTTTTGGCTTGAGTCTGTAGCATTCCTAGGTCATATTATATCTGGGGATGGAATCCAAGTTGATACTCAAAAGATTGAGGCAGTTAAGAACTGGCCCCGACCCACCTCTCTAACCGACATAAGGAGTTTCTTAGGTTTGGCTGGTTACTACAGGAGGTTTGTTGAGGGATTTTCATCCATATCCTCACCATTGACTAAGCTGACTCAGAAGAAGGCTAAGTTTCAATGGTCTGATGCTTGTGAGAAAAGTTTTCAAAAGTTGAAAGCTAGATTGACTACTGCTCCAGTACTATCCCTACCCGAAGGAATGGATGGTTTTGTAATCTATTGTGATGCTTCAAGAGTTGGGTTGGGATGTGTATTGATGCAGAAAGGTAAGGTCATTGCCTATGCCTCCAGGCAGCTTAAGACTCATGAGAGGAACTACCCCACTCATGACCTTGAGTTGGCAGCTGTGGTATTTGCTCTTAAGATTTGGCGTCACTATCTTTATGGTGTACATGTGGATGTGTTCACAGACCATAAGAGCTTGCAGTATGTATTCAGCCAGAAGGAGCTGAATTTGAGGCAAAGGAGATGGCTAGAGTTGCTCAAGGATTATGACATGAGCATTCTCTACCACCCAGGTAAAGCAAATGTAGTTGCTGATGCTCTTAGCAGGTTATCTATGGGAAGTACAACTCATGTGGAAGAGGAAAAGAAGGAGTTGGCAAAGGAAGTGCATAGACTTGCGCGTTTGGGAGTTCAACTTATTGACTCTAGTGAGGGTGGTACAATAGTACGAAATGGAGCCGAATCATCTCTAGTTGCAGAGGTGAAAGAAAAGCAAGATCAGGACCCTATTCTTCTTCAACTGAAGGATGAGGTTCACAAGCAGAAGGTAATGGCTTTTACCAAAGGGGGAGATGGAGTGTTGAGATATCAAGAAAGATTATGTGTTCCAAGTGTTGATGGTATTAGGGAGAGAATCATGAAAGAAGCCCATAATTCTAAGTATTCCATCCATCCAGGTTCAACAAAGATGTATCATGACTTGAGAGAAGTATACTGGTGGAGTGGAATGAAGAGAGATATAGCAGAGTTTGTGTCCAAGTGCCCAAATTGCCAACAAGTTAAAGTTGAGCACCAAAGGCCTTGTGGAGTGGCTCAGAATATAGAGATACCGGAATGGAAGTGGGAAATGATCAATATGGACTTCATTACCGGTTTACCACGAACCCGCAAACAACATGACTCTATTTGGGTGATTGTGGATAGGATGACCAAATCGGCCCATTTCTTGCCGGTTAAGACTACGAACACTGCAGAGGATTATGCCAAACTGTATCTTAGAGAGATTGTTAGACTGCATGGAGTTCCTTTGTCTATCATCTCTGATAGGGGAGCTCAATTTACTGCTCAGTTTTGGAAGTCATTTCAGAAGGGCTTGGGTTCAAGAGTGAACCTTAGTACTGCTTTTCATCCGCAAACAGATGGCCAGGCAGAGCGTACGATACAGACTTTGGAGGATATGTTAAGAGCCTGTGTCATTGACTTCAAAGGTAATTGGGATGATCATTTACCTCTTATTGAGTTTGCATACAATAATAGTTTCCATTCGAGTATTCAAATGGCTCCTTATGAAGCTCTGTATGGGAGGAGATGTAGATCACCAATTGGTTGGTTTGAAGTTGGTGAAGCTGAGTTGATTGGACCAGACTTGGTTCACCAAGCTATGGAGAAGGTGAAAACCATACAAGAGAGGTTGAGGACTGCTCAAAGTCGCCAAAAATCCTACACTGATGTTAGAAGAAGAGATTTAGAGTTCGAAGTGTACGATTGGGTATACTTGAAAGTTTCACCCATGAAGGGTGTGATGAGATTTGGAAAGAAAGGGAAGCTTAGTCCCCGCTACATTGGTCCTTATCAGATTATGAGGAGGGTAGGTAACGTAGCCTATGAATTAGAGTTGCCTCCAGAATTAGCTGCTATTCATCCCGTGTTTCACATCTCTATGCTTAAGAAGTGTTTGGGAGATCCTTCACTTGTTGTCCCAGCTGAGAGCATTGGGGTGAAAGAGAGTTTGAGTTATGAAGAGATTCCAGTTTAAATTCTTGATCGTCAGGTTCGCAAATTAAGAACTAAGGAAGTGGCATCTGTCAAAGTCCTATGGCGAAATCAATTTGTTGAAGAGGCTACATGGGAAGCTGAAGAAGATATGAAGGCTAACTATCCTCATCTATTTATGCCTTCTGATGACGATATTCAAGGTAATATTCCTTACTTCTACCTTTGAGTCGATGTTTATTCTTGAGTTTGAGTCATTAAACATTTGAGTATCGGAGTTGATGTATTGATGATATTCATTCTTTATGTCTCCTATTTTCATCTTCATTCGAAGACGAATGATCCCAAGGGGGAGATATTGTAACAACCCCTAAAATGTTGTATGTCGGTATTTCAATTCTCGACAAAAATAATACAGCCTCTGTATTTTGGGCATAACTTTTCATAGGTTGGTCCAAATTAGGTGATTCAAATTTCTGGGTAATCACAACATCCTTACCTACAACTTTCATGAAGAACATAACTTCAAATTCGGAGTATAAGTAGGTCAAATAAATTAATCTTTGCAAGATATAGTGCTGTGACGAAATTGAGTGTTGATAGAAGAAAATTCATATCTCACTGTAGGTTGCTCCAAATTGGTTGATTCTTGAACGATATGAAACTAGACTTCTATAACTACAATTCTTATGAACAAACCAAATCCTAATAAGGAATTTATCTTATTCAAACGTAGCTTCGAAAATGAGTATTCTGTTAAAAAGAACTCATCTTACCTACCATGGAAATATCTAGATGCATTTGACATCATGCATGACATAAATTATCCTCCATTTAACATCATCCATGACATCAATATATTCCATTAAATTTTCAGATTTTCTTTATAATTATTTTATTTATTGTTAGGTCCCTCTTTCCCACCTATAAATACCCACCTTATTTCCTCATTTTATTCATCAAGCTTTCCTAAGCATTTCTTCTCTCTATATACTTCTTCTCAAATATAGTTTTAGTTTTAGTAGTATAAAAATACTACTCCGGTTATTCTTATACTTCGGGTAGTACACAAAACGCTCCGGCGAGAAGAAAAGGCTAGGGATCCAAGAGTATTCCAATTCGGAGTAAACCTTCGGATTTAAGGTATGTAAGGCTTTCATAGCATTGGATTGAGTTCGTCCATGCGCCCAATATTTAAATTTATTATAATTGAGTTATAGTTGAGTTTTATTCAAATCTTGAATTCTAGATGAATTAATTCTTCTTCTATTGAGTTTGATATATTTATGCATTAATATTATTATTATTGTTATCTCTCATATTATTGGAATTATTGTTCATGGCTACTTTCCCATGAATTCTAATTGATTTGATGTTCATGAATATTTTTACATATGTTTTGAGTAAAGATGTTGGCTTTTTATTATTTTTATTGATAAAAAGAGAGTTATATGAATTAATACTATATATGTATTTTATTGAGTTTTGAAAGAGTAAAAGAGTTGAATTTGAATGAATTTGAGAAAAATGATATTTTGAGCAAGATGTTTTGATGAGATGTAAATGATGTTTTTGGAAGTATAATGATTGATGAACATGAAATGAGATGAGTTTGATGATTTAAATTAAAGTCCAATGAGACTAGATGATAAGTTTAATATGAGCACATATTTTGGGAGTAGTATTGAGCACCGAGTTGGGTAAGAGTTTAATTGACTCAAACCCCAGAACTACGTAGCCAGCGTAGGATGGAGGCTATGCCTCTTAAGTCCCAAAAAGAGGACTTTGATGAATGGATCCAAGATGGTGATGTCCTTTACCCTGGCAAGGTATTGGATGGATGTGGCAACGACATCGCTTCGTTGTATCATCGCTAGCTCATAAGTGATGGTTGTCGGTTAGAGAAACTCCCAACTGAGTAAGCATTGCTTATTACTATTATTTTTATTATTATATTTTAAACTTGCATTACATATTCATGTTGAGATGATGTTGAGTTCTGAGCTGAGTTTTCTTGAGAGGAGTTTCTTGATATCTGTCCTTACCTTCCTGCCATTTTACATACTCGTACATTCCACGTACTGACGTCATTCGACCTGCATCGTTTTATGATGCAGATACAGGTGTTAGAGATCCTCAACAGGCGCATCGTTGAAGATCATTTCTTTTCAGCTATTTGGTGAGTCCTTCTTGTATTCGAAGGAACTCCTTATCCTTTTATTATTGTTGAGTGTGATGTTTCTTTTGAGGTAGCCATGGACATGTCATTGGCACCATCTAAGAGTATTAGAGGCTTCATAGACAGAGTCTGATGATGTAATCGGAGTAGTTCTCCTTAGAAACTACTTCTTCTAAGAATTATATATTTTTCCTTTGATTATGACAATCCCACATTAGTATTATTAAGTCTTCCGCTGATGAACAAATGAGTAATGAGACCAAGTGGTTCTCTCGGAAGCCAGAGATGGTTTCTGAGTGCCGGCCACGCCTAGGGTACCCTCTCGGGGCGTGACATTATCTATTTCAAATCAGTAAATGCATCTAGCATTTGATTTGCTATTTTTTATAAGTGGATGATCTTCTAGACCTCCTGCTCACATATAGGAAAACGTGGATCAAAATGAGATAGTGATAAAACTTTTCACTCAATTTCCCTTTTGAGTTCCTTTTTCTCTTTTCCTAATTATGGAAAATTCGTTTCTTCAAACCGATAATCTGTAAATCGAGCAATAAATAAATCTCTGATTAACTATTCAAGGTAGCAAATTATAGAGGATGAGTCAAACCCAACGTATATGCCTAACCTTTGTTGAGGGACCATCTTAGTGCATTGTGGTGATGCTACAGGCACGTAAACCGCACAATCAAAAATTGCAGATGAGCTATATTTGGCTTATGACAAAATACTAATTGTGACGGAGAGTAATTATTATAATTAGTTGGTCTGAGACGAATGAGTGCTAGTGCATGTAAGTTAGCATGACCCTAAACAATAGTGGACAATTTTATTTTCATAAGTAGTGGTCTTGCTATCAATTGTAGGCGATTAAAAAATGACTCTACGAGGCCACTTTAAGTCTGAACATGAACAACATGATGTTCAATTCTTATCCCAACTGATAAGTAGTAATTATCAAAAGCCTGAGATCTAAATTCTCCAGCATTATTAAGGCGAATAGCCTTAATAGGATAATCTGAGAATTGCGTCCTTAATCTTATCATTTGTGCCAATAACTTCGCAAACGCCAGGTTGCGAGATGATAAGTGACACACATGAGACTATCTTGAAGATGTATCTATTAGGACCATAAAATATTTAAACAATCCACTAGGTGGATAAATAGGTCCACATATATCCTCATGTATACCTTCTAAAAAGTCAGGAGATTCGATGCCAACCTTCAGTGATGATGGTCTAGCAATTAACTTGCCTTGATAACAAATAACACATGAAAATTCATCATTTATAAGAATCTTCAAGCTCTTTAATGGATGTCCAGTTGAATTTTCAAGAATTCGTCTCATCATTATTGATCCAGGATGACCAATTCGGTCATGCCATAGCACAAAAATATTTAAATTAGTTGGTAATTCTGCATAATATAGGTCAGAAGACAAGATTGATAATTTCTCCAAAATATATTTCTAGTCTGTGACACTCTTGGTTATACCAATGTATTCAATATTCATTTTATTTAGTGTCTCAACATGATATCCATTTCGGCGGATATCTTTGAAACTTAACAAGTTTCTTGTGGATTTAGAAGAGAACAACGCATCTTCTATAACAAGTCTTGTCCCCTTAGGCAGAAATATAATAACTCTTCCGGAGCCTTCAATCAATTTCGAATTACCAAAAATTATTGTAACATTTACTTTCTTTCTAAGCAAGTAAGAAAAATATTTCTTATCTTTGAATATGTCATATGTTGTTCCGCTATCAATCATACAAATATCTTCATGATTAATTATTGATCCAAATAAAATTTGAGCAATATTTATATTTTCTTCAAAAAGAAGACATAAATAAAGTAAATATTACTATTAAACAAATCTATTAGACAAACTTTATTTATTTACAGGGATTAGAAAAACATAAAATACCAACTAGCATAAACATAAAAATACCAACTAGCAAATACAAAAATACCAACTAGCATAAACAAATGGAAAAGAAAATTGTCTAAATTATAGCGGGCTCATCGGTAATCATTTTTCCTTCAGGAATTTCAAAGAAATCAGCTACATCCAGATGCATAGACTCAATATTATCTTCATAGATAAAATTTGCCTTTGAATTATTCTCACCCTTTTTCAAGAATGCTTGATAAAGCTGAATCAGATGCTTTGAGGATCGACATGTACGTGACCAGTGCCCCATTCTTCCACATCTATATTCTTCCACATCTATAACATACACTTTCTGAATTTTCTTTTGCATAGTTTCATATTTTCACCCTTCTTTTTATATTGGTGGTTATTCTTTGGTGCAAGACGACCATCATGATTATAATTTCTTTTACGACCATGACCACGATTGGGGCCACAACCTTTTTCTCGTTGGTTATAATTTTTCTGGTTCACTTTTGGGAGTGGCATAAAACCAACAAGTCAATTTTCATGATTTTTCATTAATAGGTCATTATGTTGTTCAGCAAAAAAAAGATGTAAAAGTAATTCAGAATATTTTTTAAAATCCATTCCACAATATTGCTGCTGTATGAGCATATTCGCGTGAGGGAATGTGAAGTATATTTTTTTAAACTTATCATTTCCAGTGACCTCTTCTCCACATAAATTTAACTGTGATATAATTCTATATATGGAAGAATTATATTCAGTTATACTTTTAAGGTCTACTAACCTCAAATTGAATCAATCATGACGCGCCCTGTGGAAGAATGACCAACTTCAGGTGGTCATATCTTTCTTTCAATTTTTTCCACAGTTTAAAGGGGTCTTTAATTGTGAGGTATTGAATTTTTAACCATTCATCAAGATGGTGGCGGAGAAATATCATAGCTTTGAAATGGTTCTGGCTAGATGTCTGGTTATCATCTTTGATGGTGTCTATTGGACCCATCGAATCCAGGTGTATTTCAGCATCTAGAGCCTATGAGGAGTAGCCATTGCCTGATATATCCACGGCAACAAATTCAAGTTTAGAAAAATGAGATATTTTAGAAAAATAAATTTTTTTACCCTCTTTACTTGTTTTAAATAGCTCAAGATAATGAAATCTCGTGCTGATAACGTATTATACAAGTAATTAAATTATAAGAGTAGGCAAAAGATAAAAAAGGAAGACAGAATGGGAAAGAGAGAATTGAGAGAGTTGTGTATTCAATTACACAATATCAAGGCTATTTATAGGCAAAGTTAGGGGGAACAATATTATCAAATTGCCCATTAAGTAGAAAGATTATTGGCTAAAGAAAAAGGTTAGTGGTCCCATTTTAAATGGATCATCCACTACTTTTATATTATAATATTAGTAATATTAATTTTATTAATGTTTATATTACTTAGGTTTATTTTAGTTATCTTAAGATTATTTATTTTGTTTGGTATATCAAAAATAACATACATTACATAATTGTTTTTAAAAAAATTTGTTTATAAAATTACTCTCCACAAATATGGTAAAAATGATGTGGATTTTGAAGGTAATTTGTGTCTTTAATTATGTTATTGCATGCACTAAATTTCTTTGCATTATTAATATAATAAATTTTCGTGCATTATTTATACATACCTTATAGGTTGAAAAATGTGTAGCAAACAAAGTACTAATAATACACAAAATTAATGTATGCATTATTTTTTCTAATACACTCTATCAAATGACTCCTAAAGAATTTTATTACAGTAAAACCTCTATAAAAGCATATGCTTGGAACCAAAAAAAATATTTATTTATCGAGATTATTAGTTTATCGATAAATGCATAAAATATTTATTTATCAATAAATAAATATTTATTATTTTAGAGAGTATTTTACATTATGTGCCATAAAAAAGAAAAAAAATATTTGAATTAAGAATTTCAAAAGTTTAAATCTAGAAAACTAAAAAGTGTAGTTCTTGCATATTTATTATTTAAATCTAGAAAAGCTAAACGAATATAGTGAAGTTTAATATTTATAATTGTATTCATGTATATAAAATATGAAGAGATTTTATGTTAACTATAAAAGAAAAAAGCTATATGTTTAAAAATCATAGTCCAAGTATAATGTCTTCTCATCATTTGAACGACGTACACAAATTATCTTTAACCAATAAAATAAGAAATGCAATATGTGAGCATAAGAAATGCAATATGCAACTATTAGCCAAAAAGATTTGCAAGTATGAGTGAAACAAAAGTTTGATTTGACTATTAGTCAATCAACAATATCGCACACTCTCAAAAGATTGGCAGAGTATTTGACAAATGAGATGAAAAATAGTTAAGGATGAGATTAATTTTGGTTTTGGTGGGAAGAAAAAACAATCAACTATATAATCATATTTTAAAAAAAAAAATTATTGGTCTAGTATTATTAACTGATTAAATATATAAATTCTTGATATATTCTAGTAATTATTACTTTATATTTTTTCTGGGCTTTTAATACTTTATTTTTAATTATCATCTAATGCATTTAGTGAGAATATTACTTTAATATAACTGGCCCAAGTTGGGAAGTTGGGACCGAAGAAAAAATATTCATTTAATGAGATTATTACTTTATCAAGATTTTACTGTATAAGGAATTCATTCAAACTCTAATTTTTTAGTCCATGGCGTTTTCCAATCTTGATGCATCTCCTTTATTGTGATTACCACTCTACCTTTGTTTTTTTGCAAAATAATAAAATCACTCCTTTTTAAGAAAAAATCTTTAAAAATAGTGAGGTAAAATTGAATACAAATAATATAAAAAAGAATATTCAATGGAAAAATATGGAAGTTTGCCTTTCACGTCTTCTCCCGTATGAACACGCGATTTTAGCTCATGATGAGATAATAACTAAAATTTGCAAATATTTGAGAATAATATGACAAGGTAATTTAAAATGTATATCAAATATAAATAGTCGATATAGAGCATATCAATGAATTTGATCTATATTTCACCACTTATATAGATTTGGCCAACTAACTATTTGAAAAAAAAACAAGAAAGACGAAAACTCAATTATAACTGAGGTATCATACCGTGTCTCTTTTTTTAGCTTACTTGTAATACTTAGGTATTTTTTGAAGTGTCACGACCCGGATTCGAGTGTGATGACACTCGCCTAATCCATCAAGGCGAGTCCGCTTAAGAGTCTGAACAATTCAAAATAAGCAAAAATGAAAGTGTAAATGTAAAGTCCAATATGGTATAGATAAGGATAAGCGAAAAAATAGATTCTAACCACCTAAGACTTGGTGTCACATGTACAAGCCACTATTTCAACAGAAATAAAAAAGATACAAGCCTATATGTATCAGTCCTCAAGTAGAACGAAGCATAAAGTAAGTGGACTATGAGAGTCTGCCGAAGAAGACAAGTTGCTACTTCTCATACGTCCAGAAGCTTGGCCGATCAATGGAGTACTAAGGGAAGGAGGTGCCGGGCTCAGATCCTACATAAATGTAGAAGCAAGGGGTGAGCATCAACAACACGTACTCAACAAAAATGGAAACTAAACCCTAAGTAAAGCAATGCGAACATAGGTACTCCTAACATCCCAACTACAATCCTCCACAACTACACACCTGCACGTAGACAACCCAATCTATATAGATTATATCACAATTATACCAGAATACTAAATAGTCCACAAATAGAAAGTACAAATACTTTCTCACCGCTATACTCAGGAAAACACAGAAGATCTCAAATCACAATCAATTACAGGGTGAAATAGTTGCAAATGCAATGTCAAATATTGTGATGCATGTCTGTCCTAAGATACACATCTGCTGATCACCTCAGACCGGAACACATGGGGGCCTCAACCAATATCTATCGGAAGAGACCTCGACCGTCGAAAGAAACCTCGGCAAATCACCTTGACCGGTAGAAACCTCGGTCCCAATATTCAGTACCTCACTTATATCACTTCTCAGCCATCACATATATAACATATGCATAAGTAATGAGTGAAACATGATAAATATTCACATAAGATGTCATATATTCCACAATCACACAATTGATCAATGCCTTGTAATTCACAACACTTAGGAAATTACCCCTATTTGAATTTCACTATCACACTTCAACTCATATAATTCAATTCAATCTAATGACCCAACACACCCTAGTTCCCTCACATAAGATAATTACAAGGTTCAGCATACTTAACAAATGTTAGAATTTCACTTGCCTTAGCCAAAAGTCACGAACAATCCGAACTCAAAGCTTTTCCCCTCCGACAATACTTCAAATCACCACAATCTAATCAACTATAGACTCACAATCAAATTTTGAAACTATTGACACCAAAATCAAGCAATTTGTGTGAAAAGGGTAAAATGGTCAAAACTCTCATATCGAAATTCAAACTCTGAATATGATTATTTTTAGATAAAAACATTCTCCAAGCAATAAGAAATCTAATGGTGAAAACCATTTAAAAAATGAGGTTAAAACAAGTTCAAAATCCCCATTTCTCTTTCAAAAGTTCATGTTCAAGAAAATCCAAAATCTCCAATTTGAAATCCACAATTTGTAGTTAAAATACGAAATTATTCAATGGAAATTAAGGAAAATTGTTAGAAATATATTACCCAATAGTTTTGTCATGAAAAACCCCGAAGAAATCGCAAATCAAACTTGAAAATGTTAAAAATAGTGAAAATACCTTAAACCTTGCTTAAATCTTCTTAGTTGTCGCTTAAGCGACTACACCTTCGCTTTAGCGGAGGTTCGCGAAAGCGAACCTAGTTCGCTTTTGCGAACCCCGCCTAAGTGAGTTCGTTTGCTTAAGCGATGGGTATCACTTAATTGAAGGTTCGCTTTAGAGAACCTAGTCCGCTTAAGCATACCCCACATCAGCACCATCAAAATAAGCTAAGTCACAACTAAAGCCTCCGATCGGACCCTCCGGATTCGTTCAGAATCCCGTATACAGAAACCATATATGCAACCCTACTAAATTCGATATTCCGGACTCAATGGAATCATCAAAATTTGATTGCGAGGCCTCCTTGACCCAGAATCTGATAAGTCACAACTAAACTAGTTTTGATACTTGAAATACCCAAAATACCCTCGGGACATCTGAAAATTATAACGAAGTCATTTATAGCGTTAAATCACCTCCCAAAACCATTGGAATCATCAAAAATCCATTCCGACCACCCGAATCTCAAATGTTGATCAAAGTCAAACTTATATCAAACTTTAACTCAATTTCCAACTTCGGACCTAAATTCTACGTTTTAACTTCAAATCTTATTTTGAAAACTCTCCAAGAAAAATTTCTATATTAAAGAACTGAGGGAATCAACTGAATTCCATTTCGAGACTCAAAACTCCAAATGACTCATAAACTCAAAACTCCAAATGACTCAGAAACTCAAAATTTGGCAACTTAAGCCAAAAAAATTAATTTCTTTAGCAAAACCTCAACTTTTCACAAGATTTCCAAAAACTAACTTTCAGAACCAATCAAAAGTGACTCGAGAAAACTAACGGGAGGGGTAAAATGGTAATTTCATAAAAAATATCAAAAATGACTTTTAGGGTCATTACATCATCTACTACTAAAAGCCATGTTCATCCTTGAACAAAAAGGAAGGGACATACCCGAAGTATAAAAATATGGGGGTAACAGGCCCGCATATTTGACTCTAACTCCCAAGTAGCCTTCTCCACCGACCGATGCCACCACTGGATCATCACTGAAGCTATCTCTTTAGTCCTCAATTTCTTGACCTACCTGTCCAAAATAGCCACAGACTCCTCCTCATAGGTGAAATCTGGGCTCAACTCCACCAAATCATGGGAGATCACATGAGACTCATCTGGAATGTAGCACCGCGGCATCGAGACATGAAATACTGGATGCACAGAGGATAGACTAGGTGGCAAGACAAGTTTGTAGGCCACCTCTCCCACTAGATCTAAGATCTCAAAAGGGCCAATAAACCTTGGGCTGAACTTTCCCTTCTTCCCGAACCTCATGAACCCTTCAATGGAGAAACCCTTAACCATACCTTATCCCCGACCATGAATACCAAAGGTCAAACCCACTTGTCAACATAGCTTTTCTGGCGACTCTGAGCTATCAACAACCTACCCTGAGTCACCCAAACCCGCTCTATAGAATTTGAAGCAAATTGGTGCCTAAGCTATCCACCGCCACAAAATCAAACCATCCAATAGGCGATATACAACTTCGGCCATACAAGGCATCAAAAGGACCCATTTGGATGGTGGAATGGTAATTATTGTTGTAAGCGAACTCCATCAGGGGTAAGTACTGATCCCATTGAGCACCAAAATCAATCACACATGCCCATAGCATATCCTCAAGTACCTGAATAGTCCTCTCAGACTATTCATTCGTCTGAGGGTGGAATGCGGTACTCAGATCTAATTAGGTACCCAATCCACACTGCACGGCCTACCAGAAGTGAGATGTGAACAATGAACCCTGATTCAATATGCTGGAAATAGGAACCCCATGAAGCCTAACAATCTGACTAATATAGAGTTGATCCAACCTATCCACCATGAAATTAACCTTAATCAGAATGAAATGAGCCAATTTGGTCAATGTGTCGACCACAACCCAAATAGAATCAAAACCTCCTATGGTAGTAGGCAAACCTACCATAAAATCCATCATAATCCTCTCCTACTTCCAAGTGGGAATGAACATCCTTTAAAACTCACCCCATGCCTCTGGTGCTCATACTTAACCTGATGGCATGTCAAACACTTGGACAAAAACTCAGCAATGTCCTTATTCATACCACACCACCAATATTAGTGACTCAGGTCATAGTACACCATTGTTGTCCCCGGATGAATAGAATATCAAGTGCAATGGGCCTCCTCAAGTATCAATCTAATCAAGTCACCCACCTTGGGAACACAAATGCGACTCCCAATCCTCAAAATACCCTCAAAATTAATCACTATTTCCTTAGATTCACCTCTTGTCGCCTTATCTCGAATGAGGTGCAACTTCTCATCCTTAAACTACCTCTCTCAGATTTGATCCATCAAAGAAGAGCGTACCTCTATGAAAGCAAGCACCCAACCCTCATTAGAAAGCTACAATCTCACCAACCTATTGGCCAATCTTTGAACATCCCTAGACAAAGGTTGTTCCTCAGCTCAAATAACTACAAGACTTCCCATGCTAGAAGTCTTCCTACTCAATGCATCGACCACCATATTGGCCTTCTCAGGGTGATATAGAATAGTCAAATCATAATCTTTCTAAAGCTCAACCCATTTTATTTGCCTCAAATTCAAGTCCCGCTAGCTGAATATGTATTGTAGACTTCGATGATCGATAAAAAGCTCATAATAAACTCCATACAAATAATGCCGCCACAACTTCAAAACAAAGATAACCGTTGCCAACTCTAAATCATAGGTGGGCTAGTTCTTTTCAAGAGCCTACAATTTCCTCAAAGCATAGGTAATTGGTTTCCCCTTTTGTATCAACACTCCACCTAAGCCCATTCTCGATGTATCACATTACATGATGAAGTCAAATCCTCCTAAGGAAAGGTCAATACTGGCGAAGTAGTTAATAATACCTTGAGCTTTTGGAAGCTCTCCTCACACTTATACGACCAATGAAATACTATATTCTTCTGAGTAAGCCTAGTCACTAGAGCTGCTATCGTAGAGAAACAACGTTAATACCCTGCCAAACCCATAAAACTTTGAATCTCTATAGCTGAGGTAGGCCTGGTCCATCCTCAGACAACTTTGATCTTAGCCGTATCGACTCTAATGCCCTCTTTGGATACCACATTCCCTAAGAATGCCACTCACTCAACCAAACTCACACTTGGAGAACTTGGCATAAAGCTTTTTGTCATGACCCAACCCATGGGCCGTGATTGGGTGCCAAAGCTGGAAACTCGCGTATATACCTATAAACTGTAAGTAAGCCTGTCATATGATCACGTATTAGCCCAACCCGTCTCCTAAAAGGCTATAACTTATTATTTAGGCAGCATAACACATAAGCCAATGAGGCTATCATAGCATATGGGGTTGTCCCATTATATACATACATGCGAGCCGACAAGGACAAAGGAAATATCCCAAACATACCTCATACAAACATGATTAAGCACAATTCCTATGTCTACAAACCTCTAAGAGTAGTGACGATAACATATTGTAGGATAAGGCCCCCGCCGTACCTTTGAATAAACAAAAGTAATTATATACACCAAGGGTCAATGCCAAAAACTAGGCTTCGATATAATAGAGCTTTTTCGAAATTGGTTGAGCGGAATCCTACGATGGTGGACTCCCAAAACTTATGTATGCACCTACAGGCATGAAACGCAGCCCCCCCGAAAAGAGGGGGTTAGTACGACATAGGTACTGAGTATGTAAGCATACAACATTATAAGGAAGTTATAGTTAAAACAGGGATGCAAGGGGCAAGTATAACGTTTAGCCATTCACTGTACCTACATCTATAAAATAAAGACATACATACTATCATCACTGTCATCATGAGTACCTATGTATTATTAGTGCTGTGGGATATACAGTCTGATCCATGTATATAGCAAATACACGCCAAGGAACGATATCCCGATCCACATATCGTATGATAATACCGAGGAACGATAACCCAAACCTTATCTCATATATTAGTGCCGAGGAACAATGGCCTGATTAGTATACATACATATTAAATAATAGTGCCGAGGAATGATATCCCGATCCATATATCATATGATCATATACACATATATTATAGCCGGCCCGGGACTCGGTGCAACATGTATTATAGTATGCGTGAGCAAGGCAGCGCATAATTATATATAACTAAATTTCTATCCGAGGCCCAACTAAGTAATCAAGCGAACCATCACTTGAAGATCAGGGTAGTAGTCATTTTAAGTACCCTCTAACGGTCAGTAAAAATCATATCGAGTGAAGTCTCAAGCATTAGAAGCATGTGTCAAGGCGATGCCATATAGTTTATGTAATTAGAGACTTTTACTCTTATAGGGACTTTAACATTCACGAGTAGTATGAGTCATGAGTTATATACAGAACTTAGGAATCGGATAACCTCCAAGATCATATCATACATAAATTAACTTGAAGACATGCTAATAGAAAGGAAGAGATAAGCTTTACATACCTTTTATCGAGTAATCTGACCACTCTTGCTGCGTCGCCTCCTGAACCTATTTAACACTAAGGTAATACTAACATTAATAACCTTCAACCTTCCATCTTCTCAAACTATAACCAATTATCCATATGAAACATTTCCTTAGGCCTTTCTCAAGTAGTTTATTACTTGGTTAAGAAGTTAACGGAAATCAGGCAGTATTTCTCCTATAATTGCCCTATCCGAACTTCCAACTATATACTCAATTACTACAGACAACCAAAAAAAACAATCAACAACTCATATATAAGTAAACCACTTCAACATTACGCAGCACAAACTCCAAATAACTCGCTTAAAACTATGATACCAAAATAAGGTTTTCAATCGTTAATTCATAAAATCTTTAACCACGCGGAACGGAGGATTAGGTGGATGAAACCAGCATCACCCACTCCTATTGACCCACGTTCCATCCCTGCGACATGCCATAAAACCATCTTCATAGACAACGCCACTATCACAATAACACTATACAACCTTAACAACTTTAATTCGGCTAGAACAAATTCAATTTAGTTTGTTTCTAACACCAAGAATACTTATACATTTTTCCTACTTTCAACTTGATTTAACACCTGTAATACATCCTATATCAACATGATTAACTTCACCTTAAAAGGGAAGAACTTACATTGTTCAAAACTTGCAAAAACTAGCCTCGGAAATTTCTTAATGCGACTGAAAATTAGCGGACTGTTTGTTACCTTTCCTTGCTTCCCCAAGCCAATAATTTACATTATTACACCGCTATATCACCATAGGATACCTTAAATAATTAATTCATGAAACGAAATTGGTACTTACCCTTTTGTTTTGCTCAACCCGTAGCTCTCTCTTTTCTTTCCCTTAGGTTTCTCTCAACTCTCTCTTATTTTCTAAGTTAAAATCTGAAGTTAAAATGAAGATAATTTTTCAAATGACATGTATATATTATTCCTTAGGAGGTGACATATTTCATCCCCTAAGGGTGACATGTGTTAATCCCTCATTAGGCCACCTGAACCATGCAACCTTTCTTAGGTTGCCACGTGTCCATGTGGTGTCATCTTCTTGCTTCCATGTAGGTGCTACACCTCTTTTTGCCTCTTCCATGGGTTCGTAACCTCATCTCACTTTAAGAGCTTATGTATTCCTCACTATTTAAGCTCGACGTATACTCAAGTAACTTAAGTATGTAGGACATCCAAGTTTATAACTTACGCAAGTAGATTTCATACCACGACTCATTATTTGGCCCCCCAACTCCTTCCAAGTCCTTCTAGACATATTTCTAATCTTCCCTCTTATGGGGCATCACATTCTCCCTTTCTTAGAGTTATTTGATAAGGTTGTAGATAATCTGGGTCACAGGGCATCTTTTAAGAAGTTTAAGAAGTGATTCACAGTACAAAAGTACGGGGCATAACATCCTTCCCCCCTTTAGCACATTCGTCCTCAAATGTTAAGCAAAACCCTCTTCAAGGTCTTAGACAGATTATAGAGAACTTTTATTTACTGCAACCATAAATGATGTTTTTCTAAGAAATCAATGTAATAGTTTCAGGGGTTGAGATTACCTGTAGGCATCGGGAAAAAGTACGGATATTTATTCTTCATCTCCTCCTCAGCTTCTCGAGTCATCTCTTCTCTATTTTTATTTTTCCACAACACCTTGATGGAGGCCACATCTTTGGTGCGCAATCGCCTAACTTGGTGATCCAGTACGGCTATAGGGCGTTCCTCATACGAGAGTTCCTCAGTCACCTGGATATCATCCATAGGGAATATTATGGAAGGATCACCGGCATATTTGCGAAGCATCGATACGTGAAAGACCGGGTGTACCACTTTCAGATCCGACAGTAGGTCCAACTCATAGGCAACCTTGTCTATTCTTTGGATGATCCGATAAGGACCAATGTATCTTGGGCTAAGCTTCCCCTTCTTGCCGAACCTCAACACTCCCTTCATGGGTGACACCTTCAAGAACACCTAATCATCCACCTGAAACTCTAAAGGTCGACGTCGATTATCTGCATATTCCTTTTATCGACTTTGAGCTGTTAACAATATTTCCCGAATAAGCTTCACTTTATCCACCACTTACTGAACCATATTTGGACCTATTATTCGTGTCTCGCCA
This sequence comes from Solanum dulcamara, assembly GCF_947179165.1. Classification (NCBI taxonomy): domain Eukaryota; kingdom Viridiplantae; phylum Streptophyta; class Magnoliopsida; order Solanales; family Solanaceae; genus Solanum; species Solanum dulcamara. The sequence continues at coordinate 38,121,642 of NC_077242.1, read as the reverse complement.
ATATCAAACCAGCCAATCAGTAACCTACACTTCCTGCCATACAAAGCTTCGTACGATGCCATTTGAATGCTAAAATGATAGCTATTATTATAGGCAAACTTGATAAGCGGTAGATGATCATCCCAGCTGCCTCTAAAGTCAATAATACAAGCTCGAAACATGTCTTCTAATGTTTGAATGGTACATTCAGCCTGCCCATCCATCTGAGGGTGGAATGCTGTACTAAGATTTACCTACATCCCCAATCCCTCTCGAAATGATCTCCAGAAGTTAGCAGTGAATTGAGCTCTCTTGTCTGATATAATCGATGTGGGGACCCCATGAAGTTTTACCACCTCTTTGAGGTATAACATAGCATAATCCTCAGCTGAGTATGTAGTCCTAATTGGGAGGAAGTGAGCTGATTTCATCAGTCTATCCACAATAACCCATATGGAATCATATTTCCGCAGAGCGAGGTAAGCCTGTAATGAAATCTATATTAATTACTTCCTATTTCTAAGTTGAGATTTCCATCTCCTATAACAGCCTTCTAAGCTTCTGATATTCAATCTTAACCTGTTGATAATTTGGGCACTAGGCCATAAATTCGGCGATATCCTTTTTCATGCCATCCCACCAATACAGACATTTGAGGTCATGATACATTTTGGTTAACCCTAGATGAATAGAGTAGTGGGAATGGTGTGTCTCCCCCATCACCTGCTGCTGTAGCCCCACAATTTCAGGTACAGATTTGGCCTCTACATCTTAGTACCCCCGCCGGACGTGATCTCGAATGGAGTCTTTTCTTTGTGAAGAGCTGCGTCTTTATACTATACCAGGACAGGGTCCTTGTACTGGCAGTGCTTTACCTCCTCCATTATAGAGGATTCAGCAACTCTTCGAAGAGAAACTCCACCATCCTCCAATGCGGCCAACCGGACTCCAAGGCTAGCTAATTGACAATTTTCGCGGACTATCTCTTTTCGCTCTAATTGTACATTTGCCAAACTACTCATTGATTTATGGCTAAGTGCATCAGCCACCATATTTGCTTTCCCTAGGTGGCATAGAATATCGATATTATAATCTTTCAGCAATTCTAGCCACCTCCTTTGTCGTAAATTCAGTTCTTTCTACTTGAAAATGTATTGGAGTACTTGAAAATATATTGGAGGCTCTTATGATCTGTATAAATATCAACATTTACGCCATATAAGTAGTACCTCCATATTTTCAATGCATGAATTACTGTTGCTAGCTCCAAGTCATGGGTTAGATAGTTCTTCTCGTGTTTCCTAAGCTGTCGGGAGGCATAGGCTATGACTCTACCATGCTGCATTAGCACACAACCTCGCTTACTACCGGAGGCATCACAATAAATAACATAGCCATATGGTCCTTCAGAAAGAGTTAGGACTAGGGTCATAGTCAACTTGTCCTTCAATAACCGAAAGATCCGTTCACATATATCGGTCCACTAGAACTTGGCCTCTTTCTGAGTTAGCCTAGTTAAAGGTGTGGAAATCAAAGCAAAGTTTTCCACGAACCTCCTATAATATCCTGCAAACCCAGAAAACTACGTACTTTTATGGGAGACATCGGTCTAGGTCATGCCCTTAGAGCCTCAATTTCTGCTTATCAACCCGAATGCTATTCACCCCAATAACATGCCTCAAGAATGATACCGAGGTCAACCAGAATTCACACTTAGAGAATTTTGCATACAATTTATGGTGTTGAAGCACCCTAAGTATCGTCCACAAATAATCCATATGTTCTTCTTCTGATCGTGAATAGACCAGGATGTCATCAATAAACATGATCACAAACAAGTCTAGAAATGGCTTGAACACCCGGTTCATCAAGTCCATAAACACCGCTGGGGCGTTGGTCAGTCCAAATAAAATTATCCTAAACTCATAATGCCTGTATCGGGTTCTAAATGCAGTCTTTGGAATATCTACTTCTCTTACCCGTACCTGATGGTAGCCTGACCGCAGGTCTATTTTTGATAAATACTTAGCACCCTGCAACTGGTTAAATAAATCGTCAATCCTAGGGAGAGGGTATCTGTTCTTTATTATTTCCTTATTCAGCTGTCTATAGTCAACACACATTCGCAGCGACCCATCCTTCGTTTTCACAAACAGTATTGATGCTCCCCAAGGTGATGTACTGGGCCTAATGAAGCCTTTTTCTAATAAGTCCCTCAACTGCTCTTTTAATTCCTTTAATTTTGCAGGCGCCATTCTGTAAGGAGGGATAGATATAGGCTGAGTATCTGGTAACACATCTACAGTGAACTCGATCTCCCATTTAGGAGGGAGACTGGGGAGTTCATCTGCGAATACATCTAGATACTCATTGACCACTGGTACTACTAAAAAGCCGGTACCTCTTCTTCCAGGTTATGCACCCGCACCAAATGATAAATATACCCCTTTTGAACCATTTTCCTTGCCTTGAGGTATGAAATAAACTTACCCTTTGGCGATGCCGTATTCCCTAACCATTCGATAGTTGGCTCATCAGGGCGCTGGAACCGAACTACTTTATTTTTACAATCAATGTTGGCATACAAGAAGCTAACCAATCCATACCCATAATAACATCAAACTCTACCATATCTAACTCTAGTAAATCAGCCAAGGTATGACGACTACCTACACCCACTGAGCAATTTTTATATACTTGCTTTACTATAATAGAGTCTCTTATCGGGGTAGCCACCTCGAACGGATCTATTGACTCAGGTTTTATTCTGACTTGACTCACAACAAAAGAAGATATGTATTATAAAGTAGAACCTAGGTCTATTAATACATATACATCCCGGGAATAGATTGATAATATACCTGTAACCACATCTGACGACGCCTCCTGGTCCTGTCTACTAGCCAAGGCATAAATGCAATTTGTAGGGCCGCTAAAACTGGAAGCTCCACCACGGCCTCTACCACGGCCTGCTGGTACCTAAATACCCTGCCCCATAGGGTGTAGAGCCACCGAAGATGAAGAGCCAGCAACTGACCCAGTAGGCTGGGCTGCACCACCTCAGTTACCCTTAAATGGGCAATCTCTTATAAAATGGCCTTGACGGCCACACGTGAAACAAGCACCCAGAATAACATGATATTCCACGAAATAAGACCTACCACAATGAGAGCACCGAGGCAAAGGTGGCCTCGACTGACGCAAATCTCTATTTATCTGTGAGCTTGAAACCCTGAAGCTCTGACCCGCTCCTGAATACCCTGTGCTATCAAACCTCCTATCTGTGAATTATGAGGGTGCACTCTAGGCTGGCTGGGAAGGGTACCTACCTCTGTTGAGGCTGCCCGCCTCGAAAACTGCCATAATAACTAGCTGATTTAGTCCTCTTATGTTGGCCTTTGTCAAATCTCTCTTGGGTTGATATCCTCTATGCGGATCCTCTACTCCTTGTGCATACACTTATACCTGAGCAATATCCATGCCTGGCTGAGAAACCATGGCCATATAGCTATCAACCAAGTGACGATCTAGTCCCATCATATAACGATGTACCCTATCAACCATACTGGCCACAATAGTAGGCGCATGTCTCTCCAACAAGTCAAACTCAAGGCTATAGTCTTTAACGCTCCTACCATTCTGCCTCAGCTGCAAGAATTTATCAACTCTAGCTCATTTTATTTCCGTAGATAGAAAATGGCCAAAGAAGGCTTCCACGAACTCATCCTAGACTGCTGGAGGAGCACCTTTGTCCCTCAATAATTCCCAGGACTTATACCAGTTAACGGCTATGTCACACAATCGATATGAAGCCAACTCAACAGACTCAGCCTCAGAAGCCCTAATTACTCTCAATGTGTGCTGCATCTGTCGAATAAACTCCTGCGGGTCATCTATAGGCCTCGACCCATAGAACTCTAGAGGGTTACAAGTCAAGAAGTCATGAACCCTCAAACTATTATATCTATCAACATCATCCGCTCCTAACCCATGCCTTTGAGCCTACCCTACCAGTATCCTAGTTAGTAGTTGTACTGCATCCCTTATGGCCCTATCTTTTGGCCCTGGCTGTAGAGCTGGAGGCTCAGGCATTGAAGCTTCAGGATCTGCAGCTGCTGCTTTTCTAGTCTCCTCTAGAGGTGGCGGCGTAGAGCTCGCCGATTACAGCGCAATCCTTGGTATAGACTGGGCATGATCCCTAGTAACTCTCGAGGTCTGACTAGGATCTCCTGCTATTGAATTGCCCTTCTGGGAAGTGGTCACTTTTCTTGGAGGCATTGCTATAAACATGATGAACCGTTAGGGAGAAATTATCTTAATATTGCAGCTTTATCGCATGATGTAAGATAAGAAGGAAAGACAACATCCTAAATTCCCTATAGCCTCCTGTGTATGGGTGTGGTGCACAACACACCGATAAACAATACTCTACTAGACACGGTCTATAGACACTCCAAGGACGAACTGCTCTAATACCACTTTTGTCATAACTCAACCCTGTGGGCCGTGACCGGGTGCCCAAGCTGGACACTCGCGTATACACCTGTAAATTGTAAGTAAGCCTGTTGTATGATCACGTATTAGCCCAACCCGTCTCTTGAGAGGCTAAAACTTATTATTCAGGCAGCATAACACATAAGCCGACGAGGCTATCATAACATGTAGGGTTGTCATATTATATACATACATGCGAGCCGATAAGGCTGCTACGACAAAGGGAACATCCCAAACATACCTCATACAAACATGATTAAGCATACATATATACACAACCCACTCCTATGTCTATAGACCTCTAAGAGTATTGACGATAACATATGGCGAGAAAAGGCCCCCACCGTACTTTTGAATAAACGAAAGTAAATATATAGACCAAGGGTCAGTACCAAAAACTAGGCTCCGATATAATAGAGCTTCTTCGAAATTGGCTGAGTGGAATCCTAAGCTGGCGGACTCCCAAAACCAGTGTCTGCACCTGCGGATGTGAAACGCAGCCCCCTAAAAAAAGGGGGTGAGTACGACATATGTACTGAGTATATAAGCATACAATATTATAAAGAAGTTACAGTTAAAACATGGATTCAAGGGGCAAGTATAACATTTAGCCATTCACCGTACTTGCATCTATAAAATAAAGACATACATACTATCATCACTGTCATCATGAGCACTTGTGTATTATTAGCGTTGTGGGACGTACAACCTGATCCATGTATATAACAAATACACGCCGAGGAATGATGGCCCGATCCACATATCATATGATAATGCCGAGGAATGATGGCCTAACCCTTATCTCATATATTAGTGCCGAGGAACGACGGCCCGATCCGTATACATAAATATTAAATAATAGTGCCGAGGAACGACGACCCGATCCACATATCATATGATCGTATATACATATATTATAGTGGGCCTGGGATTTGGTGCAAGATGTATTACAGTATGCTTGAGCAAGGTAGTGCGTAATCATATGTAACTAAATTACCATCCGAGTCCAAACCGAGTAATCAAGCGAACCATCACTTGAAGATTAGGGTAGTAGTCATTTTAAGTACCCTCTGACGGTCAGTAAAAATCATATCGAGTGAAGTCTCAGGCATCAGAAACATGTGTCAAGACGATGCCATATAGTTTACGTAATTAGAGACTTTTACACTTATAGGGCCTTTAACATTCACGATTAGTATGAGTCATGAGTTATATATAGAACTTAGGAATGGGATAACCTCCAAGCTCATATCATACATAACTTAACTTGAAGACATGCCAAAAAAAAGGAAGAGATAAGCTTTACATACCTTTTATCGAGTAATCGTAACCACTCTTGCCACGTTGCCTCCTGAACCTATTTAACATGAAGGTAATACTAACATTAATAACCTTCAACCTTTCAGCTTCTCAAACTATAACCAAGTATCCATAGGAATCATTTCCTTAGGCATTTCTCAAGTAGTTTATTACTTGGTTAAGAAGTGAACGGAAATCGACAGTATTTTCCCTATAACTTGCCCTATCCAAACTTCCAACTACATACTCAGTTAATACAACCAACCAACAACAACATTCAGCAACTCATATATAAGTAAACCACTTCAACATTACGCAGCACAAACTCCAAACAACTCGCTTAAAACTACGATACCAAATTAGGATTTTCAATCGTTAATTCGTAAAATCTTTAACCACGCGGAACGGAGGGTTAGGTGGATTCAACCAGCAGCACCCACTCCTATTTACCCACGTTCCATCCCTGCCACACGCCATAAAACCATCTCCAAAGACAACGCCACTATCACAACACCACTATACAACCTTAACAACTTTAATTCGGCTAGAACGACTTCAATTTAGTTTGTTTCTAACGCCAAGCATACTTATACATTTTTCCTACTTTCAACTTCATTTAACACCTGTAATACATCCCATATCAACATGATTAACTCCACCTTTAAAGGGAAGAACTTACCTTGTTCAAAATTTGCAAAAACTAGCCTCAGAAGTTCCTTAATGCGACTAAAAATTAGCGGACTGTTTGTTACCGTTTCTTGCTTCCCCAAACCAATAATTTATATTATTACACCGCTATATCACCGTAGGATACCTTAAATAATTAATTCATGGAATGAAATCGGGACTTACCCTTATGTTTTGCTCAACCCGTAGCTCCCTCTTCTCTTTCCCTTAGGTTTCTCTCAACTCTCTCTTATTTTCTAAGTTAAAATCTGAAGTTAAATGAAGAAGTCTTCAAATGACATATACATGTTATTCCTTAGGAGGTGACACATGTCATCCCCTAAGGGTGATATGTGTCAAGCCCTCATTAGTCCACCTCAACCATGCAACCTCTCCTAGGCTGCCATGTGTCTATGTGGGACCCACCCCAAGTAGGTGTGTCACCTACTTGGTCCAAATAGGTGCATCACCTACTTAGTCCAAGTAGGTGCATCACCTGCTTGCTTCCAAGTAGGTGCTACGCCTCTTTTTGCCTCTTCTGTGGGTTCGTAACCTTATCTCACTTTAAGAGCTTATGTATTCCTTACTATTTAAGCTCAACGTGTACTCAAGTAATTTAAGTATGTAGCACATCCAAGTTTATAACTTACACAAGTAGATTGCATACCACGACTCATTATTTGGCCCCCCAACTCCTTCCAAGTCCCTCTAGACCTATTTCTAATCTTCCCTCTTATGGGGCATCACATTCTCCCTTTCTTGGAGTTAAAGTGGGTCACAGGGCATCTTTTAAGAAGTTTAAGAAGTGTTTCACAGTACAAAAGTACGGGGCATAACACTTCTCATCTCTAAGCCTCTGGAGCAAAATCCTTAAGTATTGCACATGATCTACCTCAGTCTTGGAGTAAACTAAGATAATATCAATGAAGATAGTCACAAATAAATCCAGATATGGACGAACAACCCATTCATAAACTCCATAAATGCTACTGGGGTGTTAGTCAGCCCGAAAGACATAACAAGAAACTAATAGTAGCCATATCTGGTTCGGAAGGCCGTCTTAGGAATATCTGAAGGTCGAATACTCAAATGATGGTACTTGGATCTCAAATCGATGTTAGATAATAAGTTTGCTCCTTGGAGCTGTTCAAATAAATTATCAATACGGGAAAGAGGGTACTTGTTCTTGATAGTCACCTTATTTAACTATATATAGTCGATACACATCCTCATAGACCTGTCCTTCTTCTTCACAAATAACACTGGGGCACCCTAAGGTGAAACACTAGGGAGAATAAACCCTTACTCAAAAAAATCCTAAAGCTGCTCATTTAGCTCTTTCGACTCAGCTGGAGCCGTGTAATAAGGAGAAATAGAATGGGCTTGGTGCCCGGCTTGAGGTCAGTAGTGAAGACAATATCCTTGTTAGGTGGAACCCCTGGAAGATTGGTAGGAAATACATCCATAAACTCTCAAACCACATGAATAGACTCCATAGAAGGCGAATCAACATCAATGTCATGAATAAATGTCAAATACACCAAACAACCCTTATTGATCAATCGCTGGGCCTAAATACAGGAAATAACCTTTCTAGGTTATGAACCACTCGAACCCTTCCACTCTTTCCATGGCTTATCAAGCATAACTAATATTACCGTCTTGGCATAACAATCAAGAATGGTACGATACAGAGATAACAATACATATCTAAAATGATATCGAACTCTACCATATCAAGGAAAATCATATCCACCCATGTCTCATAACTTGCCAAAGATATAAGATAAGATCGGTACACCCGATCCACTACTAAGGACTCTTCTACTGGGGTAAAAACATACACGAGCACGAGTATACAATCATATAGCAAGTCACAACCAAAAGAGAAATATGATGACACATATGAATAATTGGAGCCAGGATCAAATAACATAGATGTAGGGCAATGAAAAAATGGAACAATACTTGTGATGACTACATTAGAGGCCTCAACCTCGGGTCTACCTGAAAAAGCATAGCAATGAGCTCTCCGTCTGTCACCTGTCAAGGAAAATCCTCTACCACCCTGCTATACTAAGGCATCATTCGCTCCCTTACCTCCAGTACGACCACCTCTATCGATCTGACCTCTATCATGACCCCAGGTTAGTGGGGCTGAACCTCTAGCTGGTGGCGTCGGATCCCTGACTGGTGCTGCTGTGTAAGTATAGTGTGGACCTGAATGAGTCTGCATGGGGAACTATCGAACCATATGGTTTGGGGATCTACACCCAAAATATGATCTTGGAACAAATAGATGATACGAAGAAATAAGAGGGATACTATAACCGCCCTAGCCCACAGGCCTCTGCTGTGACCCGAATGAACTCTAACCCAAACTGTATGAACCATGATAAACTTATCCCCTCTCAGATACTGGCATAGAGGTATGAATCGGTCCTTTACGCTAAAAGGAACCAACTCCTTTATAAGAACCTCTACCTTCAGCTGAGGTACCTGAAAACATACCAGAAGCACAGGCGTTCTTGGGGTCCCTAAACTTCTCCTTCTCCATCAACTCCGCCTTCTTGGCGATACTAACCACTGAATGAAAGGAGGCTCCATCTCTAGATACCCAAAATATTGATTGCCTGATAGAATAAGTCAAACCCCTCACAAAATGGTGAACCCTCTTAGTCTCACTGGAGATGATAGTGGTGGCATGTTTGGTTAGATGACAAAAGCGAACCTCATACTCAGAAATGGATACCCCATCCTGCCTCAGGCTCTTAAATCTGAGGTAACTCTCCTCTTTCACAATCCAAGGGATGAAATGATCATAAAAAGCACTAGTGAACGCCTCCCAAGTCACTAGAGGAGATCCAACTGGCAACAATCCAGAATATGTCCTCCCCCACTCTCTAGCTAGCCCATAAAGCTAGAGAGTAATATATTGAACACCATGGGACTCAGCCAACCCAACTTCTCAAGCAACTCCCTGTAAGTGGTCAAGAACTCATATGCATCCTCAGTCTTTCCACCTTGGAATTGAGGTGGTTCCATCTTCCTAAACTTTTCATAATGACGCTTCTCATCTTTCATCAATGCAATTACTGGTGTGTCCTGAACCTCAACTGCTAGTCCTGGAGGAACCTCATCTATAGGGACTACTAGTGGCTGTCCCGCCTGTTCCTGAACCTTAAGAGCCTACTGCTGGCCTGGAACTTAGAGCCTCACTCGGGTCTATGATGTATTGGGTGTGCCCACGGCACTGCCAATTTGTGCCATAGTCTCAAGCACGCCCAAAACCCTTAATAAGGTGTCATGTATTAATGGTGTTGCCGTATACTCAGGAGGAAACTACTTTTCTTTGGCCTCTGGCACCTACTCAGGGAAAATGCCCCTCTCATGATCCCTGGCTGGTGCCGCTCCTTGGCCCCGACCCCTACCTCGACCTTTGGCTCTGCCTTTACATTTACCCCAAACTAAAGTCGCAGTAGCAATCTCGAAGGCTGGATCCCCTTATCCAGTAGAAACTGATGCTTGAGTCCTAGCCATTTACCAAAAGAACACGCAATAACTTAGCACTTATACAAGAACCCATGCACGACAAAATTAAAATAAGTAAAAAGAGAATTTCCTAACAGTATTCATAGCCCCTCGAAGATATGTAATGTACGTCTCCGCACCAATCCTTAAGGCTTTACTAGACTGGGCTTGTACACATGTGAGACCTATAAACCTGGGCTCTGATACCAATTTGTCACGATACAGATTCGGGTATGATGGCACTCGCCTAACCCACCAAGGAGAGTTGGCCTAAGAGTCTGAACAATTTAAAATAAGCAAAAATGAAAGCGGAAATGTAAAGTCCAATATGATATAGATAAAGATAAGTGAAAAAATAGATTCTAAGCACCCAAGATTTGGTGTCACATGTATAAGCCACTATTTCAATAGAGATGAAAAAGATTTAAGTTTATATTTCTCAGTCCTCAAGCCGAAGAAGACAAGTTGTTATCTCTCACGCATCAGGAAGCTCGGCTGATCAAAGGAGTACTAAGGGAAGGAGGTGCCAGGCTCAGATCCTACATAAATGTAGAAGTAATGGGTGAGCACCAACAACATGGTACTCAGCAAAATTAGAGACTAAACCCTAAGTAAAGCAATACAGAACACAGGTACTCCTGATATCTCAACCACAATCTCCACAACTACACGCCTGCACTCAGACAACCCATTCTATATAAATTATATTACAATTATACCAAAATACTAGACAATCGATAAATAGAAAGTACAAATACGTTCTCACCGCTACACTCAAGCAAACATAGAAGATCTCAAATCACTATCAATTACATGATGAAATAGATGCAAATGCAATATCAAATATCGTGATGGATGTCTGTCCTATGATACACATCTACTGATCACCTCAGATCGGAACCCATGGGCCTCAGAAAGATAATGTATCCACCAGAAAATACCTCGTCCAATATCTATCGGAAGAGACCTTAACCATAATATCTACCGGAAGAGACCTTAGTTGCCAGAAGAAACCTCGACAAATAACCTTAATTGGTAGAAACCCCAGTACCAATATACAGTACCTCATTCATATCATTTCTCAGCCATCAAAGATATAACATATGCACAAGTAATGAGTGAAACAGGATAAATATTCACATAAGATGTCTATATTCTAGAATCACACAATAGATCAATGCCTCGTAATTTACAACACCTAGACAATTACCCTTATTTGAATTCCAATATCACACTTCAACTAATATAATTCAATTCAATCTAATGACCCAACACACCCTAGTTCCTTCACATATGAAAAATACAAGGTTCAACATACTTAACCAAGGTTAAAATCCACTTGCCTTAGCAAAAAGTCATGAACAATTCGAACTCAAAGCTTTTGCCCTCCGATGATACTCCAAATAACTACAATCTAATCAAATATAGACTCACAATCACATTTCAAAACTATTGACACCAAAATTAAGTAATTTGGGTGAAAAAGGTAAAATTGTCAAAAATCTCATATCAAAAATCGAACTCAGAATCTGATTATTTTTAGATAAAAAAATTCTCCAAGTAGTAAGGAATCTAATGGTGAAAACCATTTCAAAATTAAGGTTAAAACAAGTTCAAAATCTCCATTTCTCTTTCAAAAGTTCATGTTCAAGAAAACCCAAAATCTCCAATTTGAAGTTAAAATACAAAATTATTCAATGAAAATTAAGGAAAAGTGTTAGAAATATATTACCCAATAGTTTTGTCATGAAAAACCTCCAAGAAATTGCCTAAACCTAGCTTGGAAATGTTAAAAATGGTAAAAATACCTTAAACCCTGCCTAAACCTTCTTAGTTGTCGCTTAAGCGCCTGGACCTTCGCTTTAGCAGAGGTTCTCTTTTGCGAACCCCACCTAAGTGAGTCCCTTCGCTTAAGAGATGGGTCTCTCTTAAGCGAAGGTTTTCTTTAGTGTATCTGGTCCGCTTAAGCGAACCCTGAATCAGCAGCAACAACAAAATAAGCTGTCACAACTCAAGCCTCTGATCTAACCCTCGGGATTTATTTGGAACTTCGTATACACAAACCATATATGCAACCCTACTAAATTCGATATTCCATACTCAATGGAATAACTAGAATTTGAATTCGATGCCTCTTTCACCCAAAATCTAATAAGTCGCAACTAAACTAGTTTCGGCACTTGAAATATCCAAAATACCCTCGGGACCTTTGAAAATTATAACGAAGTCATTTCTAGCGTTAGAATCACCTCCCAAAACTATTGGAATCATCAAAAACCCATTTCGAGCATCCGAACCACAAATGTTGACCAAAGTCAAACTTGGATTAAACTTTAACTCAATTTCAATTTTGGACCTAAATTCCAGTTTTAACTCCAAATCTGATTCTGACAACTCTCCTAGACCAATTTCCATGTTTCAAAATTGAGGGAATCAATGGAATTCCATTTTGAGACTCGAAACTACAAATGACTCCAAAACTCAAAATTTGGCAACATAAGCCTTTAAAATCCATTTCTCTAGCAAAACCTGAACTTTTCACAAGATTTTCAAAAACTGACTTTCAGACCCAACCACAAGTGACTCAGGAAAAGTAACGGGAGGGGTGAAATGATAATTTTATCAAAAATATCAAAAATGACCTTCAAGGTCATTACATGAAGTGTCTTTCAATTTTGCAAGAATGTAAAAAGGTTAGGATGTACATCATTATTAAAAAAAGGATGCAAAAGCACTAAAGAAGACCTATATCTGGACAAACAAAAGACACATATTAAGAGTTAAAACACAACAAACTCCTAATTTATTGCAATTATTTCCTTTCTATATACTGGATTTCAAGAGAAAACTCTCCTAAATTTTCTTTGATATTTCTTTTGTGATTTTTACATGCATTTATATGCAAAGTAAAAAAAATAATATAAAAATCACTTTTACTACCTGCACGTATCTCTTGCTAATTGAAAATTCTATAGGTGTCGAAATCAACGCATAAATTTAAATTCACTCAATTCGTTTATATTTGGGTGAGTTATAACTGCTTATTTTATTAACAGAGCTCATTTTGACCCTCTTAGTTAAGTCTATTTTAAATCTAGATTGATATGCTGTCCACATTGACCCATATATTTTTAAGGAGACATTATTTTATTTAACATAGTTTTATAGTGATAATATAATAAATTAAATTTTTTATAAGGTAGTCAGACAGATTATAAGAAAAAAAACTTTAAATTCAAAACTTAGTAAGAATTGGTCGAATTTAGTTATGACCCTATTTTTAGCTCATTTTATCCCAATCTACTTTAGACAAAACAACATTTAAGTGGGCCAATGACCCCCTCCCCCCCTTCTTATTTATTAACTCAACTTATTTATACATTCTCAAATTCATTCCAATTTGCCCATTAGACACCCTTAGAAAACTCTATAACTAAACTAGGGGGAGTTGGCAAAATAGTCACTCTCAAAACTTAATTGAACATTTAGACACAAGTCTTAAAAATTTTGCTCTATAGACAATAATTATGAAATCATCCATTTGACTTCTAAAATATACAAGACCAATTCTCAAGTCTTTAATAATACACTTTTGGTCCCCACTTCTCATCCAACATTTTTTTTATTTTTTTCCCTCATTTATTTTTAGATTTATGAAAATAACCAAAAAAACTATTTGTCCAAGAAGCCACCCAAAAAAGCTCCCCTTTTCAGCCATGTTTACCTATTATTCTTGATTCCGACAACTTTTACGGCGAAATCTTCCTCCTTACAACTGAAAATCTTCCTACTTGCTCAATGCCTTCATTGTTATTTCATTTTTATTTTTTTTTTACAAAAAATATACCCACTATTTTTACTAGCTTGAAAAGCTTTCAAAATCTACTCAATACCTCATTAGTGGATAGATTTCCGTAGTTTAAAAGCCTCACAAATACATTTCTTTATTCCAGAGTTAGCAGAGCATTGATTACACCCGATTTCATTTATTGGCATTTTTGTACGAGGTTACCGATTATCGACCAATCATAGACCAACACCGTAATCTAGAATCGATCATTGTGGTCTATAATTTCAGTAGCTGAAGTAATTATTGCTGGTGGTGATTATATGGGTGTGTGGAAGGAGACTTCCGAATGTTGGAATTGGAAATAATCTAGTAAGGTGACAATGCTTATCCTGTTGCGTCGCAATGGTTCATACGACGATATGGTTTGAAGTGTAATTGAGAGTGGAGAATTAGCTTGTCAAGAGACACTATAATTAGCTATCTAATGAATGAAGAAAAAAATACATCCCATATTAATAAAGAATGATAGACAGGTGTCCCTGTACATGTTGGATGTCATTTCCGATAGCTCTAGGCCTATATTGAGCATAAATATCATTGCAGGGTCTCTGATACCCCCACCACCATAGCCGACAATCGATAACAATGATTTGATTGAAGATGGGAGTTTAGATGATCATTCAATGAATTTTAATGATCATCCAATGGATATGAAAGTGGAAGATCCTGAATTGTTTCAAGAAGAGCAACGGGTATGTGGATCAGGATCACAACCCAACCACACCTTCTTTGGTGTTGATATTATGTTAAATATATAGTAATGAACAAATGAATAGAATCCATTTCAGTTTTCTATATATTGTTGCCATTTTATTGTTTTTGAATTTTGCAATTCTGTTGGCAGTTTATATACTGTCATAGATAATGAATTTGATCTAACATTGATTAGATGAATTTATACTAAACAAATTAATTAATTTATAGGGTCTAGGCTTGAGTGAGACCACTATCTATGCTAAATAGTCTACATAATTGATGGATTCCAATGTACAGATTGGTGCAATGGTAAAAAAATATTAGTAAATAAAACAAATAGTAAATAACTAAATAAATTATATTATATTGAGGACCATCGATTGAGTCTACTGTAGATTTTAGACTACACACTTTATCAATAATATATCGTATAAGTTTATAGTCCTTACTAGCATATTGTCAATAAAGAGAATAATTAATTAACAAAAAAAATAAATTATTGAAATTTACATAACTAAATGAGCTTAAACAAGTCATGAGATTATATAAGAGTCAACCTACATTGAGGACGACGATTAGAGATGTGAGAGGATGATTAGTGGTTATACAATCATCATCCTCAACCAAAACACAAGTATGTTTTGAGGATTTCATTTGTTCAACCACAATTTATCCTCATACATCTTTGATTTCATTTGTTCAACCACAATGTATCCTTATACATCTTTGATCACTATTTTCAATTTATATGGACTCTTATATGATCATATGACTTTTTAAAACTCATTTAATAGGGTAAATTTCAATAATTTATTTTCTTATTAATTAACTATTCTCTTTTTAAAATTCTACTAGTTATGGTCTATAAATATGTATTCTAATCTAGTAAGTTTATTATGGATGAAGATCTTAGCTTAGGCTAGACTATGCTTAGTCTGGTCCTCGACTTATTACAATCTAGCCTATAGTAAGACCTTCATCCATGATAAACTTACTAGATTAAGATACATATGTGTGAACCATAATTAGTAGAATTTTTTTAAAAAACTTAATTGATAAAAAATTAATTATTAAAATTTTCACAACTAAATAAGGTTAAACAAGTCATATGATTATATAAGAGTCCACGTAAATAGGGATAGTGATCAACAATGTATGAGAATGAGTTGTGGTTGAATATATGAAATCCTCACAAAACATACTTGTGTTTTGGTAAACATTACTCTGAGGATGTTGATTGTATAACTACTACTCATCCTCACACTTCTCTGATTGTCGTCCTCGATTTACGTGGACTCTTATATAATCGTATGAATTGTTTAACGTCATTTAGTTGTGTAAATTTTAATAATTATGAATGAAGCTCTTAGACTATGCTTAGGTTGGTCCGCGACTTGTTATAGTCTAACCATACTAAGACCTTCATCCAGAATAAACTTACTAGATTAAGATACATATGTATAGACTATAACTAGTAGAATTTTAAAAAAAATAATAAATAATTGATAAAAAAATAAATTATGGAAATTTACACAATTAAATGAGTTTAAACAAGTCATATGGTCATATAAGAGTGCACGTAAATTGAGAACAATGATCAAATATGTATGATGATAAGTTGTGGTTGAACAAATGAAATCCTCATTAAACCTACTTGTATTTTGGTAAACATTGCTCTGAGGATGTTAATTATATAACCACTACTCATCCTCACACATCTCTGATCGCCATCCCCAATTTATGCAGACTCTTATTTGATCATTTGACTTGTTTAAGATCATTTAGTTGTGTAAATTTTAATAATTTATTTTTTATTAATTAATTATTTTCTTTTATAACAATATGCTAGTTAGGGCTATAAACTCATACGATATATTATTGACAAAGCGTGTAGTCTAGGATTTACAGTGGATTCAATCGGTGGTCCTCAATATAATATTTATCTAAGCAAATTTATCTAATTATTTTTTTATTTTGGTCTAGAATAATGGCGGATACTCTTTTTTTAAGTGGCTTGTAGATGATGAATCACCAACGAGCAGTCCATCGAAATCAAATTTTTATGGCGTTGTCAAATTTTAAATACTACAAAGGTTCCATTTTTTTAAAAAAAATAGGAATTTGCTCATGACATTTTTCAAAGAAGCCGAACAGCTAAGAGATCATTTGAAAAAATTAATATGAAAGATCGAAATGTAGAAGTATCAACTAAAACAAAAGTTGATTTTGAGAATTAAGGTGTAATAGGAATATAGTGGGACTAAATAAATAGATGTATATATCTTAAATCAACCATAGTCTATAAATAATAGAGAATTACTTCTATAATATTTACCATCTATCTCTATAAACTATGACAATAAATTAATTGGGAACACAATACAATATATAATAGTAAACATCAACTTCAAGTAGATAGTTTCCAATGATAGCACTCTATAAATAATTAAGGAGGCCTTCTATAATAAAAGTCATCAACTATATCAACTATAAGACAAAACAGTAACATAACACAATTTCATCTATCCACTAAAACCAACATGCACAAGCACGTGCTGGACTTCAGACATGATTGTGATCATCCAAATCTTCATCGTCCTCGACAACCTCTACTGATGAAGTGAGGACAGTCACACCTTTGAACTTCACCTTCAATACATCGATGAACGTGTTCTTAACTTCGTTGGTGTATGACTTAAATATTTTCATGCAGGTATGCTTCATCTCATGAACAGTAGGGGTAATGTATGAGTGCACAATCTAGTTTTAATATATTATTATATAATAACAAATAAGTTTTTAGCATTGTATTGTTTTCTCTATACTTAAATGAGTTGATTTTCGTTATGTTGTCGCTCTTGGACCGTGTCATCTAAGTAAAGGAGGAATGTGCAAAGTAGAATGCAGTGACTTCTAGCATACTTTTCAAGATGAGAAAAATGCCTCATATATCCAAACTTTCAATCAATAGAAGAATAAATAAATTTATAGAGTTTATGTATTGCTACATAAATAGGTAAGAATCTATAATAAATTGATAAGATGGTAGATAATAAGTACCAAAAATTCCCATAAAAAATTGTACAATGCATTATTCTTCTAATTAAAAGCTTTTTCCTTCTTGCTCAAATGAATCTTCTTCTTCAAATAGCTCAATGCTAGCCCAAACGATTCTCTTCCCTATGGATAACTCTTGAATATGTAATGAACCTGAATGTGATTTTTGATAATTTTAACAAAATTACCATTTTACCCCTCTCATCAGTTGCCCCGAGTCACTTTTGGTTGATTCTGAAAGTTAGTTTTTAAAAATCTTGTGAAAAGTTGAGGTTTTGCTTGAGAAATGAGTTTTAAAAGCTTAAGTTGTCAAATTTTGAGTTTCGGAGTCATTTGGAGTTTTGAGTCTCGGAATGGAATTTCATGAATTTTCCAAAATGTGGAAGTTGGTCTAGGAGAATTATTGGAATCAGATTTAAAGTTAAAACATGGAATTTAGGTCTGAAGTTGGAAATTAAATTTAAATTTAATCCAAGTTTGACTTTAATCAACATTTGGGGTTTGGTTACTCAGATTGGATTTGTGATGGTTCCAATGGTTTTGGGAGGTGAATCAAATGCTAGAAATGACTTAGTTATAATTTTTAGATGTCCCAAGGGTATTTTGAGTATCTCAAATACCAAAACTAGTTTAGTTGCGACTTATTAGATTTCAGGTCAAGGAGGCCTCAAATTTGAATTCCAATGGTTCCATTCAGTCCGGAATATCGAATTTAGTAAGGTTGCATATATGTTTTGAGTTCACGGGGTCTTGATCGAATCTTTTGGGTCCATTTGGAGACTTAGCCTTGTGAAATGGCTGCTGTCAACTAGTGCCTCCTATTGTTCTTTGCATTCGCGGAGGAGTCCTGCCGTGATTGCGAGGTACCTTTCTTTCGACCTTCGCAATTATGAGGTATAGGACGGGATCATGATGAAGCAAGGACATGACCTTCGCATTGTCGATGAAAATGGGTCGCAATCGTGAAGGGTTAAGTGGACCTGAACAGTGTCTTTTTCCAACAGATGGGATTAGGGCTAATTTCCTTTATTTTTGACATTCTAAGTTTGATATAGGCAAATTTCAAAGGGAATTTTCATGGAAAACTATTGGGTAAGTCATTTTCAACCTATATCTTTCATTCTCATTGATTAATTAGTGATTTTAACTTCAAAAATTGGATTTCAAATTGAAGATTTTGGTTTTTTTTGCCTAATCCAAATTCTAACAAAAGTTGGGTTTGTGAACTCATTCTAACCGCGTGTTTGAATTAGTTTTCACCATTAGATTTATTATTACTTAAAGAATGTTTTCATCTAAAAATAATCAGATTTAGAGTTCCATTTCTGATATGAGATTTTTGACCATTTTATCCCTTTTCACCCAAATTGCTTAATTTTAGTGTCAATAATTTCAAAATGTGATTGTGAGCCTATATGTGATTTGATTGTGGTAATTTGGATTATCTTCGAAATGGAAAAGTTTTGAGTTCAGATTGTTCATGACTGTTGGCTAAGACAAGTGGAGTTCTAATCTTTGTTAAATATGTTGAATCTTGTATTTTCCTATATGAGGGGATTAGGGTGTGTTGGGTCATTAGATTGAATTGAATTATATGAGTTGAAGTGTGATAGTGGAATCCGAATAGGGGTAATTGTCTAAGTGTTGTAAATTACAAGACATTGATCTATTGTGTGATTGCGAACTCTATGATTTCTTGTATGAATATTTATCCTATTTCACTAATTACTTGTGCATATGTTGTATCTGTGATGAATGAGAAATGACATGAGTGAGGTAATGTATATTGACTCTCCAGTTTATTTTTGAATTAAAGCATTCATTCCGTCATTTAGAGCATTCCTGTAGCGACACCAAGTCATTTAAGACTTGATGGCACTGATTGTTTGATTGCCTAGTCATTCGTCATTCATTTGAATTTTAGGCCCGTTTTCCTGTTTTGGAGCTTTTATAACATAAAAAATTGACTTTGGTGATGTCTTTTGGAGAATGACCTCAGAATGAAAATTTGACGATTCTATTAGCTCTGAAATGGCTAAATTAGGCTAGTAGCATGGTTGACATGAGTACCAAGGCCATTGGTATGAGTTTGGGACCATTTGGTGCTTTTGCCTTTGAAATTTGGCCTATAACTGACTTTGGTCAACATTCTTGGAAAACACGCTCAAATGAAAATTCTGACAGCGCGGTTAGTTTTGAAATGTCTAGTTTGGTCTAGAATGACCCTTTATTCACTTTCCGGGGATTCCGATCTAATCTTCAGGCCTGTTGTGGATTTTTTCTCAAAATGACACTTGGGTGTGGAATCCACTTTTCAGCTGTAACAACCTCGTATGGAAATTTCAATTATGGCATTGAGTCTGGAATATCGAATTTGGTGGGGTAGCATATCTTATTTGCACGCACAGTATTTCAAATGAATTTTGAGCACATTGTCGGAATATTTGAACTTGAGAAAAATCATCTTTTTAGATGATATCTGGTGCAGGGAGATTTGTTCTCCGTGTTCGCGAAGCCATGGCCGCGTTCGTGGGGGTGTGCCTCTTTTGTCTCTGCGTTCGCGGAGCCTTGGCTGCCTTTGTGGAGGCTTAAGTCTTTTGCCTCCACGTTCTGGGCCTCTGACTGCATTTGTGAAGTCCAAGATCGATGACCTCCGCATTCGCGGGCCACTTTGGCTGCGTTCGCAAAGGCCAAAGTCCTATTCTTTTAACAAAAGACCAAGGACGATTTCAACATCACTTCCAAACTTCCAACTTCAATTTCTCCTCCATTTCTCAACCAAAATTGATGATTTAAGGGTCTATATTCAAGAGAATTTTATGGGAAATCCAGTGGTAAGCTCGAAAACTTGATGGGAAGCTTCATGTGAGGTAAATTTACGTAATTATCTACTATTCTAGTCATTTTTCAGATTGAATTTTTATTGAACTTTGGGAGATTGTATCTTGATCATATGAGCTTCGTCTTTAGTTATTTTTGAGGCTAGTTGTGGGGTTTTTTGCAAGAAACTTCATGGTATAATTTTTTTGGATTGGGAGAGTTTATTTTTTGAGTAATCGCTGATCAAAGTTGCTGCCATTTTTACCTTTTAAGTTCAAATTATGAGAATTTTGTTGCATGATCGTCTTGCATTATTTTTATACCCTGAATTGTGTGGTAACTTTTTCCTTGGGCATTGGGTGCTATTTAGAACCTATTTTTGGGGTCAATTCTAGAATTTTAGATGCAGGTCCCATATTTCCCATTTTAGATAACGAAATTGGCCGGTATCCGAATTCGATTATCTTTGTGTCATAACGACCATATTAACATTATGATTCTCTTGTTGATAGTGTGGAAACAATCAGAGGCAGCTCAGAAGGGAAAAGTTCTAATTTTGGGAGTTTGAGCGCGCGCGGTTGACCTAAAGGTAGGCTACAATGTTTCCCTCATGATACTGAGCATGTTTAGGCAATTGTATATTGATTTGTTTGAGTTTAGAGGGGGTTGGGTGTCAAGCATGCTAAATTCCTAGAATTTCTATCCTAGATACTATTTTGGGAAATTATTGGACTATGTAAGCATGATTCCTTTTCTTATCGTTCAGTCTCGCTTGGTGTTGTATGGTTTGCCTATGGTTATATGTTTGGAAGCATGTTGGGCCTTAGTCTAGTCTTATACTAGTGATTGCCTTAGACTTGCACATGTTTGGTGCCGTTGGGCCTTAGAACTTCTTCGACGTCTTTTCAGACGGTTAGCTCCCTATAGACTGATATAACAGACATGAGTTTGATAGTTTAAGCTTTAGCTAGGAAGTAACATAGCTTGTGACCTCACCTCCATAATGCCCTATTCTTCTATCAGCCTTGTATCAACTTGTTCTAGATTTTTAGGAGTCTTCTCGATGATTTAAGTTATATTTAGTTTGGGCTGGAGTGGTGCATTGATGACACTCGGTTTGGGGCTACTCCCCGTGATGCATAATTAGTTGCTGATTCTAATTCAGTTCACTCCCCTAGCTACAATTACCAAGTGAAAGTCCGTGGTCTAGCTTACTTGTGCTTGGCTTTTTAGCTATAGTTACTAGGTTAAAGTATGTGGTCCAGCTTACTTGTGTTCGGCTCCTTAGCTGCAGTTATCCGATTGAAGTCCATGGTCTAGCTTACCCGTGTTCGACCCTTGGCTATAGTTATCCGATTAAGGTCTGTGGTCTAGCTTACTCATGTCGACTCATTAGCTACAGTTACCTTATTGAAGTCCATGGTCCAGCTTACATGTGGTTCAATTCCTATTTCCCTTATAAATCTTCGATTCAATGTATCGATCTACTCTCAGCTTTGGGTTGAGGTATTAGAGTTTGGGAATGGTTCAGTTCAAGTCTAGGAAATAATGATATTATTGGAATCCTTTTGTCTTTTTTAGTTTCCTTCAGCTATTCTTGCATCTGTCGGGCTTATGGGAGTCCATGCTGGTGGTTACTCTTTACTTGTACATGAGCGTCCCTTTCGGGTTTATGGGAGTTTGGCAGATTTAGTTAGATTCTTACTCTTTTTTTATTATTATGCTCGTGTGCATATCCATATTTACTTCTTTCTCTATCTTTGGTTGTGATCTTTTACTCGCATTTCAGTTTGTTTTTGCTTATCTTGCTAAAATAGCCTAATTCCTACTGGGTACCTATTATTTTGGAACTCATACTACACTCTGCATCTGATTTTGTGATGCAGGTCAGAGTAATAGCTACCAACGTTGATTCGAGCCAGTTGCGGTCTTGATCAAAGGAGAGGGTTAGAATATTGTGTCCTAGATTTACCCGTCTCCCTCTATATATACATTTTTCCAATCTTTTTCTTTTTGAGATAGCTTTGTTTCTGTGGTCTACTTTTGGGACTTTTACTCTTTTTACTAGTAGCTCTGTACATGTGATTTTGATGTTCTAGGAGGGATCATTTTTGTTTGTATATATTTAGTTACTTCCGCCCGTTCATGCATGCTCTTATTATTACCTTAATGTCTTGGATTAAATTGGTGGTCTTCTACCCTGACATCCTATTACTAGCAGTTCTGAATTATGGGTCGATTTACCTACAAGTCGATCATAGTATACGCCATCATGACCTGAGAATTTGGGTTGTAATATACTGGATATTGGGACAGAGGTTTCTGCCGATTGAGGTGATTTTCTGAGGTTTTTTCCGACTGCTGAGGTCTCTTTAGGCGGATGTTATGGCCGAGGTCTCTTCCGACTGATATTATGGCCAAGGTCTCTTCTAGCAGATATTGATCGAGGTATTTTATGGCAGATACATGGTCTATGTGAGGCCCTCATGGGTTCCGGTCTAAGGTGATTAGTGGATGTGTATCATAGGACAGACTTGCATCACGATATTTGACATTGCATTTGCATCTATTTTATCCTGTTATTGACTGTGATTTGAGATCTCCTATGTTTGCCTGAGTATAGCGGTAAGAATGTATTTGCACTTTCTATTTATGGACTATCTAGTATTCCGGTATAATTGTGATGTATAGATTGGGCTGTCTGAGTGAAGGTGTTTAGTTGTGGAGGATTGTGGTTAGGATGTCAGGAGTACCTGTGCTCCACATTGCTTTACTTAGGGTTTAGTTTTTATTTTGCTGAGTACTGTGTTGTTGGTGCTCACCCCATGTTTCTACATCTATATAGGATCTGAGCCCAGCACCTCCTGCTCTTAGTATTTCTATTGATCGGGCCTAGCTTCTAGACGCGTGAGAGGTAGAAGCTTGTCTTCTTCGACAGACTCTTGCCACCCATTTACTTTATGTTTTGTTCTACTTGAGGACTGCGATAAATAGACTTGTATCTTTTTCTTTTTGTTGAAATAGTGGCTTGTACATAGTTTAGAATCTACTTTCCATTTATCCTTATCTATATCATATTAGACTTTAGATTTCCGCTTTTATTTTTGCTTATTTTGAATTGTTTAGGCTCTTTGGATGAGTCATTTTGATGGGTTAGGCAGTGCCATCACACTTGAATTTGGGTTGTGATAGAATAAATCTAAATCAGCCACCATCTTGATGTGGTTTAAATCTACCTTTTTCGATGAATCATTTGCCAATAGCATCCAGTGCACGAACAAACTAAAGTGCATTTCAACTTTTGCTCCTTTCTCAACCAATTACATTGATCAAGCTTATCAACCATTCAGTAGTGATGTTCCTATTCTTGGTCACCTTAAAATAAAAACTTTCACCATTTTGAAGGACTTTGCTCATTTTTTATTCACTGGGGTATGCTGAATAATTCAGCATCGTAATCAAAGCAAATTTCTTTAAGCTGTAACAAGATGGCTTATTGTTCACACAGAAGCAAATCTCATACAACTTTTTATTATTCTTGACACGTCGCAGCAACATATTTTGAAACTTCTTCTACTTTATATTTCTTACTGCTACAAGCATTAGAAGCAGATCCTTTAATGATTTTTCTATCTTTAGCATACTTTATAATCTACAAGCAAAAATAAATTTATAGTGGTTATTCAATCGACCATTGGTCTATTAACAGAAATAGAAAACTTCTCTAATCAAACATGCAAAACAAGTAGCAGTCATTCTAGAAAGGGAGAATGCAAAAGACAACAACAAGAACACCATTAAAGTCTACCAAAATGCAGAAAAAAATTCAAAATTAGTAGACAATATAAATATAAGAATTCAAAAAAATTCTTGCCTTTATCCAAAGCAAAACACAATTAAAATTGCGGAATCAAAAACATAAACTAACAAAATATCATATTTTGACTAAACTAAAAAAATATCATATTTTGACTAATTTAATCAAGAAAAAATATTTTTTTTTGCAAAAACTCAAAATTCACCATACTAAAATGCAACAACAAAAGAAATAAAATAGAGCTAAAGCTGTCCGGGGAAGAAAAATAAACTTACTTGAGCACAAGAGGATGAAGTTTCGACTTGGGGAAGAAGACTGGAGAAAAAAAGTTTCAACTCCTTAAGGCACTCAAGAAAATGGGGAAGAGGAGAGGTTGAGGAGATAAAGGAAAGTTGTTGAATTATTAACAACAACAACAACAACCACCCAGTGAAATCCCACAATGTGAGGTCTGAGAAGGGTAAAGTGTACGTAGACCTTACTCCTACCAAGGTAGTATAACTGTTTCTGAAAGACACACAGCTCAATAAAAGCATAAAAAGAGGTCAGATAAGGCTAAGAAATTCAAAGCGATATGGGAAAAAAAATAACGAAAGCGACACAGATAAAGTAGAGTAATCAAAGTACAAACAGTAATAGATAATAACAGAAATCAGAGCACAAGGAATTATAATGCTCTTACTAATAAGGAAGAATAACGAGAATATGTACTATCCTTCTACCCTAATGTGGGTCCTCCACACCCTCCTATCTAAGGTCATGTCCTCGGTAAGCTGTAACTGCATCATGTCCTGTCTAATCACCTCTATTTAATATTTCTTTGGCCTACCTCTACCTCTTCTGAAACCATCCATGGCCAACCTCTCACACCTCCACACTAGGGCATCTGTGTTTCTCCTCTTCACATGTCCAAACCATCTCCATCGCATTTCCCGCATCTTGTCTTCCATTGAGACCACTCCCACCTTATCCTAAATAGCTTTATTTTTAATTCTGTCCCTCCTAGTGTGATCACACATCCATCTCAATATTCTCATCTCAACAACTTTTCATCTTTTGAACGTGAGAGATCTTAATTGGCCAACACTCCGCCCCATACAACATAGCTAGTCTAACCACCACTTTGTAGAACTTGCCCTTAAGTTTTGGTGGCACCTTCTTGTCACATAGCACTCCAAAAATGAGCCTCCATTTCATCCACCCTGCCCCAATACGATGTGTTACATCATTGTCAATCTCCCCGCTACCTTGTATGATTGACCCAAGATACTTGAAACTACTTTTCTTTTGGATGGCCTGGGCACCAAGCCTAACTTCCACTCTAACCTCCTGAGTTGTCCACTGAACTTGCACTCTAAGTACTCTGTCTTGGTCCTACTCAGCTTAAACCCTTTAGATTCTAAGGCATGTCTCCAATCCTCCAGCTTAGCGTTAACTCTGCTATGAATCTCATCAATCAGGACTATGTTGTCTACGAAAATCATACACCATGGCACCTCACTTTGAATTTGTCACATCAATTCATCCATTACCAAGACAAATAAAAATGGACTAAGAGTTGATCCTTGATGCAACCCTATCACAACTGAGAATTGCTCTGAGTCCCCTCCTACTGTCCTTACCCTATTTTTGGATCCCTCATACATATCCTTGATTACCCTAATGTACTCTACATGTACACCTTTAGCCTCCAAATATATCCATAGTATATCTCTTGGAACTTTATCGTAAGCCTTTTCTAGGTTGATGAATACCATATGCAAGTCTCTCTTCCTCTCCCTATACTGCTCCACCAATCTCCTTATAAGATAGATGGATTCTGTAGTTGAGAGTCCTGCATAAATCCAAACTGGTTCTCTAAAATATACATGCCTCTCCTCACCCTCATATCCACCACTCTTTCCCACACTTTTATAGTATGGCTTTGTAGCTTGATACCTCTATAGTTGTTTGCAACTTTGGATATCCCCCTTATTTTTATATAGAGGGATCACTACGCTCGACGCCCATTCTTCAGGTATCGTTTCCATCTTAAAGATGACATTAAATAACCTAGTTAGCCACTCCAAACCTATCGAGCTCACGCTCTTCCAAAATTCCCCTGAAATCTCATCAGGTCCGGTCATTCTTCCCCAGCGAATCCTACAAACAACACCCTTAACCTCCTTGACCTTAATACTCCTACAATACCCAAAATCATGACGCCTCCCTGTATGTTCCAAATCTCCCAACAAAATGTCTCTATCCCTTTCTACATGCAAAAGTTTATGGAAGTATGACTGTCATATTTATTTAATGAGAGTCTCCTCTACCAATACTTTTACATGCTCGTCCTTAATGCACTTTACTTGATCCACATCGCGCTCCCTTCTCTCTCTCTCCTTGGCTAGCCTGAATAATTTCCTATCCCCGCCTTTCTCTTATAGTTTAACATAAAGGCATTCAAAAGCTGCCATTTTTGCCATCAAAACCGCCGACTTTGCCTCCTTCCACGCTATCTTATAAATTTCCCTATTCGTCCACTTCTCCACCTCATCCTTGCTTTCTATCAACTTTGCATATGCCATCTTCTTTGCTTTCACCTTCCCTTGCACTTCTCCATTCCACCACCACTCCCCTCGATGCCAAATATGACTACCTGTCGAGACTCCCAACATTTCCATTGCTATAACCCTAATATAACTAGCCGTCTTATCCTATATACTGGTCGCATCCCCACTACTATCCCATGCCTTGATATCTTTCAATTTCTCTCCCATCTCTAGGGCACTAGCCGTGGTCAAACTTCCCCATCTGATCCTAGGTCGATCATCCCCGACCCTCTTTTTTCTTGTCATCTTGATCCCTAAATCCATCACCAAGAGCTTATGTTGGGTTGTAAGGTTGTCTCTCGGAATAACCTTATAGTCTTTGTACAGACCTTTCTCATCCTTCCTAAGGAGTAAAAAAGCTATCTGAGTTTAGCCACCGAACTACGGAAGGATACCAAGTGGTCCTTCTTCTTTGGGAAACTCAAATTGGCTATCACCAATCCAAAAGCTCTTGCGAGATAAGTGATAATCCTCCTCTATTTTTGTCTCCGAAGCCAAAACCTCCATGCACATCATCATAACCTCCCAAAATAAACCCGATGTGCCTATTAAAATCTCCTCCCACAAAAAGCTTCTTAGTAGGCGGTATGCCTCCCACTAACTTATCCAAATCCTCCTAAAAGTGCCTCTTCTCCTCCTAGCCTATGCCCGCTTGCAGCATATAAGCAATAATAATGTTTAAAGTGATCCCTTCAAGGACCACCTTAATCGACATCATCCTATTAGTGACTCTCCTAACCTCCACCACCCGATCCCTTAAATCATTATTGACTAAAATGCCTACCCTATCCCTATACTTCGATCTACAAGAAAACCAAAGCTTATACCCGTCTACCTCCTTAGATTTAGGACCTACCCATTTGGTCTCTCGGATACAAGCTATATTAATCCTCCTGTTCTTAAGAATCTTAACTAGCTCTATGGACTTTCCCGTTAACGTCCCAATGTTCTAAGAACCTACTCTAAGGCTAGATGCTCCTTTAACCCACTTACCCCTCCTTAACCTCGTCCCCGTCCCCATCCCTGAGTGAGAATATGACCCTAGTATACCATCACTATCTAAAGCCACAAAAATGTGTATGAACTACTAAATTATTCAAAGGTGTAAAGTCAGCAAAATGTAACTACAAGTGTATGAACAAAGAATAGATATAGAACTGGAGGTACCAACTTCAGTTGAAATAAATCTGGTTGCCGCCGAAAAATACTGTTCACATCGGATTGTCAAGATGCTGTTCACAATGACCTTAGATATATGGTCAATATTTGAGAGCTTTGTTTCAAGAAGAAGAAAATGAAGCCAAAATGTTTGTAACTTGTAATGGATTTTTTTTTCTGGTGTCTAAAATCAATACACCCCAGATGTAGAAATCTTTCAAAATCTTGTAAATTGCTTATCAACAGGAGGTCCAAAGTAGCAGCAAAAAGGAATTTGATGAAATATTTAAAAAAGAATGGAATATTTAATAAATATAAAAAAGGACTTTGATGAATTCTTATAAAATTCTATTTTATCCCCAAGTTTTCTTAATGTTAAAGAAGCCCATGACCCCACAACCAAAGTTTCTAAAATATTAAACAGACCATGACCCCACAACCCAAGTTTGTAAATTATTAAATAGGCCCATGATCCCACAAGTCAACCCCACTTTTTCAGCTTTTCTAACCCTAAACCTAAAAAACAAATCAAAAAGAAATTTAGTGTCTATTTCCTAAATTAAATTTTAGAGGTTTCCCCCAATCTAATTATTCTCAACAAACTAATATGATAAAATAAACTACATAACTAAGAAAATATTCCTAGTATAATTACTAAATCTCACACTACTTTAAAATAATTACCCAATTAAACGTTTAAAATAATTATCCAATTACACATTACTCCTAATTTTCTAGTAGGTGTGTGTTATTCTATATTGTAAAAGGATGTTATTGGCTAGGTAGAGTCATTGAAGGAGTTAGGTGAGAGAGAACCAACAATTGAGAGAATTATTGATGGTAAGGTAAGGATAGTTGGAGACAGTTCCTTAAGTGTACAATACAAGTTGCAACATTAAATTGTCGAGTATAGCGAAGAGTTTGAAAAACTCCTACAAAAGGTAGTTCATGATTTTTTCTTCTCATGAACAAGAATTTTTTCGCATAAAAATACTTGTGTTGATTTTACATATTTCACACTTCATCTTGTTGCACAATTACTCAAATAACCTGATTTTTTGAGATAGTAGGTTGCAACAATTTCAACATGACATATACTGAGTATTTCGATGCTCATAAAATTATTTTTATGATGTTAAAGGTACAAGTTGATCGTGATTAGAGCGATCTATTGTGCGGTTAGAATTCTGCATATCCTCTATTTTGTTGAGTATCCTTTGAGATTATGGGTCACATATTGTATTTTTATTTTTTATATATTTTAATTTTATTCCTTAAATTTCACAGAGGCTCCACAAGTGAAATTCTATTATTTTGGGTTATGAATGCTTATATAGTGCAAATGATTTTTTTTCATTATATCTTAATTTGTAAACATGTTTTAGTGAAATTAAAGGTATTCACCTCACTTTAAATTATTTAATATTATTGTTAATTATGAATATTGAAATACATGGGTGAAGTGGGTGGTAGTCACTACACTAAATTGGTTTGCTTGTGCAATTTGACGTGTATCAAATGTTGTATCATGTATCATCAAATTTTGAAGGTGACAGTGTGCTTGAAATTTGTCATAAATGTCTAGACAAGATTATATACAAAATGTGAGAAAATTGAAGGTGATTTGAGGTAGTTTGAAATCAAAATTCAAAATTGAAAAACGTCCTTGTGATACTATAGTAATTACTTGTACATCGATGGAGGAAAGTGTGATGACCTGCCATATCATCACGCAAAATAAGCGGCACATGGCATAAAGATGAGCATGTAGAAATCTTATATAGAAAGAAGGCTAGTTCTTAGCACAATATTCTAGAGATATGTGGAGTATTTCCTTGGAAAATCTTAGAATTTCATAGATTTACATGGAAAGCGCTTAGAACATTCTAATTGTGTAAAGTATTCTAGAATGGGGACTTATTTGTAAATATATATAGACTTAAATAACAAATATTATTTATATATTAACCCCTAAGTTAGTAGTATAAATAGAGGGCATCCATTTGTATAATTATCAAGCATAATTTTGTCAAAGTTCTCTATAATATTCTTCCTAGCAATTCTCGTGTATTCTCTCCATGGTTCTCTTAGCGATTCTTATAGTCTTTTCCTGACTTGGCATAGTAAGATTGTGAGCAACTGATGTAAGAATGTGAGAAAGTTGTCAAGTGTTGCATGTGTTCTTAGTAGAAGACTAAGAACGTGACAACATGGTATCAGAGTCAGGCTATAACTAAGAGGATGACAAATGATGGAGAAATCAACACTTTTAATACCCAAGCCAATGTCACCCAGGATGCCACAGCCAAGAAGGGTTATAGAAAAAAGAGGAATATTGCTAACAAGAACTAGGAGGTGCCGCTCGAGGTTGAGCCAAATGAAGGACGTACATCTCAAGAACCTTCTACCACTGAGGTGAGAGAGAATGATGTGGAGGTCATGTCCAAGGACGTCTCGCTCAATAGAGAGTGGTTCACGAAGGTTAATACGAGGATGGATACAATTGAGATATTTGGCCAATGATTGGGGAAGGTAGAGAAAACTTTAAGCGTTCTTAAGGGAAATACTCTTGAAGAGATGAGAGAATTCAAAATGACTTGGATGGGCATATGTAGACTTAGCTAGAGACAAGGCAGACTATCACAACCCAAACTAGGCCCTACACGTAACACAGTGAATAGAATCCCAAAGGATTCCAACCAAGCCTCTTAACATAAATAGCATGATATTCAAAGCATGAAAGACAAGGTAAACTTAAAATGCGAAAATAGTCTTAATATAAAAAATCTCGAAAAGAGGAGAATTTAACACAATAGTCAAAGGAACTAATCATACTCATAGATTCTAGGCATCCTCTACTAAACTTTAGACGAAGCATAGAAAAAGCTCCTAGCTCACCAAACATAGTGAAAGAATCATGAAATTGAAAATAAAAAAGTGACATGATGAGTTCCCCCTTATAGAGTTTGTGGCCAAATATCCTAATTGTCAACAAGTGAAAGTTGAACATCAAAAATTGGGAGATTTAGCTCAAGATATTGAGATTCCTACTTGGAAGTGGAAAGACTTGAATTTGGACTTTATTACAGATTTACCTCATACCCGTAGGCAACATGATTCGATTTGGATGGTTGTTAACCGAATGACTAAGTTGGCTAATAGTCTCCTAGTTATGACTTCCTATTTAGCCGAAGACTATGCTAGACTTTATATTCATGAGTTTTTTAAGCTTCATGGTATCCCATTATCGATCATTTTAGACCAAGGAACTCAGTTTTGAAGGTCTATCCAAAAGGGTCTTGGTACTCAAGCTATGCTTAGCATAACTTTTCACCTTGACAGATGGTCAGACCGAGCATACTATTTAGATCTTAGAAGACATATTGAGAGCTTATGTTATTGACTTTTAAGGGTAATTGGGATGATCACTTACCATTAATAGAGTTTGCTTATAACAATAACTACCATTCTAGCATATTGATGGCTTCATTTGAGGCCTAATATGGTAGGAGGTGTAGATCTCCTATTGAATGGTTTGAAGTTGGTGAAGTAGCCTTGATAGGGATATTATAGAGTTTGTGGACAAATGTTTTTGTCCACTGAGTTGGTACATGAGGCTATGGAAAATTTCAGACTCCTTAGATAAATCTTGAATACTGTCCAAAATTGACAAAAGTCCTATTCAGATGTGAGGAGAAGGGAACTTGAATTTGAAGTTGATAATTGGGTTTAATTAAAAATCTCATCCATGAAGAGTATGATATGTTTTGTCAAGAAAGGGAAGCTCGATCCCCGTTATGTAGGCAAATATTAAATTTTGAGGTAGATTGGCAAAGTGGTCTATGAGTTGGATCTAATTAACATCGGTGCATTTGACATTTCATGTGTCATTATTGAGGAAGTGAGTGGGTGATCCTAGCTCTATTATTCATTTGGACAACATTGGTGTGAAAGAGAGTTTATCTTATAAGGAGGTTTATGTTGAGATTCTAGATTGGCAAGGGAGAAGGTTGAGGAACAAGGAAGTAACTTCCATTAAGGTGTTATGGAGGAACCAAGATGTTGAAAGAGCTAGATGGGAAGCTGAAGCTGATATGATGTCACGATATTCTTATTTCTTTCCTTCTGTTTTTAATTGAAGTATTGAGTTCCTTCACGATTCACTCCATTGAATCCACGCATTTCATTCATTCTCATATTTTCATATGCATTTATGTTCATGAAATGAGTTTTAAAGTCATGTTTTAGCTTAGGATTGAGTATTCCAAGTTTTATGCATTTTTGATATGTTTTGCATTCATGTTGGTATGCTATTTCACTTTTCTGTTCTATTTATTCTAGTTTGAGTCCCATTCAAGGATAAATATTTCCAAAGGGGAAATATTGTAAGACCCAAAAGTTTTTAAAGTCGGAAAATGAAGTTTAAAGGAAGTTTCCTAGAAAATTTTAGCTTTCGGCACTAGTGGTCTTCATGGGCCATGTACATGAACCGTGTAGCTCACCACGAGCCATGAAAGGCACCATGGTAGATTCCTAGAAATTTTAGGAAAAAAGGGAAGGGTCCACAACTAGGTTAATGGGTGTGGTGGACATCACGGGCCCTGGACCCCTCTGTGAAGTTGACTCCCCAAGGAACCTAAATTAAGTGATATCCACGATTGGGTCCACGACCTGGAGAGAGAACCACAGGCCGTGGTGACCTCCGTGGAAGCAACCCCTCCAAGCCATTCCAAACCCTCCTGACCACGACCATAACCACGGACCGTGGAGAGCTTCATGGGTTGTGGTGACCTCCCATGCAGGTACCCGTTCAG
Organism: Solanum dulcamara; assembly: GCF_947179165.1. Classification (NCBI taxonomy): domain Eukaryota; kingdom Viridiplantae; phylum Streptophyta; class Magnoliopsida; order Solanales; family Solanaceae; genus Solanum; species Solanum dulcamara. The sequence continues at coordinate 38,088,870 of NC_077242.1, read as the reverse complement.
TTAAATTTAAGGGGTGTTTTGCTCTTTTCTCTGTTGGTTCATTAATGTATTTGGACTGTTTTGGGGGATTTATCCTACTCTATTAACAACCTCAAACCCTCGTAAATCCCTTATTCACTCCCTAACACCCAAATTATAAGTCTTCTCTCTAAAAGTTCTCCCAAAGTTCATCTTCTTCCACAAGTAAAATTCAAGGGTTTCAAGCTCAAGTCTTCGTGTTCAATTGCCTTTAGGGATTCTAATTGATCAATATATGTGGGAATTCATCCATGGATCGTTCTATCCATGGAGTCCCAAGGTTCTCTTCAAATCTCTCTTATGAATTTTTCTACTAAGCCCTAATGTTTCATGGAATTGCCTTGGGTCATCTTGATTATGATTTATTTTATAATTATTGATTAATCTATGCATAATTCAAGTCACATTGCATGATTTCAATTTGATTTTCATGGACCCATGCTATATGTTATTTTCAAGTATGATTTCAAGGAAGGAATTTATATGTATGATCTATGAATGTTTATCAAGGCTTATGAATAACTCATGAAAGTAATCAATGATGATGAACTATGAACTTAATGATGTCTCAAGAAAAGTATAAATGTTATGATGGGTTTTCCTCACACACTTATGTTAAAGATGGTGAATTATTCTCTCATCGACTTATGAATTCTTATGAATCAATCATGTTAATGAGTTACTCTTATAATTATTTTATGATGAAGATTGATATCTATTGTTGTCTTTTCTAATGATGTTAATCACTACATTTTAATGAATTTCATGGGAATAATGACTAAGTACTGAGAGGACTTTAAGGTGGGGTTCGGTTGGGTAGCGCAAGTAGCTACCCAAGAAAATCCTAGTAGTAACTTTTAGTCCCTAACTACGTTGCTCGCGTAGGTTTCTTATGCCAATATGGCCTAGCTAGTGGGTCCATAAATAGTTTAATGTTAAAGAAAGTTTCTCACAGAGTATACTTTGGCAAAATAGCCTCTGTCTTCTCGATGTGGGAGTTACATCAGATTTCATATTATAACTCGCATGGTCTTATGTTTAGGTTAAAGGTCCTATCTCATACCAAGGTATATGAAATGAAATAAGTCTATTTGATGTTTATGATGCATTGACCACATGACTCTGATATTCAAATATTTTCAAGATATTGGTCATGTATCCCATGTTTATATTGATTATGTCTTATTTTCATAGAACATGCATACTATTAACATACTTAGTGCATTCCATGTACTAATGCATACTTTTTCCTACATTTTATTATAATGTAGGATCCAACGATCGTGCTCATCCTTTCACTCGTGCCTAGAGATTTAATACTACTTCTAGTGTTGGTACGTCTCATACTTCGAGGACATGACATTGTATTTTCTCTATATTTTCTTATGACTTTATCTTTTATGTTGGGTGATCTAGGAGCTTGTATTATGCCCCCATTTAGACTAGTAAAGGCATGTCGGATGTTCATTGATCCTATGTTGTCTTTCTATTTTGAGAAGAGACTTTACTTTTGCTTCCATGATTTAGTCTTATTGCATTATTTACCTTATGTATGCTCATGTATGATATGCTAAGAGGCTTTATTGGGGTCCTTTGGGATTATAATTTCCATGTCATGCATATGGCCTAGCTTGGGTCGTGCCAATACATACTCATGATAGTCTAAACATGCCTCTACTAATCTTTGATGGGGCTTTGGATAAGTTCCTAGGTGACCATAAAGGTAATGAAGTAAAGTCATAAGGAACATAATGAAAAGCATAAGTGTTGCGTTCTCGAAACATGAGGACTCACCAATAATGAAATACTAACTCAATAGCTAAACATGAGTGGGATAAACGTGATGATCATCGGACCTTACATTATAATACAATGTAGGAAAAAATATGAGTTAGTACATAGAATGTCCTAAGCATGTGAGAAATCTACATGATGTAGACATGATAGCATGACGAGCATAAAACATGTGATGCAAGACCAAGAATCATTTAAAACCATGACATTTAAAATCATAATTCGAAGCATGTGCTTAGTTCATCATTTAAAATCATCATAAGGAATAATAAGAAATCATAGTTCAGCTGTAGGATATAACCTTTAACTTATATTTAAGACCATGCGAGCTAAAACATAGAATACGATATTACTCCCACACCAAAAATAGAGAGGCTACTTTTTAAGGTAAACTCCGTGAGTAAAATCATTTAACATTGAGCTATTTGTGGATGCACTAGCTAGGATAATTAAGGAAAACCTATAGGGGCACATAGTTTAGGACTAGAGGTTGCTACTAGATTTCCCTTAGGTTCCTACTTGAGCTTCTTGATCGAGCCCTATCTCAAAGTCCTCTTAGTGCTTAGTAAATATCCCAATGAAATATATAAATCATAGTTATTAATTTATTAGGAAGGGAAATAATCAATACCAATCTACATCATAAAATAGCCATAAGAGTAGGTCATTAACATCACGATTCATACAAGTATGAAAAAACCTTTCATCTTTATGAATCTGTAAGTAGGTGAGAAAACCTTTCACCCTTACATGTATGTGTGAGAAATCCATTCACAATCATTATCACTTATTTGAAATATCCTTGAAAATATAATTCATTACTTCCATAAATCATTTATAAATCCTTCATCAAATCTATGACCAAATTTCATAAATTCATACTTGAAAATAGCATAATGCATGGGTTCATGAAAACTCAATTGAAATCATGCAATGAAATTTGAATAATGCATATTTATTTCATTGACTTCGAAATAAATAATCATTGAATCGACACAATGCAAATTGATCAAAATCCTAGGATCATTGAATTGAAATTAATGGAAAAAGGAGTAAACTTTTGGACTCCATAAATAAAAAAGACCATGGATGAATTCTCAGCATACCTTAGCTAACCAAAACCCTAGATTACCTTGTAATTAAGAGACTTGAACTTGTCTATGAAATCCTTAGCTTGGGAGAGAAAAAGTTTCTAGGAAGAGAATTTCAGTGACAGAATTATTTCATAGGGTGATTAAAGAGGGAATGAGAGAAATTCAAAGGGTTTGGGTAGTTATAGGCTTAGAAATATATCCAAAATGATGTAGTTTAGGGATTAATTGGGTAATAAAAGATGAAAATAATATTACTAAAAGACTGATGGAGACAGGTTGGTGAGATAGGTCTAGCTCACTGTCCTGATCGGCAACTCGCTAATCTCCTGGCTTACTCTCCAACTTTTCTTGAGTTCTCAGGTTAAATCTCTAAAATACTTGGCGACCTCAACTTAGAACGCCGACCCCATCGGCGAGTCGCTGACTTGTCTTTCCCCTCACTCAATCTCTCTTTCTTCTGCGAACCTTGTCGATCCTTTGGGCAAGGAAACTCAGCTCGCCAACCATTTTCGCGAGTTGCCAAACTTAAAAACTTTTCTCGCCAATCTTTCCTGTCTTCTGAGAAAATTCCTCAAGACTTTTTGGCAAGCTGATGTCTACTTCAGCAATCCACTTAATTCACTTGGTGAGTCACTGAGTGACTCAACTAGCCTCAGCTTTTATTTTTCCTAAGTTTCCTTTTTCAACTTTGACATTCTAAATTTCTAATTTTTGGGTCCTTACAAGATCGACATCATATATATTTGGAATTTGGACGTAATATTCCACAGTACAAAAGGATTTTTTTAATGTGAATGTTCAATAGGGGCAAGTGAACTATGTGCTATTTTAGTTCTTCGGGGCAGTGGAGATCTGGTTGTATACCGAATAACGTTCAATGAAGCAGTAATAGTTTTGTCAAGATAAATGATCTTGCTTTTTGTTCTTGAATGGAATTGGAAAATGATCCTTTTCAATCCATGAATGTAGCTTTATAATACAAGCACACCCTCTATACGTTCACTAGCCTTATAAATATAATTTCATTCTTTTCATTAGGAACTATGGTGATTCCTTCCTTTTTAGACCAAGAAAATTAGATTTACCCACTTGGTATAAGATATTGGATACATAACTCTCGCATCCAACCACTTGATGATTTTCTTTTTGATCACCTCTTGCATCGGTGGATTCAAACATATTTAATGCTTGATAAAAGGAGTGCAATCTTATTGAAGATTAATCTTATGGGTACAAATGTTCAGAGCAATGCCAATTATGTTAGTGATAGTACAACTGATTTCCCAAATATGCTTCTTAAAGACTGCTAGCAAAGCATCCACTTCCAATTATTCTAGTTATAGAGATGATAACCAACAATAATTCATTCGCGCAAAGATAAGTGCACTTCAAGTGGGTAGGCATTGGTTTTGTTACGATCCAAGCTAGACCCTAGATATGACACAGTGCCTAGGATCCTAAGAGACCATAAAGAAGCCTCTTAGCATACATATCATGGGATAACATAACATGAAATTAAGAGTAGACATAAATGAGGAAGATAGTCTCAAACATAGAAATCTCGATAAAAGAGGCGTCCTAAATATAATAGTCAAAATGGATAAGATTGTACTCATCTAATCTGACGATGCCTCTACTAACATAGATGGAGGCGTAGGACAAGCCCTACCTCTCCCAATAGTTAATAAATAATATAATTCTGAAAGTAAAGAAATGATATAGTGACTGCGCCCTCGAATCATAAGGAGTCACCAAGACTAGTATCCCTGAAGGGAACCTAGGCTAGCCACGAGAATAGGCAGGAGCATCTTGACCTATATTATAAAATAATATAGGCACAAGTATGAATTAGTACATGTAATATACTAAGTATGTGAGGAATATGCATAGCATAAAACATGATATTATAATAGCGTAAACATGAAAACAATGACCAAGAATCCTTTAAAAGTTTGAACTAAATCATAAAATCACGAGAGAAGGTCAATGCATCATTAAAAGACATCATGAAAAACTTGTAAGAAAATATAGTCATTTTGTGGGATATTAACTGTAACCGATAATAAGACCATGTGACCTATAACATGTAATCATGTGTAACTCCTACACCAAAAAAGGAAAGTCCACTTGCCAAGATAGACTCTGTATCATATTATTATGAAATATTTGTGGATCTACTAGCTAAGTCATTTAAGACAACCTACGGAGGTACGTATGTCACCACCCAATTTAGGCCCTAGACATGACATGATGATTAGAAATTCAAAGGAATCCAACCAAGCCTCTTAGCATATCATACATGGGAATACATAAGGTAAATAATAACAATAAGACTAAACATAAGTTCAGAATAAAGGTCTAAATATGAATGTCTCGATAAATGAGAAACCAAACTCCAACTCCAAAAAGATATGACAACATAGATAGAACCAAAATTTAACATGCCTCTACTAGTCTACAAAGAGAGTAGGATAAGATCCTATCTCACCAATATAAGAAATAAAAGTCATAAAGAACAAAAGATATCATAAATATCTCATCCTCGAATCATGAGGACACACCAACAAGAGGAAATAAGATCAAAATCTAGCCATGAGTGGAGTGCGTAGAATAATCATTGGACCCTATATTATGATATAATGTAGGCAAAGTATGTGTTAGTATATGGAAATAACTAAGTATGTGAGAAGCATGCATGAATAAGAACAATAGGACATAGTCAATATAAATATGTGATGCATGATCAATATCTTGAAAACATGAGTCAAACTTTAAAATATTAGAAAATCATAATCATTTGGTCAAAGCATCATAAAACATTTATAAGAGCTTATAGAATATAACATATACATATGTGGGATATCAACCTTAAGCGATATGTAAGACCATGTTAGTTATAAAATGGAAACTTGTTACACCCCACACTTTTAAACTCGGAATGTCTTACAAGATCCTTAGACATTATTATGTGAGACGGATACGCTATGACACTATCAAACAACTTTAAGGAAGGAAGAATATGATACCCCATAGTAGGGAAGGTTGGAAATAGAGTCATAAGAATCCAAAAGGAATTGGAGGTCAAGTGATGAGTCATAAGACTCGACCTACCTACGTAAGCTACTAACTTAGAAGTCTTACATACTTGAGTTACTTGAGGACATACCAAGCTTACGTAGAATGGATTACATAGGCTCCTAAAATAGGACGAGATTACGAACCCATGAGGAAGGGGAAAAGACGATACGTGGCAGCCAATGGAGGAGTGACACGTGGTAGCACCTCAAGCAAGTAGGTGACCCACATTCTTGGGGGGAGGTGGACCCCATGCCACGTGGCAGCCCCTTATTGGCAGCATGTATGTATTGGCCCAATAGGGGCTGAACACGTGTCACCCTTAGGGGATGACACGTGTCACCCCCTAAGGCAACATATATCTACATGTTAAATGACTCATAGGTCATTTATTGGTTCAAAACTTCAGCAACAACTAAGAACAAAAATGTAGAGAAGAAAAGAGAGGCAGCCACAGCTTGAAGAAAACTAAGGTAAGTCTCCAATTTTTCTCCGTGAATTAATTATCTAACGGGTTCCTCGGACACGTGGAGGTGTATATATGTGTATTAGGATGAATAATGAGTCTTTAATTCATCCTTACACTTGGAAACTTGAGAGAAAGTTGAAAGAACAAAGAGAGAAAACATTAAGAGCTAGTTAACAAACCCGTTTTTGAATGGGACTGTTGTTTTCACGTGATTCAATATGTTTTAAAAAGGTATTTAATAGGTCTATAACTTTCATTTAGCCTTTAAAATCCATATTTTCTTTTATCTACTCGAAAAAGGGTGATGAAGTATAAAAGAGGTACTGCCCAGATTTTGGTTTTGGACATCTTACACGCACTGCTGTTGGTACTTTGGGCATATCTTTTTGTATAGAATTGATGTAGGGGTGATTCAAAATTTTATGCGACCCTAAGAAAGAAACATGTCTATAACTGTTATGGGGACATAAAGCCTATTTCCCTTAATTACTCCTTCGAAACGAAATGACAATGCAAGATAGTAAGCTGTCCAGAAATCACATTTTGATAGTTTGGAGTGAGTTGTTTGGGGTTTGTATTGTGTAATGTTGGTGTGAATTGCTTGTATATATGTTGCAGGTTGTTGTTGTTGGTTGGATGTAGTTATTAGAGGTGTGATTGGAAATTTGGATAGGGCATATTATAAGGGAGGTGCTGCCCGATTTCCGTTAACTCTTTAACTAGTTAAGGAACTAGTCGAGAAGACGAGCGAGTAAATGAGTTCTGTGAATACTCATGTATAATTAAAGGTGCTGAATAGTCAAGGGTTGTTAATATTCGTATTTCTTTCATATTGAATAGGTTCAAAGGAGGACGAGGCGAACAGGATAAATAGTAACTCATAAGAGGTATGTGAAGCTTCTCTTGGTATGTTTTTGGTATAGGTATGTAAAGCCTATCTTTTCTCTTTCTTTTGGCATGTCTTAGATGTAAGCAGGATATGATATGAGCTTTGGGGGTAATTCCATTCCTAGGTTCTAAATATGACTTCGGGACCATCACTCACTTTTGAATGTTAAACTTTAAAATAGTAAGCTACTATCTTCGAGTCTTTGATAGGTTAAATAGTAACTAGAGGTATAGGCCTCTATCCTTAAGGGCTCCACGAAGATAGACGTCTGGATCCTATAAGCTATTTGGCAACATTGTGACATATGTCTATGGTTCTTGACGCTTCATACAGTCCTCCATGACACCTAACAAGTACTTTAATTACTTTCAAGTGATGGTTCACTTAATGACTTCATTAAGTCTCAAATAATAATTTAAATTATGTTTGGTTTCTCACTACTCTACTCGTGCATACTGTAACACTTCTTTTATTGACCCCGGGGCCGGGAATAGTAATCATGCACAATCCACTGCATTGTTCATTGCGCCCTCACTAGGGGGCCGGGTGCATATGTATATATATGATAATGTGATGATGTGTTATAATAAGGAGGTGATGGTACTATAGATATGATTCACCGGATCTCTGATAGGGCCGGCTATATTGAAAATTTGAGCATGCATAATTTTACTTTTCCAGGTACAAGTTTCTGATTTGATATTTTATCCTCTACTTCTCTATTTCAGATATGCCTCTAGTCGTATTATGTTATGTTTTACATACATAGTACATATGTCGTACTGACCCCCCTTTTCTTGGGGGAGGGGCACTGCATTTCATGCCCACAGGTACAGATACAGGTTGTGGGAGTCCGTTAACTTAGGATTCCTTTCAGCTCAGCTGGAAGAGGCTCTATTGTATCGAAGCCTAGTTTTTGGCACTGGCCATTGATGTATAGTATTGTTTTGTTATTCAGGGGTATAGCGGGGGCCCTATCCCGCCATATGTTGTCATTAATATTATTAGAAGTCTGCATACATGTATATGTGGGTTGTGTATATCAGTTTTATTCAGTTGGGTCTACATGATGTATGGTATATATTATTATGTTATGGCAGCCTTGTCAGCTTGCATGCCCTTTCATGTTACGACACAAACAAAAAGGGCTATATGTTTATGAAAATGTTATCGCCCAATGGGGCTCTGTTATATGATATTGTTTTATTTATAGTTCAATTTAACCACAGCTGATAGTTAGGTATACGGGGGGTCCAGTTCGGACCCCAGTAGTGGCCTACGGGGTTGGGTCATGACAAAACTGATGTAACCCCACACCGAGAAAAGAGAGGCTACTTACCAAGGTAGACTCTGTATCCTAAATATAAACATGAGCTATATATTAATCCAAGTCAAACCTATGGGGCACGTAGTTTTAGAACTAGGGGTTGCTACTAGGGTTCTTTCGTGGATCCCTATCATAAAGTTCACTTAGTGCTAGGTTAATCCCAATGAAATTAAAAAAATATAGTCATTAGGAAAGGTAAATCAACCAATCCAACATAATGAAAATACATCATAAGAGTAGCTCCTTGAAAACCATGATCATAAATTGAACTTGTGGATACTTACCTTTCAAGGCATCCAAATCATCATATCTTGCATATTGTGAGAAAAACTTTCACAATTCATGGTTTTATATTTGAATACATACTTAGATCATAATGCATAGCTTTCATAAGTCATACATGATATTTCATAAACTTCATGATCATAAATTCATGGCAATAACATTGTGTATGGGTCATTGCAAGACCTACTGTAAACATGTACTTAAACTCAAATCATACATGAATAGATCATTGGAATTAAGCAAAAACATAATTAGATTGATCCAATGCAATTTAATAAAAATCCTAGAATAATTGAATTGAAATTGATACAAAATTAGGGAGAAATATTTAGGACTGCATGGATGAAAAGGATCCATGAATGAATTCCTACATACCTTGATATTCAAAGCCCTACTATAGTGTATCTTGAAGAACTCAAAGATTGAAACCCTAGCTTTTCTTCCTTTGAACTTGAGAGAGGATTTAGAGAAGATGAGTTGAGGAAATTTGAGAGAATGAGGAAATAGGAGGGAATATGGTGTATTTCAAGACCAAAAATTGTTATGGGGTAGTTATAAGTCCAAAACGATGTACTTTAAGGGTTAAATAAGTGGATAAAGTCCAAATTACCCCTACTTAAAATCTGCTATAGGGACCTACTAGAGGGGACCTACGAGATTGTAGGTTGGATGGTGAATTGTAGGGACTGGTCGTCGAATGGGTGCAAAACTTTTCAAGCTACTAGAGTTGCACCTTTGACCTTATGAGTCAAGTCTACAGGTCATCGATAAAATAAGGAGTCATAGGTATGGTTCATCAAACTATCTAACACTTAGAAAAAAAATCCAAAACTCAAGACCCAACTTACGAGTCGAACCTATGATTCATCAGAACTTCTACGGGTCGTAAGGACCCATCATCTGAACAACTTTTCTAAAACCTGAAACTCAGAGTTTTGGATTATTATCTATGTTCCTTTCTACAAGTCTTAGGAACTCCTACGATCTGTAGTAACCCCTCATAGAATGAGGCCATACTTAGTAAATTTCCATTTGTCAAAACTCTTTCTTAGAGCCTATCCTACTGCTCGTCAATGTTTCAACGGATGTTCAAAGTGAATCATCTTAGACTTTAAAATTTTCCCAAGAAATAGGATTTCTACGACTTCTTTCCTATGGTTTGTAGGCTGGCTTGTAGAAACCTGCACTAGACTATTTTCTGCAATATTTTCATTCGTTTGACCTTCCAACTTTTGGGGTCTTATAATATCTCCCCCTTGGGAACATTCTTTCTCGAATGGACTCAAACTAGCATGAATACAATAGGATGAGCGACATAACAACCCAACATGAATGAAAAACACATAAAGATAATTAAAAACATGGAATATTCAATCCCAAGCTAAAACCTAACTTTAATACTCATTTCATGAGCATGTATGCATAGAAAAACATGAGAATAATTGAAACACATGAATTAAAATGAGTGATCACTCAATACCTCAACTAGGAATGGAAGTAAGGAGATGATAATATCATGTCATCATATCATCCTCGGCCTCCCACGTTAGCACCCTCAACCTCTTGGTTCCTCTACAATACCTTAACGGAAGCTACTTCCTTATTCCTTAATTCTATAGCTTGCTGGTCTAGGATCTTAACCGGAACCTCCTCATAGGGTAGACTCCCTTTCACACCAATATTTTCCAATGGCAAAATCGAGCTAGGATCACCCACAGGCATTTTTAACAATGATACATGAAACACTGGATGCACCGATGCCAACTCCGAGGGAAAATCTAACTTATATGCTACCTTACCAAAAAGTCTTAGAATTTGATATGGGCCTACATATCGGGAACTTAGATTCCCTTTCTAGACAAAGCACATCAGACCCTTCATGGGTGAGATTTTCAAGTAAACAATTATCTACCTCAAATTCAAATTCCCTTCTCTTCACATCTAAATAGGACTTTTGTAGACTCTAGACAGTCTTCAATCTTTCTCTAATCCATATAACCTTATCCATAGCCTCATGCATCAACTTGAGTCTCATAAAGGCAACTTTACCAACCTCAAAACCAACCAATAGGAAACCTACATCTCCTATAATATAAAACCTAAAATGGAGCCATATGAATAATTGAATGATAACTATTGTTGTAAGAAAACTTGTTCAATGGAAAATGATCATCTCAATTACCCTTAAATTCAATGAAACAAACCTTAAACATTTATTCCAAGGTCTGAATAGTACGCTCAGTCGGACCATCAGTCTGAGGATGAAAAGTTGTGCTTATCTTAATTTGAGTACCAAAACCATTTTAGAAAGACCTCCAAAACCGAGATGTGAATTAAGTACCTCGATTTGAAATGATGGATAATAGAACTCCATAAATCCTAACCAACTCACATTTATAAAGTCTAGTATAGTTCTCAAATGAATGGGAAGTCTTAACATAAAGAAAATGCACCGTCTTAGTCATTTGGTCAACAACAACCCAAATTGAATCATGTTTCCTATGAGTATAAGGCAAACCCGTAATAAAGTCCATATTCAAGTCATCCTACTTCCAAGTAAGAATCTTAATATCTTGAGATGAACCTCCTTGTTTTTTATGCTCAACCTTTACTTGTTTACAATTAGGACATTTGGCCACAAACTCCACAATATCCTTCTTCATACCATTCCACCAATACACTTCCCTCAAATCTCGATACATCTTTATGAAACCCGAATGAATAGAATACCTTGAACTATGAGTTTTGGACAAGATCATTTCCCTCAAGGACTTAACATCAGGTACACATAAACGACCTGGATATCTAAGTACACCATCTCCCCATTAGGAGAAATCAATAGATTTTTCGATAATCCCTTTCTTCAACTCAAGCAAAGTAGGATCACTATCTTGCTTTCCCTTCACATTCGGCAAAAGAGATGATTCAAAACCATTTTGCACAACTGCACTATTGTCTTTTGAATCAACCAAGCGAACACCCAAATGAGCTAATCTATGAAAATCACAAACCAATGCTTTCTTTTCCTCCTCAATATGGGAAAAACTATTCATGTACAACCTACCAAGAGCATCGACAACTAAATTCACTATACCCAAGTATTACAACACTCATATCATAATCCTTCAATAATTCAAGACATCTCTTTTGATGAAGGTTCAAATCCTTTTGGTTGAACACATATTGCAAACTCTTATGGTCGGTAAATACATCAACATTGACACCATAAATATGAGGCCCCAAAAGTTGAAAAGTTGAAATTTTTTGATATAATAAGGCCAATTATGAAAATATGGGAGTTGAGGCTATTGAGATTGGCGACTTGCCAAGGGGCTTGGCTACTTACCAAAGGGCATCTAAGCTCACCCAAAAGTTTTGCGAGATTATGCTCAAAAGAAGGGTATTTTGGAAAGGAAATTATGGGTTATCAACATGCCAAAGTGGATAGGCGAGCTGGCCCTTCTTTCCAATAACTTCAGAGAAGTTAGCAGGAACAAAAGTTAATGGGCGAGTGGAAGGATCAAATCGGCTACTAGCTGAAAGGGTCAGTGAACCAAGTATTTTCTCTATAATATTAAAATATTTCTGAGAAAGCATCAAGATAATTTAGGCAAGCAAGACAAGAGGTCGGTGACTCTCCAACTAGGAAGGCGAGCTAGACCGACCTCACCAAAGGGCCCCTTGCCAGTTTTAAATAAGGACTTTTTGATCAAATCCGGATCATTAAACTCCTAGACTACGTTGTTTTAAGCCTATATTCTAAACCTATAACTACCCAAACCCTTTAAAATTCCCTCATTCACTCTCCAATCCTCAATTACAATATTTTTCTCTCTAAAAAGGGTCCTCTCAAGTTCTTCTTCAAGGTTCAAGTTAGGGGTTTCAAGAGTGAAGTTCAAGCCTCCAAATCCTCTGCATTTAGGGCTTAATTGATCATGGTATGTGAGAATTCAACCATATATCCTTTCATGCATGGATTCCCAAGGATTTTCTCTAAATATTTCCTTATGAATTCTATTTCTAAACCCTAATTGTTATGCAATTGCATTCAGTCAATTGAATTATAGTTTCTCACATTTTCATTGGCTTGATAGTGCATGAATTGAGTTGAATTGCATGATTTCAAATTTATTTCCATGGACCTATGCACTATGCTAATTTTAAGTATATACCTATGAAATTATGATCATAAATTGATGTAGTATTTTATGTAATGCTATGACAATGATTAATTATGATTTGAATGATGTGTCAATGATGTATCTATGGTTGTGAAAGGTAATTCTCACACATTATGTTAAAGAGGTGAAAGGTTTTCTCACCAACTCACAGATTCATAAGAATTGAAAGCTTTTTTCTTCTTGTATGAATGAATTATATTTATGAACTACTCTTATGATTATTTTCATGATGTTGTTAATGATTATATTTAATGTATTCCATTGTGATAATGACTAAGTATCAAGACGACTTTAAGGTAGGGTTCGGTTCAAAAGCTAAAGTAGTTTCCGAAAAAAATCCTACTAGCAACCTTTAGTCCTTAACTACGTTGCCTGTGTAGGTTTGCCTTATGGCCTAGCTAGTGGATCCATAAATAGATCAAGTTAAAGTGTTCTCACAGAGTCTAACTTGGCAAGTAGCCTCTCTCTTTTCGATGTGGGAGTTACATCAGATTTCATATTATAACTCGCATGGCCTTACGTATCATTGAAGGTGCTATCGCACATAAAGGTATATGCTATGATATAAGTTCTTATGTTAATTTTACAATGCATTGAAAATATGATTATGATGTTTTAAATGCTTTCAAGTTTTACTCATGCTTTTAAAGATATTGGTCATATATCCCACATTCATATGGTTTATGTCCTAATATTATTTTTCATGCATGCTTCTCATATACTTATCTTATTACATGTACTAAGGTATACTTTTGCCTATATTATATCATTTGAATGATCACGCTCATCCTTCCGCTCGTGGTTGGAATTGTTTTTTTTTATTATCACATGATTGGTGAGTTCTCATGTCTCGAGGGTAGAACTAACATGAGTTTTATGTTCTTTACTATGACATATTTGTATTTCTTTAGGTGATCTAGAAACATGTCTTATGCCATCATCTAGACTATGTAGAGGCATGTTTATATTGTCATGGGTTGTAGCTCCATTTATGAGGACATATTGCTTTGAGCTTTTCTTTATTTGAGTTTTCATTTGAGACTTATCTCCCAATTATTCCTTCATTAATGTTTAAGTTACCTGATGAATGTGAGGAATGATAAGAAGCTTGGTTGGAGTCCCTCGTTATTCTGATCGCTGTTTTACGCCTAGGGCCTAGCTTGGGTCATCATAATTTTTTTTTATCAAAGTTAGGTTAAATGAGTCCTAGGAAATCTAACATGTCGCATTAAGTAGAGTCTTTTTCATCAGTATGAAGCATGCCACTTCTATGTATAGTAGGTTGCGAGACATTTTAGGAAATTCCACTTCTTTTATAATCTTATCGTGCAATGGAGTTAAACTGTATGGCTTTCCTTCTAACTCTTTGTCTTTGTGATTACAAAATAATACCTCCAAGAAGAATCCCTACATGAAGAAATAACAATGAGCAACAATCTCCCCAAGCTCCAAATGACCCTTTGAATAAGCTAGTCTCGCATACGGAGTTCCAAGCCGCATTGTAATTCCTTGCTCAAGAAAAAAAGACTCAATCCAATCGAGAGATAGTTTCTCTCATAAATCCAAATGTGGATATGGTAGAAGCAAGGGTTCGTGACTTCATAAGGATAAGTCCCCAGAGCTTCATGGGTCAAAGGCAAATGAAGATCTACAAGAGTTCATTGAGAGTATTCAAAAGATTATAGATATTATGGGGGTAAAGTCGATAGAGATGGTGGAGTTGGTCGATTACGAATTGAAAGGGGTTGTTAGGAGTTAGTTTGACAAATATAAAATTTAGCGGGGTAGAGAAGCAGATCATTTTTTGGGATTAGTTCAAAGAGGTATTTCTTGACCATTTCTTTCCCCTCAAGATAAGGGAGGAAAAGATTCAATATTTTATCAAATTGACACAAGGTAGCATGAGTGTGAGTTAGTATGCCCTAAAATTCACTCAATTGTCAAGGTATGATCCATTTATGGTTTCCGACCCAAGATCTCGAATGAGTAAGTTTGTGTTGGGTATTTCAGACTTGGTGTCTAATAAGTGTAAGTATGCCATGCTAATAAGAGAGATGGATATCTCAAGGCTCATGACCTATGCCAAATAGATTAAGGATGAAAAGCTTAGGAAGAAGGCAAGGGAGTCTACTCTAGATCCGGTAATGGTGGATCGCCCTCAATTTTGCCGAAGGTATTTGGGCCAAAATTGATCAAACACTCTGGCTCCAAAGTTTGATAAGGAAAGGTTTCCTAATCCTAAGGCTCAAGGAGGAGCTACGACTAGCCAAGTCATTCTTCCATGCAAGAAGTGTGGAAGGAACCATAAGGGAGAATGCTTGGCAGATTCGAATGCGTGTTATAGGTGTGGTAAGCCAGGTAATCATGCAAATGATTATAGAGGTGGTAGTGGACCCCAGGCTCAGACTCAGGCCAAATGTTGTCCAATTCAGTAGGGTGCTACTACGGGTTCTAGTGGCAGTCAATGCCAAAACCGATTTTACGCTCTTCAAACTAGGAAGGATTTAGAGGAGTCTCTCAATGTTGTGACCAGTATGTTGAATGTATTTGACTTTGATGTTTATTCTTTATTAGATCTGGGTGATACTCTATCATTTGTTATCCCTTATCTTGCTATGAGATTTGTTATTCTCCTTAATAGAACCTTTTTTGGTTTATACCACAGTTGGTGATTTGATTATGGCTAAGAGAGTCTATAGAGATTGTCTGGTCTCTATTTTTCATAAAGTTACCTCATGTGATCTTCTAGAGCTTGATATAATTGATTTTGATGTTATCCTTGGTATGGATTGGATTTACACATGTTATGCTTCATATATTGTAGAACCCATGTGGTTAAGTTCCAGTTTCCTAATGAGCTAGTCCTAGAATGGAAGGGTAGTAATTCCGTGTTTAAGGGTTAATTCATCTCGTGCCTCAAAGCTAAGAAAATGTTTTCCAAGGGTTGCATCTATCATCTAGTCTAGGTTAGGGATACACATTTTGAAGCTCTTACTCTTGAGTCTATTTCAGTTGTTAATGAATTTTTGGAAGTTTTTTCTCAATGAACTCCCAGGTATCCCTCCCAAAAAAAAGATAGAGTTCGATATTGATATTCTCCCTGATACCCAACCCATCTGTATTCCTCCATACTGAATAGCTCCAGCATAATTTAAGGAGTTAAAGGATCAGTTGAATGATTTATTTGATAAAAGTTTCATTATACTAAGTACATGTCCATGGAGTGATCCAAATCTCTTTGTTAGGAAGAAGCATGATTTTCTTCGAATGTGCATTGAATATCGACGATTAAAGAAGGTCACTATTAAGAATAAGTATCCCATTTGAGGATTGGTAACTTTTTTGATCAACTTCAAGGAGGGAGTTACTTTCCAAAGATTGTACTTTGATAGGGTTATCATCAAGTCCGTGTAAGGGAATGTTACATTCTCAAGAAGGCTTTTAGAACTCGGTATGGTCACCTTTGTCACGACCCAACCCGTGGGCCGCGACTGTGGTCCGACTTGGACCCCCGTACGCATACCCATCAACTTTTGTCAAATCGAACTATGAACAAGAGATACTACTCACAAAAACCCCACTGAGTTAAAACTTTTTCATATACATGTAGCCTCTTTCATTCGTATCATACCATGAAAGGGCATGCAAGCTGACATGGCTGCAGTAACGTAAAAACATTTACAACATGCTATATAGGCACAACCAAAATAAACTCATAAACTCATAAACAACCCACTTACATATG
The DNA here is from genome assembly GCF_947179165.1 of Solanum dulcamara. NCBI lineage: Eukaryota > Viridiplantae > Streptophyta > Magnoliopsida > Solanales > Solanaceae > Solanum > Solanum dulcamara. The sequence continues at coordinate 38,071,993 of NC_077242.1, read as the reverse complement.
TCTACAAACCTCTAAGAATAGTAACGGTATCATATAGTGGGACAGGGCCCCCGCCGTACCCCTGAATAAACCAATATGTACTTTAAAAGATCAGCACCAAAAGCTAGGCTCCAGAATAGTGGAGCACTTCTAACATAGCTGAGTGGAAATCCTAAGCTGACAGATTCCCAACACGTGTACTTGTACCTGCGGGCATGAAATGCAGCCCCCCAAAGAAAGGGGGTCAGTACGATACATGTACTGAGTATAGAAAGCATAAAACATCGTAATTAAGACAGCAACTAAAATAAGGATGCAGGACACAATTGTAACAGTTAGTAAAGCACTATACTTGCACCTTATAACATGAGGGCATGTATATCATCCTCATATATCGTATCCGGCCTGCAGTGGGACTCGGTGTCACCATATCTTTGTATACGGCATCATACAATCGTATACGACATCATCTCATACATTACAAATACCTCATTATGTTTTCATATGCATGCCTATCTATCGTTCAGGGAAGGTAGCTCAACAACGATGAGAGTTTTCCCGCCAACGAGTAAATCGGAGACATATAGCATATTCAGAGCATGGGAATAGGATCTTCAGTATCAAGAAGTGAATAAGAGTTATAGTTCCTGTTTCCAATTACTATCTCACGTATAACAGGTTCGAGGGTGATAGCTCGAATACCTTAAGAGCTTTAACATTAAGAAGTGAACAGAAAGTTTTCATCATGAATCATAATTAGGGCTCATGAATAGAATTACCCCAAGCTTCATACACATATCATTTGTTTCTTATACCTAAGACATGCCAAAAGAGAAGAAGGAATAGCCTTACGTACCTCTTGTCGACTGCTTTTAGCCCGGCTTATCTCGTTGTCCTCTGAAATAAAGGTAAGACTAACATTAATAACTTTCGACCTTCCATCTCCTCAACTATAACCAAACATCCCTAGGATTCATTTCCTTATGCCTTTCTCAAGTAGTTTATTAATCGGTTAAGGAGTTAACGGAAATCGGGCAGCATCTCCCTTATAACCTGCCCTATTCGAGCTTCTAATTACATACTCAATAAGCATAGACAACCAAAAACTACATTCATCAGCATGTACACAAGTAATTTATTTCAATATTACGCCACACAAACTCCAAACAACTCACTTAAAACTACGATACCAAAATAGGGTTTTTAGTCGTTAATTCATAAAATCTTTAACCGTACGAAGCGGGGGACTGTGTGGCTAAAACCAGAAGCACCTACATGTCTTTTGTAATACTTTTAAGCCCTGCAATACATCACCACACACCTGCATCCACACACCATAAGCACAACACCTTGCTTCAACTACAATTCAACTATAACGACTCCAATTTTAGATTGTTTCCAATGCCAAGCATTTTTGTGGGATTTTCATATTTCCAGCCATCTACACAACTTTTAATACACTTTATAAAAATATAATAAAGTCCAAATTGAAAGGAAAGACCTTACCTTACATTAAACTCGTCAAACTTGCCAAAATTATCAAAACGTGAATTCTGGACAGCCTACTGTCTTATATTGTCGCTTAGTTTCGAAGGGGTAATTAAGGAAAACAGGATTTGTGGACTCAAGTAAAGTTATAGACATGTATCTTAAGGTTGCATACAATCTTGAATCACCCCTACAGAAATTTTGTACAAAACGATATGCCCAAAATACCAACAGCAGTCCATGTAAGATTTCCAAAACAAAATCTGGGCAGTACCTCCCCCATACTTTATCACCCTTTTTCGAGCAGAGAAAAGCAAAAATGGGTTTTAGAGGATAAATAAAAGTTATATCCCTATGAAATAGATTTCCAAAACATCTTGAATCACTTGAAATGAAGCCTTACACAAGGAGTTATATTCGTATTACTAACAACAGTACAATTCAAAAATGGGTCTGTTAACAAGAACAAAAACCTCTTCTTTGTCCTAACGATAAATTTTTTATTGTTAAACACCGTCATGTCACCGTAAGATACCTTAAACAATTTATTCATGGAGCAAAATCGAAACCTCACCTTGCTTTGGAGGGAACCCGTAGCTCTCTTCTCTCTTCTCTCTTCTTCTAGGTTTTTCTCTTAACTAATCTTTTAATTTCTAATTTTATGATGCTGAAAAATGAAAGGCTAGTCATCAATATATATATATATATATATATCTACATAGTCCCTTAGGAGGTGACACGTGGCATCCCCTAGGGGTGACATATGGCAGCCCCCTAGGGCGCCACCTCACGTCATGTAGCCAATCATACGCTGCCACGTGGCAGCATGGGGTCTACCCCAAGGTGTGTCACCTACTGCCACATGTCACTTTCATGTGCTGCTACATGGACCTATCATGTACTGCCATGTGTCAAGTAGGTGAGTCACCTACTTGCTTCAAGTAGATACGTCGTTTCCTTATTTCTCTTCCATGGGTTCGTAATCTTGTCACACTTTAAGAGCCAATGTATTCCTTGCTACTTAATCTCAACATGCACTCGAGTAGCTTATGTACGTAAGACCTCCCATTTGGTAGCTTACGCGAGTCAATCGAGTCCTACAACTCATTTTTCGGCCTCCAACTCCTTTCAAATTTTTATAACCCTATTTCCAATCTTTCCTATTTTTGGAGTATCTCATTCTCCCCTCCTTAGAGTTGTTTGATAATGTTATAGACTATCCGACTCACATGACGACTTCTAAGAAACTTAAGAGCCTTCCCAGAAACTTAAGAAGCTTAAGAAGCGTTCCAAGGTAGCAAAGTATGGGGTGTAACAACTTTGAATTCTAGGTTATGTATTTTGGACTAACAAATGCTCCTGCAGCTTTTATGGACTTAATAAAAAGGGTATTCAAGAAATATTTAGATATGTTTATTATTGTGTTCATTGATGATTTTTTGGTCTACTCTCATAGTGAAGAAGAGTATGTCAATCATTTGAGTATTATGTTGCAAGTCCTCAAGGACCGTCACTTATTTGCTAAGTTTAGCAAGTGTGAGTTTTGGTTAAGGTCGGTTGCTTTTCTTGGCCATGTTGTCCTTGGTGAATGTATGCCACGATCCGACCTAGGTCCTAGTCTTAACACGGAAATCAAAACTCCGAAGGGCTCTAACCAAGCCTCTTGACATATTATAAGCTTGCATAAGGTAATGCAAATGAGGAAATAACATAAGAAGAGTCCAAACATGATCATAGAAAGAAGAGTAAACTTAACTACAAAGACTCCATGACATAAGTCCAACAATTGCCTCTACTACATAAGAAGGGGTAGGACTAAGACATGTTCCTATCTCACCCTCAAAATGAAATATAACTATTTTTTGAAAGAAATCATAACCTCATAACTAGTCCCCAATAGATGAGGACTCACCAAAATACTTAGCCAGATGGAGATTCTACTAACCACGTGTGATAGAAGCGTGATCCTCAACCCTTACATTATGAGATAATATAGGCAAAAATATGCGTTAGTACATTTGAATGAACTAAGTATGAGGGCATGACATATAGTATAAATCATAAGATGCAATGATCAATTGAATACATGATAAAGAGAATAAGTAAAGTCATTAGAAAACCATAATTATCAACACATTTGAAATGAGCATATTTGAAATCATGAATGAGTATAAGAGAACATACATATGTGGGATAGGAACCATAATCGATAATAAGACCATGCGAGCTATAACATGGAATTCCAATGTCTCCACATATAATAGAGGAAAGGGAAATCTACTTGCCAAGGTAGACTCTACCCACTAGGCGGGTCATGTACATACTCTATATGTGGATCTACTAGCTAGGCCATGAAGAAAACCTATGGTGGCACACAATTTAAGAGATTAGAGGATGCTACTAAGACTTTTGGTAGGGCCCCCACCTCAAGTCCGGTCGGTGCTAAGTCAAATCACATGGAATGCATAACATAGCAGTCATACTTAACATATATCATAGACTTGTTCATAAACTTCATAATTCATAGAATACCTCATTTCATAACATAATTACAATGTGAATATTGGTCTTTCATCATTATAAATCATACTTCCATAATTCATATCATGAGGTTCTTAGGTCACCACATAGGTCCCTAAGTCACCTTTCTTCATACTTGCATGTAATTCATAGCTTGAACATAATTGTAATCCATGATCATAATTCAAACATGAATTTAAAGTAAAACTCATATACATAGTTAATTTGGATGAAAACCATGCTAATACCTTGAAATCATTGAGTTCATAATCATACTTCTTAATATCATCATTGAAAATAACTTTAAGCATGGGCAATCATAATTCAAATTGAAATCATGTAATTCATGTGGAAACATACTTATAATGATCATTGGTAACAAAATAAAACTTGATTAAAATAGCCTAATGCAATTGATCAAACTAGGGTTACAAACCTAATTTAAATTCATGAGATTTTGAATGAAAAACCGTGGGACTCCATGGGTGGACGGACCCATTGATCAATCCCTACATACCTTGAATGAATTTGAGCTTAAAATTGGAAAAGGAGACTTGTTCTTGAAGAAATCCTAGCCAAACTTGATGAAGAAGATGAACTCTTAAAGAAACCTTGAGAGAGAAGTCTTTAAGTAGATTGTGAATTAATGAGGGAAAAGAATAGGTTTAGAAGTATTTAGGATAATTTCATAATGAATCTAGTCCCAAAACGTCCACATACATTAATAAAAGAATAGGGAAATAGCCGTAGTACCCTTCATTTAACTGGAATTGTAACTCACCTCGGAGGACTCATCACGTTCTATGATACTCATCACTGCACGTGGTGGTGTCCGCGATGTTAGACTTGGAATTGGAATTCTGAAGTTGTAGGGGAAGGGTTTCAGAACCTCCTCTAAAGAACCCTTCATGGCCCGTGGAGTGCATTACGGACCGTGAAACATGGGTGTGGTGTAAGACCTATAGGGTGGCCCACAGGAGTGACCACTATGGAATCCACCATGGTCTGTAAAAGGCTACATGACCCGTGGTGGTGAGGCATGGTACTTTCTTGGGTTCATATTCTGAGGTCCTAGGGGAAGGGTCACCATGGAGGGCATCACGACTCGTGGTGCTCATCACGATCTATGGTACCTCATCGTGTTCCCTTCCTACAGATTTGAGTTTCAGGGCCAGCACCACAATGGCTTACCATGAGGCATGGTATGGACCACGACGCGTGATCGCCTTTCAAGGTCATCACCTGGTGCTAAAATTTGCAAATTTCAGAATTTTCATGCTTTGATCCTCGTTTCTCTAACTTTTCAAATTCTGGGGTCTTACAATATCTCCCATTTAGGAACATTCATCCTCAAACAAGACTCAAGCTAGCATGAATGGAATAGGGAAGGAACATAAAAACCCAACATGAATGTAAAACACCTCAAAAATGCATAAAACATGAAATCTTTAATCTCAAGCAAAAATATAACTTTAAAACTCATTTCATGAACATGAATGTATATGAAATCATGAAAACAACTGAAATGCATGATTTGGGCTGGTTGGATCATGAAGGATTTAAATACCTCAACTAGGCATAGAAGAAAAGAGATGAGGATATCGAAACATCATATCGGCTTTGGCCTCCCATGTAGCACCCTCAACCTCTTGATTCCTCCATAATACTTTAACTAAAGCTATTTGTTTAGTTCTCAACTTTCTAACTTGATGGTCTAAGATCTCAACCAAAACCTCTTCATAAGAAAGACTCTCCTTAACCTCAATGATATCTAATGGCACAATGGAGCTAAGATCACCAACAAACTTCCTCAATAATGACACATAGATCACTAGATGCACTGATTCCATATCTGAAGGTAAATCTAACTTATAAGCCACCTTACCAATTTACCTCAAAATTTGATATGGGCCAACATCATAGGCACTTAGCTTCCATTTATTACCAAAATGCATTAAACCCTTCATGGGTGAAATTTTCAACTAAACATAATCATTAACTTCAAATTCAAGTTCCCTTCTCCTCATATCTGAATAGGACTTTTGTCGGCTTTGGGCCATTTTCAATACTTCTCTAATGAGTCTAACCTTCTCCAGTACCTCAAAAACCAACTTAGGTCCTATCAAAGCAACTTCACCTACCTCAAACCAATTGATGAAGGATCTACACCGCTTATCATATAAAGCTTTAAATAGAGCCATCTTAATGCTAAAGTAATAACTGTTATTATAAGGAAACTCTATTAATGGCAAATGATCATCCTAATTAGGCAATACTTGTATTCCGATGATAATTGTCCAAGGTTCTCCTGTAGGAGTAGCATTATCCCAACGTATATCCTTTGTTTCTTGGGATGAATGTATATTGCACCATTTATTCCTTAAGTTTACTGTCTTTGTCTCTTAAGGATTCCACTATTATCGGGGCGACATTATGTGCATGCACCACCCCTTTATACCTTATACCCCTTTCCCTTACTGTGTACCCAATACCGGCTTTTAATTTTCTCAACAACATACCAAGTTCTCCTCAACTAGGGCCTTACCTTATAACCATATAGTCGTATTGCACTTTTAAGTTCATATTGTACGTTCTCCTTTCATTCCGTATCTGTATTCATTTAATCATATCTATCTTGGGTGCTTTCATAGATTTTTCTTATCATTTATTCCATCTATGTCTATCTTTTATTCCGCACAAGAGGGATCTTATACTACCTCTATATTATTCAAAATGCACTACTTCCACATAATCCTCTTTCTTATTTCTAAAACGTACTCTGTCCATCTATCTTTATTCGTATCATACCAATCATTCCCCAACACCTATTCTATCTCATTGCTCATCCTTCTACAGCTTGGTCTTTCATAGTTTCATTACTTTTAGCGTTCGTATCTTCAGCTACACATGTCATGACCCATTGTTACACTGTCACCTTGCTTTCTTCTTGCTTACTCCTTTCAGTTACTCTTTCTTTCCTTGTGCTCGCTATCATTTCCGTTATCGCATAATCTTTATTCGCAACTTTCCCTATGGAACTTCATAAGTCTTTCTTATTTGTTCCTTAGCCCACTTTTCCATTTCACACTTACTCTTATATTCTTATTGGATGGATCACGTCCTATCACTAGCCACTTTCTCATTAGGCTTTACTTATTTTCAAAACGATCCTCATTATATTCATATCATATCATATTCATATTCCACCCCATAGTATAACACTTCTTAACCTTTTTCACAATCCTTACTATGGGTTACTTACCAATCTTAGTTAGTCTTATCCTTAATATCTCCTAAGATGTCCTATGAATACTTCATATCCGTCACGATTCTATTTCCCTTGCACTCTTGTCTTAATTATACTATTACTCCTTTTAATTATAGCTCATCACAGTTTATCCCTGTGTAATAATTCCGTCGGTACCTTAATATATCGTTCTATCCAAAACTACCACTTTTCTCTAAATCATCTCCTTAGGGTCACAAGTCTTTTCCAACTTCGGTTTACCATATCAATATCGACCTCCTAGTTTCTATTGCCATCAATTCAGCAATTAAATTATTTCTCAAGGTCATCCATACTCATGTTTTAGCCAAATCTCATCATTATTGTGGGCACGACCTTTCAAGACATACTACAGCCCTGTATCTCATTCTTTTTTTATTTCTAGGAAAATTTGGGCAGAGTTTCCTCTGTATTTCTTACTATCTCAAACCTACATGTAGAAAATACCAACAGTGTCTCACAGGGCCAACATGTATAAAAATACATATATATGTATCATATCACATCATATCACATCCACACAAGGCGCCCACAATCAACAGTATGAAAATGGACTTACCTCATACGTCCACTAGAACTTCCTTGTTACACTTTCCTGTCTACTCTTCCTTTCAATTTACAACTTTACATTTCAATTTCTACTTCAATACCTTACCCAACAAATATCTTTTATGCCTTTGCTTACCTGCGTGCCTTGTGATTTCAATATCGTCAGTCACTTCCTTCCGTTGTTGTCATCCTTCTGTCAACATCCAAGGTTAATATAAGGAGTTTTTCTATGACTCAGTTCTATTGCATGATCTTAGATATAAAAGAAAGGTAACATCCTAAATATACTGTAGCCTCCTATTTATAGATGTGGCGCGCAATACACTGATAAATAAGACTCTACAAGACACGGTTTATGGACATTCTAAAAAAGGACCGCTCTGATACTACTTCTATCACGACTCAACCCCATAGGCTATGACGGGTGCCCGAACTAGATACTCACATATACCCCTGCTAACTATAAGTAAACTTATCCCTGGTTTGAGTTATAATGTATCAATAGGCAATTTTACATATAAGCCGACGAGGCTATCATAGCATATGAGGGAAATTGTACACGTATACATATACAACCCACATACATATGTCCACACACCTTTAAGAATAGTAACGGTAACATATGGCAGGACAAGACCCCTGTCGTACCCCTTAACAAACAAATATACACATAGGAGGACCAATACCAAAAAGTTAGGCTCTAAAATAGTGGAGCACTTCCAACATAGCTGAGCGAAAATCCTAAGCTGATAGATCTTCGAAATGAACATTTGTACCTGCGGGCATGAAACACAGCCCCCCAAAGAAAAGGGGGTCAGTGCGATATATATACTGAGTATATAAAGCATAACATATCATAACTGAAACAACAACTGAGATAGGGATACATGAAATAAGTATAATAGTTAACAATTCACTATACCTGCATCTTATGAAAAGAGGGCATGTATATCATCCTCACATATCACTTTCGGCCTACTATGGGACTCGGTGTTACCATATCATCATATATGCCATCATACCCATCATATATGGCATCATCTCATATATTACAAGTACATCACTATGTTTTCATGTTCATACCTATCTATCGTATCTGGCCCTTTAGTGAGGGACTCAGTGAAAGAGTAGTGTATATATCATACCGCATCTGGCCCATTATGGGAATTGGTGCTATTATCATATAGTAAAATATACCAAGGAACATTTGGCCTGATCCTATAATAAAATATGAGGAGGAACGTTCAGCCTGATCCATAATTTAAAATAATGCCAAAGAATGTATAGCCCGATCTATATTTTTATCATATCATCGCATATATATATCCGACCCGGGACTCAGTGAATAACTTTATCACATACGGCATCATCGTATGCTTTACTTCATCATATACGACATTTTATCATCATATACTTCATACATATATATACATACCCGGCCCAGGACTTGGTGAAGGAGTAGTAAAGTTGTGCCCGATATAATTTCTGGCCCATCTTAGGATGTGAAGAAAGAAGAGTTACATCATGCATGAGTAGAGTAGTGAGAAACCATACGCAACTTAAAATATCATCCAAGACTCAATAAAATAGTCAAGTGAACCGTCACTTGAAGACCAGAGTAGTAATTATCTTGAGTACCTTCTAAGTGTCATTAGGAATCATATCAGCTTGAGTCTTAGGAATCGTAGACATGTATTGAGATAAAGCTAAATGGCTTATGGAATTGGAGACGTTCGTTATCGTAGAGACCCTTAGGAATAGGAGCTTATACATTCAATTAGTATTCATCATATAGGAGACTCGAGGGTGATAACTCAACTACCTTAAGAGCCTTAATATTCAGAAGTAAACCAGAATTATGAGTCATGCATCATATTCCGAGCTCATGAATAGAATTACCCCAAGCTTCATATACATATCGTTCATAACTTACGTCTAAGACATTCTAAAAGAAAAGAAAAATAGCTCTACATACTTATGCCTAAACATGCCAAGAGAAAGAAAGTAGCTTCACATACCTATTATGGATTACCCTTTGCCACGTTCTCTTCATCGTATTTTGAACCTATTTATCATGGAAGCAATACTAATATTAATAACCTTCCACTTTCCAACTTCCAACTCTATAAAACCAAGTATCCATAGGAATCGTTTCCTTATCCATTTCCCTCGACTAGTTTATTACTAGTTCCGAAATTACCAAAAATTGGACAGCATTGTTACACCCCATACTTTTATACCTTGGAACGCATTCTTAAGTCTCTTGAAAGGCTCTTAAGTTTCTTGGAAGGATCATAAGCCTCTTAAGTTTCCTAAGGTTTCCTAAAATTTCTTAAAGCTTCTTAAAGCTTCTTAAGACTTCTTAAGAACTATTAAGCTTCTTAAGAGTTATCATGTGAGCCAGATAATCTATAACGCTATCCAACAAATCTAAGGATAGGAGAATGTGATACCCTATAGTAGAGAAGATTGGAAATAGAGTTAGAAGAATCCGAAAGAAGTTGGAGACCAAACAATGAGTCATAGGAATCAACTTATTTACATAAGCTTCTAACTTGGAAATCTTACATACTTAATCTACTGGAGTATATACCAAGCTTACGTAGTAAGGATTATATAGGTTCATAAAACAAGATGAGATTACGAACCCACGAGGGGGAAAAGAAAATACCACATGGTAGCATGGGAGAATGCCATGTGGCAGCAGCTGGGAGTGCCATATAGAAGGAGCTGGAGAAAAGGGGGTGCCCCCATATGCCACGTGGTAGACCGTGATTGGAGGAAGGGATGTGTTGGCCTAATAAAGGCTTGACACGTGTCACCACTTAGGGGTTGACATATGTCACTCCCTTAAGGTGGCATATATATATATATATATATATATATATATATATATATATATATATATATATATTTTGATGACTTTAATTCATCGTTATCCTTTAAGCTTCATCTTTATCAAAAAAAGATTCAAGAAAAGAAGAGAAGAAAAAACTTGAAGCTAGAGAGAGAGAGCTACGGTTTTAGGGAAAAAAAGGTAAGTTCTTTGATTTTGCTTCGTGAATTAATTATCTTGGGTGTACCATGATGTTATGAATATTTTAGTAATGAAAATTTATAGTTTGTAGAAGCCCAAAACGTTAGCAAATAGCCACGAAATATTAGGCGCGCTAAAGGAACTTCCGAGGCAAGTTTCGACGAGTTTGACGACTTTCGGGCAAGATATGGGCTTTCCTTTCAAATTGGAGTATATGATGTTTATATGAGGTATATTAAATGTCTTAAATAATGTTGTAAGTGGAAAAATTGTATAATGATGCTTGACATTAGAAACAAACTAAATTGAAGTGGTTATAGCTAAATCCAAGTTGAGTAGTGGGTTGTCATTGTAGTGCTGCAGGTGCAGCTGGTTGGGTTGTGTATTTTAGGAATTTAATTTTTTTTAAAAAGGGTGTGGGTTCTTCTGGTTGCAGCCACACGACTCTCCATTTGGTATGGTTAAAGATTTTGCGAAATAAAGATTAAAAAACTCTATTTTTGTATCGTAGTTTGGAGCTAGCTATTTGGAGCTTGTATTGTGTAAGGTTGAAGTGATTTACTTGTAAATATGCTTCTGGTTGTTTTTGGTGGTATGGTTGTTGATATTGTGGCGAAGTTGAAATCTCGAGGATGTTGAAGTTATTGGAGAGATGCTGCCCGATTTTTGATAGATTTGGAACTAGTAACATACTAGTCGAGGGGTAATGGATAAGGAAATAACTCCTATGAGTACTTAGTTGTAGAGTTGGAAATTGGAAAGTGAAAGGTCGTTAACCTTATTAGTACTTTCATGTTAAATAGGTTCAAGAGACGACGAGGCAAATGTGTAAGAGTAATCCGTAAGAGGTATGTGAAGCTTATCCTTTCTTTTCTTTTGGCATGTCTTAGCCTTAAGTGATTGATATATGAAATGTAGGGATAATTCCATTCATAGAACCCCAAGTATGAATCATAAGTCTTATTCACTTCTCGATCGTAGAATTCCTATACTAGTTGAGTTATTGCCTCTCAAGGCTTTTATATGATGGAGAGTAGTAAGTATGTGAAGTTATCTCCTTTCTCTTGGCATGTTTTGGCATAAGTACGCAGAGCTACCCTTCTTTGCTGTTGATATGTCTTTGACATAAGTGTGGTGCTATGATGGTAAGGTAATGTAATAATAAGGTTATGATACCGAGCCCATGAAGGCCCGGGTATGATATATGTAATGATGACTCCTTGAGGAAAAGTAGAGACTAGGTAAAGCTTATTCTTTCTCTTCCTTTGGCATGTCCTAATTGTAAGTAAAATGTGATACGAGCTCTGGGGTAACTCCATTTTTAAGTCCTAAATGTAATTCGTATCTCTTATTCACTTCTGAATGTCAAATTATTGTAGTAAGTTGAACTACTTTCCTTGAACTCCATAGGTTAAGAAGTACTGGATGCATAAGCTCCTAGTCCTAAGGACTATGTGACGACGGGTATCCCTAACTCTATGAACTTTTAGTATTACTTTAGTACATGTCTAAGGTCCCCGAGATCCTAAGTGATATAGGCCTCAATGGCATTTAGAAGGCACTCAAGATGGCTATACTACTATTCTGGTCCTCGAACGATTTCTTAATCTTCTTACATTATCAAGTCTCTGATAATAATTTAGATTGTGTATGGTTACTCACTACTTGATTTGTGTATACTGTAATACATCTGACACCGAGTTTTACACCCCATACTTTTGTACCTTGGAACACATTCTTAAGTCTCTTGAAAGACTTTGGTACCTTGAGAGGTACTTGAGTTTCTTAAAAAAACAAATCTTAAGCTTCTGAAGTTTCTTGAAAGATTCCTGAGTTCTTGAAAGCTTCTTAGAAGTTACCATGTGATCCGGATAGGCTATAACTCTATCAAACAACTCTAAGGAAAGGAGAATCTGATACCCCATGGCAGGGAAAATTGGGAATAAAGTTATAGGAATTTAGAAGGAATTGGAGGCCAAGTAGAGAGTCGTAGGACCCGACTTACTTGTGTAAGCTATTACTTTGGATGTGTTACATACGTAAGCTACCAATTTTGAAATTTTACATACTTAAGCTACTTGAGTACGTACCAAGCTTACGTAGCAAGGATTACATAGATTCATAAAAGAAGATGAAATTATGAACCCACGAGGGGAAAAAAAGGTGACACATTGCATCATGAGAGATTTCAATGTGGAAGCATGAGAGAGTGACATGTGGAAGTATTCTAGAGAAAGAAAGAAGAGAAGAAACCCTAGAGCTAGAGAGAAACTAGTGGCGGCCAAGGGGAGAAAAAGGTAAGTTTTCCAATTTTGTTCTGTGAATGAATTATCTAGGGTATACCATAATGGTATTAGGGTATTATTAATGAAAATTTATGGTTTGGAGCTGACAAAAAAATGTTAGCAAACAGCCACAAAGTTGTAGGCGCGCTAAAGGAACTTCTAAGGCAAGTTTCGATGAGTTTGATGAGTTTCGGGCAAGGTAAGGGCTTCTCTTTCAAATTAGAGTTTATGATGTTGTTATGAGGTATATTATATTTATTAAATAAGGTTGTAAGTGGAAAAATTACATAAGAATGCTTGACGTTAGAAACAAACTAAATTGAAGTGGTTATAGCTAAATCGAAGTCGAGTAGTGGGTTGTCATTATGGTGCTGCGGATGTAGATGGTTGGTTTGTGTGTTGAAGGGATTTAAAGTGTTTTAAAAAAGGTATGGGTTCTAATGGTTGCATCCACACGACCCTCTGTTTGGTATGGTTAAAGATTTTATGAAATAAAGGTTAAAAATTCTATTCTGATATCATAGTTTTGAGCTAGTGGTTTGGAGTTGTATTGAGTAATGTTGAAGTGATTTACTTTTATATATTCTTATGGTTGTTTTTGTTTGTATGGTTGCTGAAATGGTGGCCGAGTTGAAATCTCGGAAATGTTAAAGTTATAGGGGAGATGTTGCCCGATTTTCGGTAACTTAGAAACTAGTAAGGAACTAGTCGAGGGAAATGGATAAGGAAATGACCTCTATGGAGACTTGGTTGTAGAATTAGAATTGGAAATTGAAAGGTCACTAACCATAGTGTTACTTTCATGTTAAATAGGTTTAATAGATGACGAGGCGAACGTATTAGGAGTAATTCGTAAGAGGTATGTAAAGCTAACCATTCCTTCTTTTGGCATGTCTTTGGCATAAGTATGTAAAGCTAACCGTTCCTTATTTTGGCATGTCTTTGGCATAAGTATGTAAAGCTAACCTTTCCTTCTTTTGGCATGTCTTTGTCATAAGTATGTAAAGCTAACCATTCCTTCTTTTGGCATGTCTTTGGCATAAGTATGTAAAGCTAACCGTTGTTTCTCTTTGCATGTTTTGACATAAGTATATAAAGCTAATTTTCCTTTTTGGCATGGTTTTTATGAAACAAGTATATGACTTTTATATGACTCCAAGAAAGTTCCTATTCATAGAGCTGCTAGGATGGCCAACTTCTTGATTTTCCAAAGGATATTTCATCGTTCCTAGATACGTGTATATGATTCCAAAAGTTCTATTTGGATATAGCTCATAGTGATATTCAAAAGGTACTTGATACGACTCTTGTCTTGATTTTTGAATAATAGCTCATTTTGTTAACTCCATTGAGTCTCAAAAATGATTTAAAGTGTATTTAGTTTCTCACTACTCCACTTGTGGATGCTTCAATGCTTCCTTCACCGAGCCCGGGTCAGGTTTTGTAATCATGCATACTTTTCTGCATTGTTTGTCTTGCCCCGATGTGAGGGGCCAGGTACGACCTGTACATGGGTTTTATGGAGTTATGATGTGCCACATACACATATGCTGATGTCTGATGATATGATATGATATGATATGTTATGATATGGCCATCTAATATGATATGATATGGCCATCTAATATGATATGATCTGTTATGGAGATATTCCCTACTCTGGAGTTATGATGTGTTGTGGCACCAGTGATGGGGCGGAACCACGATTTGTTCACCGAGTCCCATAATGGGGACGGATATAGCATATGTTTTTCTGCATACATTATATGTGGTTATGAAAAGCATTTTGATATTTTGGATATTTTGGTCATTTTTGCACCTTCTGTTATGATAATGGCTTTACCTATTATAGTCCATGCTTTACATACTCGGTACATTATCCGTTCTAACCCCCTTTCTTTGGGGGTTGCATTACATGCCCGCAGGTACAGACGCTCGATTTGCTGATCCTCTCGCTTAGGACATCCACCTTGTTGGTTGGCAGTGCTCCTTTGTTCGGAGCCCTATTTTTGTATTAACTTTTTTGTTTTACATGTTGTTTAAGGGTACAACGAGGCCCTATCCCGTCATATGACTAAACTATTATTTTGTAGAGGTCTGTAGACTTATGATGTGGATTATGTATATATATTTTAGACATTGTGTTCTGTGATGGCCTTAACAGCCCTCTTGTGCTATATATTTTCTCATGCGCTCTCTAGCGACCCCTTTTTGATTTCTACATTTGTTTATTCTGCTAACACGCTAAGTGGGGCTAAGGGTACGTATGGGTGCCCAACTCGAGCACTAGTCGCAGCCTACAGAGTTGGGTCATGAAAAAAGTAGTATCAAAGCGGTTTGGTCCTCGAAATGTCTACAGACCGTGTCTAGTAGAGTCTTATTTATCGGTGTGTGGTGCACCACATCTATAAACAGGAGGCTACAGGACATTTAGGATGTTACCTTTCTTTCTTGTCTTAGATCGTGTGATAGACCCCAGCCATAGGAAATGAAATTCCTTTTTTTCTAACCTTTAGTTTCAGCTGAAGAACGACATCGACAGAACAAAGTGACAGATGATATTGGAATCTACACAGTATACAGGTAAGTAATGGTGCAAAAAAGGCATGCTGGGTAAGGTAAGAAGATTGAAATATGATTAAAATGTAAAGTTGAAAATTGAAAGGAAAAGTAGATAGAAAAGTGTAACGGGTGCAGTTTGAGTTGGACATATGAGGTAAGTCCATCATTTTATACTGTTGTTGATATTGGGTGCTTTGTGAGGCTGTGATATGAATATACATGTATTGGTCCTGTGAGGCATTGTTGGTATTTTCTGAGTGCAGGTTTGGGATAGTAAGGAATATAGAGGAAACTCTGCCGAAATATTTTTTGGAAATAGAAAGAGAATGAGATATAAGGTTGTAATATATCTTGAGAGGTCGTATCCATGGTAATGATACGATCAGACTAAACTAGGAGTACGACTGACTTTGGGAAATAAGTTAATTGCGATATGGGTGGCAAGTAGAATGTCAATACTGATATGGTGAGAAGAATAGTGATGTATGTGAATGTCTTAAGATAGCCTGCGAGATATTAAGAATGAGAATAACGAGGAAGGATAAGGGGTTAACTACGCTTACTCCATCGGGTAGAGTTAGTCCTGAGTAAGGATCGTGAATAAAAGTTAAGAAATATTACCCTCTGGGATTGACCATGAGCAGAATATAGTGTGAATATAATGACGATCATCATGGAAGTATGTAGAGCCTAGTAAAGAAGTAACTAAAGAATCTGATTGTGAGTAAGATTAGGAGTTAGCATCGGGTACATGATAAGGATGAAAGCTCAAGAAGCAGAAAGGGGTATTGTGTATATGTACCTCCACTTTGGAAATAGTGGGATCCCTCGAGGATAGGGAATGCAAAATTTCAAAACAACTAAGGCATTGTGAAATTATTAAAGGAACAAGTGGTATCCTTTGGGGAAAAAAAGGTGATAACAAAATGTGAAACACGTGTCATCAGAGTATAATTGCCCCCGAATGGAGAATCGAACACGATTATAAGCACTAGTAACGTACTGATTGGGATGAATGAAATGTGGCTTCAGCCAAACTACTACATTAGTTATATGACTTGAGTACAAGTACTAAGACTAGATTGGGTACTAGTTATTGAGAATTCTAAACACCCCATGGTTATATTATGGTTTCTTACAAGGGCAACCTAAAGTATAGATGAGTTAACAGAAGGTGTATACATGGTGCAATATGTCAAATGTGTTGGAACAGAATCATATGTGTATGAACAGTTGAAAGTAAACAGAGGATAATATGGGTACATCCAAAAGGGGGGAAGTGTACAAGAGAAATACGAGCGTGAGAGGAAATCAACTGACACTGTCACATGTTCACGGGACCACTTAAATTTCAAGAGAGATCCTATATTGGCATGAGTTAGCAAGAGCTCAAGGCCAACAATAAATAGATAAAAGTCGCGGTATCTGACACCGTGCGAAGAATCATGGGTACCCACAAAAAGGGGTGAATACGTTAAGAGAGTAGGACTGAGCAAACTAAGGGCCGTGAAAAGGGTAGTAGGGCCGTGTTTGAGTAAATATTAAGATATGGCAACAGCGTCATTTGTTGCTGATATCGGGACGCAGAAGTAGATAGGAGAATAGAAAATTTCCTATGGTAGGAAATGAGGAGACCAAGGAGTACGTAAAGGAAGAAAAGAAAGAAGTAGGACAAAATAGTGTTAGCACGAGCAAGTCCTAGTGTGAAGTTGATATGTAAAGCAAGACGGGCCGGGAGACAAAAAGACTGCGTTTACCTCATACCAGTGGTATAAGAGTAGTTGTACAACCTATGAATAATTATATATAGCATAAGACCAAGCAGAGGAGTACATGATGAAAAGGAGTTATGATATTTTGGAGACGTTATAGAGGAATATGAAGAGAAGTTAAATCAAATGGCACAAAAGGACACAATCATGGTTGAATTAAAGATCTACCCCGACATCGGTTGTAAGAGAGAAGAAGAGAGGGCAAGGCGAAATATGAAGACTAGCGAGAAAACGCTAAGGTAAATCTTAGGCTAAGATGAGTGCCTTCACACATTATTGCAAGGATAGCAATGGAACGTGACACGAGGACTTCCCAAGGGGGTCACCCATCTTAGTAATACTCTCTCCCAAGAATGTTTAACTTCAGAATTCTGGTGGGATCCGGTGCATTAGTGTTGTTATGATCGCACGAGATGGGAGAATCCGAACTAGCGTCGAAGCAACGACACGAGATTATGTACCTAGAGTGTTATAAGTTACGATAAGGGAATTGTAAAAGAGCTTAAGCAAAACAAGCAGGATTAGCCAATTACTAACAGATGGTGCACTTGTATGCCACAGTTCTTCAACATAATACTGGTTAATGATAAGGCAAACCACAAAACGGCTATACAGGTCATTATGTGAGGGGACTTTAGCACAACTATGTAGCCAACTCTGATGGGCAAAGAGCAAAACCCAAAAGGCAAGGGTACTAGTTAATGTTATCTAAAGAAGGCAAGAAGTAATATACGAGGTTGAAGATTCCACAATACGACCTTGGCTACAAGAATCACTTTGCACTCCCTGGACAGATAATTCTATATGGAATGTTATTCGCAGATTAACAATATTAGCCCATGTTCCTTCAATCAAGGACTACCTGTCCAGTCGAGATTGTGTAAAATTATAAGTTAAGAGGGTGGTAAGGCCTTATGGAGTCCCCATAGCTATTGTCCCAGATGAAGGAGCCCAAGTTATAGTTAACTATCGAAGATCAGTCCGCGAAGAGATTGGGAAGACAGATAAGTCTTCGTATACCATTTTACTTTCAGACTGATGGACAGACTAAGCTTGGTAGCTACACGGTAAATGATTATTTATGGGCCTATATGGTTGACCCCAAAGGTAACACGGACAATTGCCTACCACCTTTCAAGAGTACTTATAATATTAACTATCATTCCAGTATCCAGGTGGCCCCATATGAGACTTTGTATGGAAGATAGTATAGGTCCCCAATTGGTTGGTTTGGTGTTAGTAAAACATGACTAATAAGCCCATACATGGTTTAATAGGCGGTATAGAAGGTAAAGCTTATTTGGGAGAGATTGTTAGCAGCACAGAATCGACAGAAGTCATACGCGGATAATCGACGTCGATCTCTAAGGTTTTAAGTTATAATTAAGCACTCTCAAAAGCATCGCCCATAGTGAAAGTGATGAGAGCCAGCAAGAAAGAGGACCTTAGTCCGAGATGCATTGACCTTATCAGATCATTCGCCGAATAGGCAAGGTTACCTATGAGCTGGACTTACCAGCGAATCTAGAAGCGGTATATCCAGTCATCCTTGTATCAATGTTTTGCAAGTATGTTGGTAATCAAACCTAAGTATATCCCATAGAGGGTATCCAGGTCATAGAGGAGTTATCCTACGATAAGCTACCTATCGCCATCTTGGGTTGGCGAAGTAGAAGATTGTGAACTAAGGACGCAGCTTCCGTCAAGGTATTGTGGCAAAATAAAAATTATGAAGAGATGACCTGGGAAGCAGAGGAGGAAATAAAACACAAGTATCCATACCTAATTCTTACGCTACAGGTAATCCCAACCTTTAGTAGTCTGATAGTGATATCTCGATGAAAGTATATGTTATTGCAATTGGAACAGAGAAACTCTCCATATAGTATGTATAAGATCTTGAGAAAGGTTTTGGTTCATATTCTAGGACGAATGTTCTAAAGGGGGAAAGGATGTTACACCCCGTACTTTTGTACCTTGGAACACGTTCTTAAGTCTCTTAAAAGGCTCTTAAGTTTCTTGGAAGGATCGTAAGCCTCTTAAGTTTCTTAAGGTTTCCTAAAGTTTCTTAAAGCTTCTTAAAGCTTATTAAGACTTCTTAAGAACTATTAAGCTTCTTAAGAGTTACCATGTGAGCCGGATAATCTATAACGCTATCAAAAAACTCTAAGGAAAGGAGAATGCGATACCCCATAGTAGAGAAGATTGGAAATAGAGTTAGAAGAATCCAGAAGAAGTTGGAGACCAAACAATGAGTCGTAGGACTCGACTTATTTATGTAAGCTTCCAACTTGGAAATCTTACATACTTAAGATACTGGAGTACATACCAAGCTTAGGTAGAAAGGATTACATAGGTTTGTAAAAGAAGATGAGATTATGAACCCATGAGGAGAAAAGAAAGTGCCACATGGTAGCATGAGAGAGTGCCACGTAGCAGTAGCTGGGAGTGCCACATGGCAGCATGGGAGAGTGCCACGTGGAAGCAGTTGGGAGTGACACATGGTAGCAGCTGGAGCAAAGGGGGTGGTACCCACATGCCACGTAGTAGCTTGTGATTGGAGGAAGGGATGTGTTGGCCCAATGAGGGCTTGACACGTGTCACCACTAAGGGCTTGACATGTGTCACCACTTAGAGGTTGACACGTGTCACCACCCTAAGGTGGCCTCTATATATATATATATTGGATGACTCATTCTTATCAAAAATTCAAGAAAATTCTAGAGAAAGAAAGAAGAGAAGATATCCTAGAGATAGAGAAAATCTAGTGGCGGCCAAGGGGAGAAAAAGGTAAGTTTTCCAATTTTTTTCTATGAATGAATTATATAGGGTATACCATGATGGTATTAGGGTATTATTAATGAAAATTTACTGTTTGGAGTAGCACCAAAATGTTAGAAAGCAGCCACAAAGTTGTAGGCGCGCTAAAGGAACTTCCGAGACAAGTTTCGACGAGTTTGATGAGTTTCGAGCAAGGTAAGGGATTCCCTTTCAAATTGGATTTTATGATGTTGATATGAGTTATATTACATTTATTAAATAAGGTTGTAAGTGAAAAATTGCATAAGGATGCTTGACATTAGAAACAAACTAAATTAAAGTGGTTATAGCTAAATCGAAGTCGAGTAGTGAGTTGTCATTATGGTGCAGATGCAGCTGGTTGGGTTGCATGTTGCAGGGCTTTAAAGTATTTTAAAAAGGGTGTGGTTTCTACAGGTTTCATCCATACGACCCTCCATTTGTTATGGTTAAAGATTTTGTAAAATAAAGGTTAAAAACTCTATTTTGAGATCGTAGTTTTGAGCTAGTGGTTTGGAGTTATATTGAGTAATGTTGGAGTGATTTACTTGTATATATGTTGCAGGTTGTTTTTGTTTCTATGGTTTTTGAAATGGTGTCCGAGTTAAAATCTCGAGGAATTTGAAATTACAGGAGAGATGTTGTCCGATTTTGGTAACTTAGAAACTAGTCGAGGGAAATGGATAAGGAAATGACCTCTATGGAGACTTGGTTGTAGAGTTGGAATTGGAAAGTGAAAGCTCATTAACCATAGTATTACTTTCATGTTAAATAGGTTCAAGAGACGATAAGGCGAACGTATTAGGAGTAATCCATAAGAGGTATGTAAAGCTAACCGTTCCTTCTTTTGGAATGTCTTTGGCATAAGTATGTAAAGCTAACCGTTCCTTATTTTGACATGTCTTTGGCATAAGTATGTAAAGCTAACTGTTCCTTCTTTTAGCATGTCTTTGGCATAAATATGTAAATCTAACTGTTCCTTCTTTTGGCATGTC